>NC_139682.1:48414852-48736261 GCF_964106915.1 Podarcis gaigeae
GCCAAAAGAGTATGGCATGCTCTAAAACACAGTCTTGCTCAAACTTTTAACAGCCCCAAATAGGCTATGAGCTGCAGAATCAGAGGATCAAAAGCAGTACTCTGGACAGCTGGTTTTCACCTCCATCTCCGATCATCAAAGATCACAAGCCCAGGCCACAGCCATTTCCAAAATCTTGAAAACGCATGCCAAGCCAAAGAGTGTACAGAAAACTCTTAAGAAAAAGAGCAGAACCCAGATCTCCAGAAATCCCACAGATACTTAATTCACTTCAGAAGATAAAGCAATGTCACCATAAATTCAGCAACAAAAATCATGTCCTCCTAGCGAGAAAAGTACACATGCACTCTCAAAATGCAAAAAGGTGAAAAAAAGTGTAGAAAAAAAGAAATTCTGAATATATACACACAAAACTATGAATCTGAACTACTGGACTCTCAAGTCTACATAAAATGCCTAGGGGAAAAAATAAATTCCAAAATTTTATCCTTTACTCTGGCAGAAATCCAAAATACCGTATTTTTCGCCCTATAGGACGCACTTTCCCCCCTCCAAAAATGAAGGGGAAATCTGTGTGCATCCTATGGGGCGAATGCAGGCTTTCGCTAAAGCCTGGAGAGCGAGAGGGGTTGGTGCCCTCTCGCTCTCCAGGCTTCAGGAAGCTATCCGCTTCAGGAAGCTATCAGAAGTCGCACAGCTCTCCCACGACTTGCGGAGAGCTGCCTGCAGGCTTTGGGCTTTGGGTACCTAGTCCTGATGGATTCATTAGCCGTTTAAATTTTTAAAAAATCATAACAAATCTCACGTTACCTTTTGAAATTGTTTCTTGACATACACAATAGAGGCCAAATTCCTGAAACTTGGCGTACCTCAATTATCCACCACCTCAGATGACATAAACTGGGAAACAGCAGTGAGGTGCTGGAGGACAAAGCTCTGCATGCAGCAGGACCTCCTCTGCACCCCTTCTGCTAATTCGCTGTCCTCAGATGTGGTGAAGCACAATGTCCCACTCTCAGTATTTAAGTTTCTACTGCTGCTGCAGCTGGTTTCTGCATGTGGAACAGAGGCCCACGGTCCTGTGCCTCAAGCAGCAAAATATCAGGGGTCAGCCCTTTTGCTTGCCCCAAACTACAAAGGCAAGGCAAGCCACAAATCCAAATGGATAAAAATGCTAGCCTCCCATCCATGTGAGCTATTTCTACAACCTGGCCCATAACAGCTGAGTATCTGCATTCCTGAAATGTTCATTAACAATATGAACTAAAATGAACCTTACATGACTATTACTCAGCAACGCTCATCTTAACAACCTGTGTTCACCTAGAAACCAGTATTCTTATATGTATTTTTAGCATGAAAGCACCAATAGTTTCTGGGAATTTGGCCAGTTTCTGGGAATCCGGCCAAGGTCACCTCCAAATCCATGTGGTTCTGTGCCAAACTTGATGCTTGGAGTGCAACCTTTTAAAAAAGTTCCTGTAATCTGAGAAGGTGGAATCTCAGCCTGGAAGAAGATTTACCCATTACCATGGTTTAGGTATTCGGTTCAGCCCATTGCATACAGTTGAAAGATCTCAACGGAAAAGTTCGGGCACAATAAAGAAGGTTGGTGCTGTGCCAGGGATTTGGGCTGGGAGCTCAAACTAAATAGTTTGATGGGTGAGATATATTTGTGGGGCCCACCTCTTCTGTTTTGTTTCATTTACGGTGCTGCGTTTGTTTTACTTGATTTTATAATTGTTCACAATCTATTTTTCTTCTTGTTTTTAAGCATATGATTATACTGTTGTAACTTGCTCTGGGACTTTCCAGTGGAGGACAAGGTAAAGGTAAAGGTAAAGGGACCCCTGACCATTAGGTCCAATCGCGGACAACTCTGGGGTTGCAGCGCTCATCTAGCTTTATTGGCCGAGGGAGCTGGCGTTTGTCCGCAGACAGCTTCCGGGTCATGTGGCCAGCATGACTAAGCCACTTTTGGCGAACCAGAGCAGCGCACGGAAACGCCATTTACCTTCCTGCCTATTTATCTACTTGCACTTGACGAGCTTTTGAACTGCTAGGTGGGCAGGAGCTGGGACCAAACAACGGGAGCTCACCCCGTCATGGGGATTTGAACCGCCGACCTTCCGATCGGCAAGCCCTAGGCTCTGTGATTTAGACAAGGTAGAAATCTTAAATAAATAAATAAATAAAAATAGCATGGTAGACTATGGAATGCTTGTAATGTTAAGGTGGTTTCCCACCCCACAGCCAACCCTGTAGGGTGGCCCAGTAGCTCTAAGAAATCCATCCTCGTACATAAGAGCATAAGAAGAGCCTGCTGGATCAGGCCAATGGCCTATCAAGTCCAGCAACACGTTCTCACAGTGGCCGCCCAGATGCCTATGGGAAACCCATGAGTAGGACCCAAGCATGAGAGCATTCTCCTCTCCTGTGGTTTCCAGCAACTGCTATTCAGAGGCAGTGCCAGATTTACATATAAGCTAAATAAGCTATAGCTTAGGGCCTCACTCTCTTGGGGGCCACCAAAAAATTTAAAGGGAAAAAAACCCTGGATGTACATTTCCAAAATATAAGATAAAAAAATAACCAAATAAAATAAAACCTACATACGGCAACAGTGTTTTGTGTTGTGTAGGCTCCTATGATGTAAGTAATGGGCCCTGCCTGTTAGCCTGCTCCCTAAAATATCACTGGTTTTCTATACATTTCTATACATAGGGTGCCTACATTCTGCATGTGCAAATGGCTTTAGATACCTATTAAAGGTAAAGGGACCCGTGATCCAATCATAACCGATTCTGGGGTTGTGGCGCTCATCTCGCTTTATTGGCTGAGGGAGCCGGCGTACTGCTTCTGGGTCATGTGGCCAGCATGACTAAGCTGCTTCTGGGGAACCAGAGCAGCGCATGGAAATGCCATTTACCTTAGGTCCATAAATTACCATATAGCATATATTCAACACAAAAAGCCAGCAAAAATTTGTTGTTGACAAAGGACAGCTGGACATATAAAGGGCCCCATTACCTTCAGCAGCTTAGGGCCTCATCAAACCTAAATCCGGCCCTGTTCAGAAGCATTACTGCTTCCAACCATGGATGCAGAGCACAGCCATTGTTCCTAGTAGCCACTGATAGCCTGGTCCTCCATTCATTTGTCCAATCCTCCTTTAAAGTCACCCAAGTTGGTGGCCATCACTGCCTCCTGTGGGGGCGAGTTCCATAGTTTAAAGATGCACTGGGTGAAAAAGTACTTTCTTTTAACTGTCCCGAATCTTCCAACATTCAGCTTCAGAGGATGTCTATGAGTTCCACAGTTATGTGAAAATGAATGAATGAATGAATGAATGAATGAATGAATGAATGAATGAATTCTCTATCTGCTTTCTCCATGACATGCATAATTCTTGTCAACTTCATGTTTTATAAACTTCATAATTTTTAATAAATATCATGTCACCTCTTTGAGCTCATCCAGACTTCTGTTTGGGCTGTGATTTGTAGGCACAGGCCCATTCTTCCTGGCAGGTGTGCCAGCTCCAGGGGACAGAAGTGTCATCAGCCCCCTCAATATTCTTTAACAGGGAGCTCAGCCCCCCTCCCCCCACCAAAGGCAGAGAGACTCCTCCTGTGCACTAGAGAGATAAAGCCACAGCCATTGAAGCTGCAAGGGCTCCTCCCTACAATGCATGTGTAACATGTGACATGCATTGCATGCATGATGTCATAGGCATGTGTTGCACATGTCCCTCCCTATTGGCTCCACCCAATCTTTGGCTCAAGGGAGCACCTCTATTTCCCGGGTCTGAGCATTGTGGGTTTTTGTCCCACCACTGTCTCCAGGAAAACCCACCGTTTACTACTGAATTGGAATCTGCAGAAAACCCAACTGGCATTTGTTCTAATTCAGCAGTAAACAATTACTGCTCCCAGGTTTTCCTTAGTTGCCTTTTCTCAAAACTAAAAAGTCTCAACTTTTCTTCGCAGGGGAGGTACTCCAACCATTTGATCATTTTGGTTGCCAAAGGGGTTCGCTCTTTTTCTGCCACCCCAAAAGATTAATCCAATCCCCAGAAATTCATGGAAATTGCTGGGCTAATGCTAAATACTTCAGTCCCCTCCTAGTTTAAACCCTCCTAAACTCAAATTTTGTGCTGTCAAACACACACATTACTTGAGATTAATCATAAGGAAGACTGCTTTTCCCCAAATAATTCTGAACTAACTCTCACTTGTTTCTGCACATGTATTCTGGTGAGTTCTTCCACATGAAAGAAAAAGGGGGTATTGTTTTCCTGTTCCCATCAGTAGGACACACATTTTGCTTCGGTAAATTTACATGTATATTGTGTGTGTCCTGCCCTTAGCATATACAAGGAGCCATCGTATTCTTTTGCAAAGTGCATAGCTGTTGTGTGTGTGATTAAAAAGAAGTTCAAATTAATTTCAGCAATGGACAGCCATGGGCCAGCCAGCCATCAACACACACAGCTACCTTTATGAACAGTTGTTTGTTTATATTTATTGCATTTATATCCCACTTAATGCGGTAAAGCAGAGTGCAAAGTACAAAGTAGCTACAGATATTCACAATAATCTCAGTTTGTATTGTATGCAGATGACCATTCTTAGGATCAAAAGCACTCACCTCCAAATTGATTTTCACATTGTAAGTTATGCAAATCTGTCAGACATATACTGTTGTTCAATTCCATCACTACTCAATACTGTTTGAAAACAAGTGAGGTAAAAGACAGAACTGTGGAAGTTATACAAGGTGATGACAGACACTTGTTACACAGTGAATGTTGAAGAGGATGTTAAACATCTAATTATAGAACCATTGGGAAACTTTCAAGAAAATGATGCAAAAATGTTATGAGAAGTTATGAACAGGAGATGCAAAAAACGAAGCAGCGCTAAAAGTAAGTTCATAGAAACTCAGCATTCTAGGGAAATAAAGTGGTCTAAAGCTTATAGAAATGGCACCAAGATAAAATAGAAAAAACATTTTGAAGAGAGGTGACATTGCCTCTGCAAGCTGAGTTGAGCTGAGCACATCAAATTTCTGAGACACATTTTTCTTTTTTAAAAAAAGACACAAGGCTTCTTTATATACAAAATTCAGAAGAAGACAATAATACAAAACAGTATAAACCAAGGGTGAGCAAACTGTGGCCCTCCAGTTGTTGTTGGACTCTTAGTCCTATTAGCCCAGTCAACACGGCCAAGAATCAGAGCTAGTGGCAACTGCAGTCCAGTAACATCACCACAATGGCTATCCTCAGTATAAACAATATTAAGATATCTTAACAACCATACCAACTCAGCAAACAAAACATCAGGGGAAATTAGGGGAGAGGGTTATTGGTTTGTTCTTGTTCTTGTTTTTATTATATATTCTGTGTTTTTATCTTGTTAACTGCCCTGAGATCTATGGATGAAGGGTGAGTCTACAGATTTAATAAATAATGATAATAACTGAAGAAAGGCTTGAAAGTGATAATCACATTCCATCAGTTGCCTGGAGTGATGTCTTAATGGGGGGCATAAAAAATTGACTGTCAGCACCAAGCAGACCTTATTGGCAGATCATTCCACAGATGATGAAGACAGTGCCCCAAAACATGCAAGATTGTGATCTCGTGCAGGTCACATGACTCACACGGGAACACAGCCCAGAAGATATGTGTTGCAGTTTTCGGCTTCAACATCTTGAAGGGTATTTGGTGATGATTTATTAAATTTATCAGTTGCTTTTTTTTGCCAGTGCAATTCAAAGTCTCAGAAGCAATCCTTCAATGCCTTCCACAGCTGCTGCATCAAGAATATTTTTGGTATCCTATGGCAGGTCAGAGTCTCAAACAAAGATGTGCTCTCCCAAGCCCATATTCCCAGCATGTTCACACTCCTGTCTCAGTGACGTCTATGCTGGCTGGGTCATGTCCACAGAATGGAAGACGGCAGGATCCCCAAGGACTTGTTCTACGGGGAGGTGCCTTCATGCACCAGGCGTGTTGTCGGACCAACTGTGTGTTCCAAAGATGTCTGCAAACATGACGTGAAACCTGGCAACATTAACCACACCATGTGCAAATCCCTTTGCTGAAAAGGCCCCTTCCTTTGTAACACCCCCCCCCAACCTCTCTCAGAAGGGGTACTTCAGGCATTGGCCTAAGAGGATGGGAGGGAATGGGCTGTTTTATAGAGGGAATATTGAAGTTCCATGTCATGTAAAACTTTATAGGTTAGAACCAGCAGTTTTGATGGATTCTAGACATCTATAGGCAGCCATTGCAGTAAGACCACAGTGGGCATTATAAGATCAACTTTTTGCATTAGCAACAGTTCCCAAACTATCTTAAGGGACAGACCCATATAAAGAACATTGTAGTAATCTAATCTGGAGATTACCAGACCCTCTGAAGCTATGTTGTCCCTGTCCAGATAGGGGTATAGCTGGGCCACCACCCAAAGCTGCCAGAAGGCACCCATACTTTAGGTGACAATAATGGACATGGGGAGGATCTGCAAGCCACGGATGTGCTTTGTAGGTTGCAGGGCGATGCAACTACATCCAGAACATACGGAGCAAAACTCATGTGGTCAGAAGGACCACACGCTAACAGCACCTCTGTCTTATCTGGACTGAACTTGAGTTTGCTGTTCCTCATCCAGTCCATTATTGCAGCTGGGCACCGATTCAGCACATCCACTGCCTCACTTCCTGAAGATGAGCGGGATAAGTAAAGCTGTGTGCAATCAGCCCAGTCACAACGACACACTCCAAATTACCTCTTTCTTACGTTACATACAGATGTTACATCATGGAGGATATTACCAACACTTGCAAAACACCATGTTGCAGAATTCATAGGACCAAACGATACACTCCAAGAACCGGCTTCTGGAACTGGCTATACAAGTATGAGCAGATTCAATGGAAAGCAGTGCCCTTCACTTTCAACTCCAGAAGGATACAGTGGTTGATAGTATCACAACAATTAAATCAATAACGCCAAACATAAGGAGAGTGAGATATTAAAGATAAGGAAAGAGAGTATCATTGCAATATTAAAAAGAGTCACTGTCATCATGGGTCATTTCCTAACACGTTGCACTTCAATGGAATTCCATGATCTGATGTCAGAGGTGAACTTTGACACCTACAGATTCCTAAGAAAATGAAGAGAAATGGCACAGTTGCTTGTGGTGGACATGTAAAGCCTTTCTGGGAAATGATACATAATGAATTAAAGAAAATGTTTAAAAATACATTTGTTAAAAAACCAGAAACCTTTCTACTAGGTATAAAAGGTGAAGAGTTACCAAGAGAGGATAAAATACTTTTTATGTATGCTACGACAGCAGCGAGAATGCTACTAGCCCAGAGATGGGAGGAAGGAGAAGTACCAACAAAAGAAGAATGGCAGACGAAACTGATGGAGTATGCAGAGATGGCAAAACTGATGGGAAAGATCTGAAACCAGGAAGTTCAAGTATTTTCTAAAGATTGGAGTAAATTTGTAATTTATTTAAAAGATCACTGTAAACAATTAAAATCACTGGCATGGATGTAATGACACTTGTAATGTGGATTTTTTATGATAATTATGGATATTTAACAGTTGGATAATGGTAAAAAATGCAGCAAATTTAATCTTAAACATGGAACCCATGGAGGGAGAGAAGGAGGCCCGAAGGTTCAAAAGAACCTTGTATTTTAATGTTTGATATGGTTATGTTAAAATGTATAAAATTGTGAAAAAAAACAATAATTATTTTGTTTTTAAGAGACATGGCACAGTTACCAACACCAGAAGCCTTCAGCTTTAATAACACTGCACCATGTCCTGAATTAAAAGAAAAACTTGCCTTTGCCTGGTCACAAAACAGCAAAAGGAGGAAGTAATAGTGCAAATAAGTTTGCTTTTTTCGCTAGGGAGAAAGAAGCCAGACATGTTTATAAATCATTTACTTTACAACTATGAGACACTTCTGGCCAAGTCTGACACCTGTTTAATCTGCAAGAGGAATGTGGTTTATTAGAAGAGTGCCACCTTCTGTCAGTGCTGGTCATTAGTTAGGGCCTCATCAGGACAGGATGAACACTGAGTCCGCTGATAAAAATAGGAGGAGCAATTTAGAGACAGATATTGGCTTGGCATTCTAGACATGGAGCAAATGGAAAACCGAACCTTCCACAAAGCCACTGAGATGGGAAGGCAACCCAGACAAAGGTAGAAAGGAATTTAGGAGTGTCTTGGAGGAATTAACCTCTCCTCCCAGAAGAAGCCTTTTTTGTTCCAATGACAAATTTATTCATTATGCATCGGCATAGGCAACGCCAATACAGAAAAAAAGAAAGTCGAGACAAAGCAGTCCAGCCATTTTTAAAGCACTCTGCAGCAAAAAGGCCTACCATTTCAGAGGATATGCACAAGATGTAGCAAAGGTCTGAACAGTGCAAGAGCACAGGGCAGGAAATGTTGAAAAGCAGGACGTTTGGGTGTCGTGTCATACCCAGACTATGAAAGAATTGACCACAGAGATGGATGGCCAGTTTTTTCACATGATTATTCCCCCCCCACACACACACACACATTTTGTACAAACAAAGACCCTCCCTGGAAAATAAACTTAATTATTTATGGGGCAAGTGTCCTTTTCAAAATAGATTTAGGAGCTGATATCAGAGATGATTTTGAAGGAGGGCCTGTGCAGGATTCCAGACCTGTCTTGGGTGCTTTACAACACAAACAGGCTATGAAAAAGAGCAGTTTTTGTTCTCTCTCTGTGTGGTATGAGGTCATTGCCCAGACAATTTGATCAGTCATGGAACGCTGCCAGAACAGGACTACTGGGAGATGTAGACACTGGTCTATTAAAAGGTGATATTGCAGACATAGTTTTAACTATGGGTGTGTGTGCCAAACAGACTTGTTTGGAGCAGAATGTTGTTTCCACTAGAAAATAATTGTGTAATATTATTATTTTTTAAATGATAAGATAAAATGAAATGTTGAATAATGCAGAGGCATGGCAGGTCAATTTTAGCACAAAGTGATTTAAATGTAATACCTGAGGGTGTCCAAAGACTTGAGCGTGCAAAGTGACAATTCTGACAATAGAAATCAATTTATCACTACTTCAAGAATGGAAGTTCTTCCTCCAGAAGTTGTTGAACTCCAATTCTCATCATCCCTCACTATTGACCATACTGGTTGGGGATGATGGGAGTTGTAGTCTAGCAACATCTGGAAGGCCACAGGTTCCCTACCCTTGTAGTACTTGATCTTGTCTTACAATCCAAAACTGTATAAAACAGCACCATTAATATTCAAAGTCATTATACTGTTTTCCTTGTCTTACTCAAAGTTCCCATGATAATTTACTTAAGACAGCTGTGTCCCATAACTTCAGTATTTATATAATCTGCCATATATCAATCTTGCTGTCACAATCATATAAATAAAATCCTTTCCCCCCTTTTAGGTACTATCACTTTCAATATTGTTCATAATAATGTCTTAGGCTCTGAACTTACGGTCATTTTCTCAAAGTGTTATTAATAGCTTTCTATAGTTGATTCCTGAAACTTCTTGCATAAATCCTTTCTTCCTTTCTCACACATCTAGTACAACTCAGATTAATTTTTTTCAACCAGTTTACCATTTAAAATCATACTTATATTATTCCTGTAGTTTGATACCATTGTGAATCCATTTTCCTGCAATCCAGAAGTCTTAATGTATCTGTTAAGTTTTTCTAATATGAAAAATTTAACTCTTCCCTAGAAATTTCATTTTGTAAAACTATTGCAAAGTTGTTGTTGTTGTTTTTAAACGCATGCTAGACATGGTTTTTAAGACCTGTAACCAAACCATGGTAGTCACTAACCTTGGGGGCCCATATGGAATTCTGAGAAAGTGCAATGGGCACCATCACCAAATGGCTGCCAAGTGGGTGTGGCATATCTCAAAATGGCTGCCACATGTGACACATAAACCGAAGTCCTGGTATACTTAACTGCAAAAGTGTAAAAACCAACAGGGAAGTAAAAACCAACACCTTCTTGGAGGGGTCAATGTGTACGTGTTTATATGGCTGCCTTTCTGTGTGCTCCCTCTGTGTGTATGAGCGAGTGGGGAAATGCCACAGAGTGTGGAGTAGTCAGGCTGAAAATCCCTGTATACATGTATGCAGCCATCATGATGCACAATGATTACCTGGAGAGAGAGAGAAAGAGAGAGAGATTGAGGGGGGGGGGGTTAAGAAGACGACCAAAGCTATAGTGTCAGTTAGATTTCCCCACCACCACCATCATATCTATGGGGTAAGACTGTGTAGCAGCTTTCTGAATAGTTACAGTTATGTTGTATCCACAAAGGAAATTTTGAGAAACAATGCCACATGATAGTTGAGACACCTCATGCAGTAAGTTTCATGAGAAGGTGGAGGGGAAAAACAGAGACATGGTGTTATTTATAGCTCAGTCATTGGGCTATCTGTGCCCATAAATAGAAAATGCAGCAAGCCCTAGTTTATGGAAGGGTTTCCTATACAGCTGTGACCTATAGGCATAAGAGTGAGATTAGAGTCACTGCGGTCATGAAGGAGAATTTGACATGACTTTGTCATGTGTCTGGAAGACACCACAGAGAAGCTAATTTAGGGTGGTTTTCATGACCACATGGGTGTTAATCTTTGCATGTTTTTAGATCACTATAGCACCCATTTCCTTGGGACTGTTGAACAAGATCATCAGGTGACATATGCTGAATTTTCACAAAGTATGGTTACTGCATGATGTGATAGGAAGAATAAAAGCCACAATGGAGATTCCTCTGCTATTAGGAATGTGACTTAGATAGGTTTCCTTTTAATGGAAACCTATCTAATTCACAGTTCCAGAAATAGCATACAAACCCAAAACTCAGCTAACCTTCTAGATTCACACTTTTCTGAATTTTGCGATGCAATTCTTGAACCAAAAATGTTTACAAAATTATGTATGCTATGGGAAAGTGTGCATAAGAAATGCATCTATCAGCGAAAACAGTATATACAAATGCATTATTTTAGGGACAATTGCTTGCTAGAATGTGTGGGAATATGGCAAATTGAATTGGATTAGTCCTCTCCCATCTGCTATGCCCATTTTGTTCAGAGCACTTCAGATGAAACTACCCAAATTTGGCAACAGCATCTAGGTACCCTGAGACCTGTTCCTCCTTGCCTTCTGCAAGAAGGGAGAGAGGTCACTTCCTCCCTGGTATTTTTTCATTGCTCCACAATAGGACCTGCCCACACAGCTATTGCATTTGGATACTGGTTGCTTTGCTGCCCAAGGAGAGATGTGGCCTACCTATTGCCCAGCACAGAAAGGCCAAGACTCCTTCCAGCCAAGATATACTATTTCCAGATGACTGGCAGGTGTGGAAGGCACCATTTCCCTTCTGGCCTGGCCTTGTTAACTCATAGGAGTGCTGATCAGAACACAAACACTCCCGAGAACTTTCTGTAGCACAGCTTCAGACCACCGCATATGCCACCAACCCTGAATGTTCTCCATTTAGATAGAATGCAGGCAACTCCCTGAGTTACAAAAAGTCCTGGTTTTTGGCAGAGGGAAGCAGCGAGTATAATATACTAGGTCTTTGCTCAGTAGCATCTAATGGAAGCAATGGGTAGTTTTGACACTGTGGCCCCCAAGAGATGAAGAGAGAACAAAGACCAGACAAAAGTATGAAAGGGTAGCGATCCCAAACTCATAGCCTGGCTCTGCTTTTTACAGCAGGTATGCCAACAAAACAAGTCTCTGCCATAGAATCAGAAGGAATCCCTATTGCCAATGTAATCATTATTCTCCTCCTTCCAAAGTAGTCGGATGCTTTGGAATGGGATATGTACACTACTTTAGCAACATTTCCCTAGGCTCCGTGCCCAACTACTAGCTGTCGGATCTTATTCCCTCACTGTTCATGATATGTAGGTGGAACATGGGAGGTGGAATTCCCCATTTAATATCTTCGTAACAAATATCTTCCTATATGCCAGAGGAACTCTGCTTCCTGCAGCACCTACTCACTGCTGTGCTGTAAGTTCCCTGTGATGAGCAAGTCAATTGCCTAGGCTCAAGTCTAGGAGCACTTTGTGCCAAGAATAATATTTTGAAACCACAATGGTTTTGCAAGGAGAAAAAAAACAAACATCAGTTTCCGAACTCAGCATTTCTGCACTTTGGTGTGCCTTTAAATCATTTGTATAATCACTTCTTCTTTCACAGTATTCGGAGTTTTCACAGACCATGGAATGATCTTGCAGGAACTACACTGGTGAAGGGACTCAGAGGGACGGAGACAGACTTGGAAACAAACTTGACCTTGTTAGATCCTGCACACGCCCCTAACCTGCAAAAAGTTAAGTCATTGGATGCATCTAAAACTTGGTTTTAGCACTCTGCTAAAGACGTAGGTTTTATACATATCTGCTCAGGTGGAGTTCGTTGTTGGAATGTATGGAAATCCCATTGGGTAAAGATTCCTTTTTCCTGGACTTCAATAAATGTTAGCACAGCAGCACAGTTATATACAAATGCCCCACTCCCCCAGGAAAGATGTTCAAATGATACCACATCTATACTATATGTTTAAATCAGAATCATCACACAAATGGTCACAGCTTCCTGTAAAGCATTCTGGGATCTGTAGTTTGTTAAGGAGACTCCTATTCTCCTCACAAAGCTACTGTTCCCAGAGTTCCCTGGGAAGAGGGATTGATTGTTAAACCACCCAGGAACTGTAGCTCTGTGAAGGGTATAGGGGCATCCTAACAATTCTTAGCACATTAACAAACCACAGTTTCCAGGATTATTTGGGGGGAATCCATGACTGTTTATAAAGCGCTCTGATAGGACTTTAAATGTATACTGAGTCAGATAACTGCAGCACAAACTGAGCCTCCACTTTATACATCTTTTTCTCTGAGGCTGGTGACTTCATCACAGCTGTTAGATACGGGTGAGGAGGAGCTGCAGGGTGGAGTTTCTCTAGAAAATCTGGCTTAACTCCTCAGGGTGGGAATTGGCTTCAGAACAGATTGTTGTTCAGTTATAATAGACCACGATTTAAAGTGCTCAAGGAACATACGGGGATGGAAATATCCTTGGCACCTCTTATGATAACAGGAAGAGAAATCCTTAATGGAATGACGGTGCTTAATATCACCCTCTTTTCCAGACTGTAAACACTGACATAACTCAACCTAAGCTCTTGGGGAAGCTGGACTATCAGTATTGACATTTTAAACAAGTCTGCTAGGCTCATGTGATCTAGCTGGCAATTTCCCAGCTCTAGATTTGGAATTTGCATACTGTTGCTTCACAGCCTGTCTCAGGTTGTCAAATTCTGATATAAGTACACAATAATTCCTCAGCAGCACAGAGGGGGCTTTTCCAGACTGCAGACAGAAGTCACAAACTCCTTTGTACGTCTTGGTTTTTATGTGAACTCTGTGCAGCTGCTGATTTTTTAAAATGCATTGATGCTTTTACTTTATGGTGATCTTGCAAGTTACTTTAAGGACTCTAGTCCAAAGGCAGGAGAGATATCTTCTAATAACTTCTATTATTAGAAGTTATTATTCTTATTATCTAATATCTTCTATTAACCACCTATTTAATCTCATGTGCCTAGCCAAGGTCCTCTGGTTACAGCCAGAGATGTACTGAATGGGGCAGAGATGGGGAAGGCGACTAAATCACACAGATGCCGCTGTGTTTGCCTTGTCCGGCCACAGCACTGGGAGCAGGAGGCCAGACGCTGGGCAGGGTGCAGATGGCTGATATGAACAGCATTGTTTGCAAATAAACAAGCAGCCCTGGAAAACAGCTCGTCTTTGTTTGGATGCGATCTGAGCCAGCAAAGTGCCCTGGAGAGCTTATTCCTCCAAGTTGTGCTCTAGGCTCCATTTCAAAAGAGGGAGGGATATAAGAATAAATTACCACTATCATCACCTCGATCCTAGTCAACTCCCTGCTTACAGCTCAACAGCCTCATGTATGAGGCCGTCCAAATATATTTCACTGCCCAAGGCATAGAACAATATTTTTTCCCCAATTCCATGTAGAGAAGCTGATTGGACTGGCAGTTGGATGAGTCATGAGGCACCTTGCTGAACTTCTGAAAGCAGGAATCACTATGGCACGAGAGGATCCTGCGCTGGCACATCACTCAGTCCCATCCTGACCTGAGTAGTGGAATCACACCAATTCCATCCTCGGTGTTCCACAAGCTCCAGGCATAAACTTAGGGGAGCCACATCTGCAGAGATTCTTCACCACTGCAATAAAGGGGAAAGACATTTAAAGGAGAGACCTAAAGATAACTGACTTCCCAAAGAATGCATCCTATATCTGGATGCAAAGTATGAAAGCATAATGTGTTTTCTGCAGCAGCATCAAAGCATGAAGGGAATACAAAAAGCTGGTGGGACATCATGAGGCAGGCAGTTAGTTTTTATAGTGAAAGGCCTGAAGCTATTTCATTTTTGCCTTTGGATCAGGCCTTCCCCTCTTTGCTCCCCACACCTTTTCAATGGTTGCATGACAGACGGAAAGCAACAGGGCAACTCCATCAGCAAAAATAAAAATGCAGATCTGCATTTATTTATTAGATTACTGCCTGTCATACTACCTGGGGCGGGGGGACGGGACTATAGCACCTTTAGCAGAAAAAGAAAGAAAGATGACAGCTCTTCCTTGAACTGCTCTATTTCCTCCTTTGACATAGTTCACTGGCTTGCATGTGAAACTCTGTCAGTCTTTCCTTTGCCCTTTAATCGTAGTAACATATAGGAAAGTTGGTAGAGAAAGCAACACAACATAGTAACCGGTTCTGGCTTCCCCATTTTTGCAGAATACCGTCAAGGGCTCCCTTGCAGCTTCTGCTTTTAATGGGATGTGGAGGTCATCAGAAATGACCTCACTGAACAGCTGCTGAGGAATCCTTTAGAAGGCAAGCAGAAGATGGTTTCCTGGACAGCAGACATATGCAAAAGCTGATAGACTTCCCCTGATTCATAGTCACACTTCTCTTTTCATATATTTCCCCCCGTTCCACATGGTTGTCTCAAGAGGTCAACCTTAGTAACAGGAGCTGCAATGTTTAACCAAAGAAATGAATGGATTACTACTTCTTTTTTATTTATTAAATTTCTACACTACTCTTCATCTGAAGATCACAGGGCAGTTTACAATATAAAAACACAAAATAAATCCCATATTAACAAACAAAAACAACACACCCACCCGACATGTCCCTTGATTAACATTTAATAGAGAGAGAAAAATCAAGTACTTACAAAAATTGTATGTGGTAGGCACTACCTAAGAAGAAGACATTCCCATTTCTCCCCTACATATTAGGTCATATTTATTCAATGATAGGACCTGATGTGACATCAACATCCTAAAAAAAAAAGCAGAATTCCCACCCACCTTGTCAGCTATTGCTCATTGTATGTATTAACTGGTTGATTAAAAAGTCATTTAATTAATCAACCAAGGTTTCTTAAACCAGCTGGCAGCCATAGCTCATAGCCATATACAAGGATAACTCTCCCCACTGCACACACACAACAGGCCAGAGTACTGAGATGTCTTAGGATGTGGTGCTTATTGAGGATGTGAACATAAAACGTAAGAGAAGGCCTTCTAGGTGAAATGCTAAATCCGTGTAATCCAACCTTCCCCAATCTGGTGGCCTCCAGAGATGTTTTGAACAAGCTGCCATCAGCCCCAACCATGGTCATGCTAGCTTGGGCTGATGGGAATCATATTCCAAGAATCTAGAAGGCACCAGAGTGGGGAAGGTGGATTTAGTCCAGCATTCTATTACCAACCGTAGCCAGCCAGATGTTTCCAGAAAGCCCACTAGTTGGACAAAGGCAACCTGCATTGTTTGTCACTCAGCAACTGGTATCCGGGGGTTTTCATTTAGCTATCATTTAAAGCAGAGGTTCTCAAACTGTGATCCGTGAATCACCAGAGGTCTGCAGACTTCATTTAGGTGGTCCACAGTGTGTCTGTGGATTTGTGTTTGAAGATGGGAGACAGCACATCCACCACATTGAAAATTCGTATTTTTAATTGTATTCTTATTGCTTCTTTCATTTATGTTGTATTTTATTGTATATATTCTATGGAAGTACAATTTCTGCAGCAGGCAGAAAAATCACTACATGGTCTGCCAAGGCAGCAGATGGCTGCAGAGTCTCTTAGCTCCGCCTGTATGGGCAGCAGAAAGGCACAAAGGTTGTACAGGTAATTTTGTTTCTGTGGAAGAAGGGGATCCCGCATAACCGTTGTCATTGTAGATAAATATAAATTTCAAAGTTAGCATTCTAAAACTTTCTGGAGGGACCCGCCATCAGATTTTCTTCTTCGGCTTGCCAATATCATAGTTTGATTTGCTTAACATTGAAGTCTGCGCAGCTATTTTCATGCCCTGATGCATGACATTTACTATTCTTTTCCTCAAAACATCTGACATTTTAGGAAACAAAACATTTCCTGTTGTATCTCTGCCTATCAATGTTACCTTTATTCAGTATTCAATGTCTCGGCTCAATGGAAGTTGTTGGCCTTGATAACATCTTGTGGCAGTGGGTTCCACAAGCAAGTATCAGAACAAATAGGTTCATTCTTTCACGTACCCTTTCATTGAAAAGCCTCCTTGTCTTCCTGCACTGCATGCCTTAAAAGCAGAAGTCTGTAGGAGGACTCATTTCATTAATGAGTTCCCTTCCCTCCTCCCCTCCCCTCTTTTTGCTGGGTTAATGTGGGAGCTCAGCATGACTTAGCACTGAGCTATTTCTGGAATGGTTCATGCAGCCTCAGAAAGCTGCAGAGGCTTCTCTGTTCAGAAATAACTTGCGCTAAAGAGCTAGCAGGTCTCAGTGCTGTCATTGTTTTGCACTAGTGAGCACAGATTTGCCAGGATGGCTGAGTCAGTTTTGCAGAGGAAGGATGTATACCAGTAATTTTACTACCCATGCTGCTAAGTGCATGAAGAGGCAACTGATAGGCAATCCTACAGAAGGCTGCAATGCAAACAGGCCTATGCGAAAGATAAAAAATCCATTATGAGGATATCTAATATTGATTTCTCTCCCCAGTTTGTCTCAAAAAGTCAAAAAGCAAGCAAGCAAGCAAGCAAGCAAGCAAGCAAGCAAGCAAGCAAGCAAGCAAGCAAATAAATAAATAAATAAATAAATATAATTCACTGCTATTATTTACAATCCCAGGGCATGGAAGCTGGGCAGACCTTCGGAATGTGGGAGCTGAGGGGACCAGCAAGCTGAGATCAGTGGCCATGTTGTTGTTTTTAATGTGCTGCCTGCGGTGAGCAAGGGTGTCAAAAAGCAAGGGACTGTAACCTTTTTCTCAAGGTTCAACGGGTTTTTTGTGGGTGCCAACTACAAAAATGACCTTCTTCCAGTTTGCTTTGAAGTATGTTTCCTTTTCGGTTTCCACGTCGATGTCATTTGTGCTAGATAAATATCAGTGGAACACAGCGTTTACTTTGAGGTGACATTGCCAAGCACTTAGCATTTTGTCAGCTGTAGACACTAGAAGCACTATTTAGAATCGCAGAATTGTAGAGCTGAGACCCAAAGGGTCATCCAGTTCAACTCCCTGCAGAGCAGGAGCCACAGCTAAAGAATCTCTGACAGGTGGCCATCTAACCTCTTCTGGAGGCAAGGTGCCACTGCAGAGTAATCTTCTGTGGCAATTGCCACAGAAAAAGGTGGAGAAAGGGTATGAGGCCAGGCCTTAAGGGCAGACTCCTTCCTGTGTGAGTAGTGGAAAAGGCTCACAACCAGAAGACCTGTGAGAAAAGAAGAAAAGGGAGCTCTGCCAGACAGGGGTTGGGATTTGCAGGAGATACTCAGGCGAAGTACAACCTTGCTCCTATTCCCTGTAAGGAAGCATCATTCTGCTTCATCCCAGGGCAAGGAGGAGCTGCACACAATCATTTATCATTTATAGGAGCCAGTGTGGTGTAGTGGTTAAGAGCGGTAGTCTCGTAATCTGGGGAACCGGGTTTGCGTCTCCGCTCCTCCACATGCAGCTGCTGGGTGACCTTGGGCTAGTCACACTTCTGTGAAGTCTCTCAGCCCCACTTACCTCACAGAGTGTTTGTTATGGGGGAGGAAGGGAAAGGAGATTGTTAGCCGCTTTGAGACACCTTCGGGTAGTGATAAAGCGGGGTATCAAATCCAAACTCTTCTTCTTATAGCCTGTGCAGGCAATAATTCTCGCCAGCTTTTTACACATGCATGGACCCTTGCAGGGGTTAGCAGCAGCAGGGCCTCCAACATCATACCTCCGACGGGTCCCATAAACCTTCTGGGTGGCCCTGCAAAGCTGGCCACAAGGGGGGCAGGCACCAAAAGCCATCCTGGCCCAGGGCACTATTGATTATACGGTCAGCCCTGTAAGTAAAGTCTGAAGGAACGTGATGCAGCAGACTTGCTGGAGCTAAGCAGCTCCTGAATTTTTTCAGAGCCCAGGTGGGCAACTGCTTGACAATCCTATGTATCCCACCTTGAGTTCCATGATGGAAGAAAGGTAAAGATGAAATGCTTGTATAACATACAAATTTCACTCCATGAGATGTGGTGATTAGGTTTTGGCAGGTATATCTAGGTATTTCTGTGACATCAAGACAGAACTTCCATGTTCAGAAGTAGTCTGCCTCTGAATACCAGATGTTCAGGACACATCAGCAGAGGGCTGTTAGCTTCCCAGAGACATCTTGTCCACTGGTGAAAGCAGGATACTCAGATTTCATCAAGGAGGGTATTTTATGTCTTCATATTTAAAGAGTAGAATATACTCAAGACATATTCAGCACTAATTAGTGTCAGCTCTGCAGGTTATTTTGCATTTTTTAAGGGTGCTGTTGATTCAGAGGACTAACTTTTTTATTAAAAAAACCATTGCAGCATGTCAGAAGGTCATCCTGTGCCTGCATTGCAAAGGGTTGTGTGTGTTATTCACACTGTCCTTTGGGATGTGTGGTTGTGCCTAAAAGGAATGTATGGTCAGTAAAACAGAAAGTATATTCAATGGGGAAAATACTTATGTTAGCACAAGGTTATATTATAAAGTTAATATAATTCACATAGCCCGCAGCAAGGAAATGCAAAATTCATACAAAATTGAGCAGTTGCTGAATGATTTCATTCTGCTCTGAAAAACCCTCCATATGTCACATTTATGACTGATAAATCATGACGTAACTGTTTAAATCAGGGTGGAAACAGTATTCACGCCTCTCTTCAAGAGCACTGGCTTTTCTTCTACAGTTCTCTACAACATATTGTTGTGAAGAGGGATTTTCAACTCTGACAAATATGAAAGATCAGAAAAGAGAAAGGCTTCTTTGTGTTGATGAGGAGATGAGAGTTTGTTTGTCTCAAATTAGACTCAATGTAAATGAGATTGCCCAGAAAAAGCAAGCTCACACCTCTCTCTGAGTTTGTATACATACTTAGGGTACATATGTAAGAGGCTCGTTTATAACTATATTTTGAGAATGATTCGTGTTCTTCTGTAGCTGCATTGTTTTATACTTTTTGGATGTCCCATGATCATATTATAAAGTAGTTGTGTTCTATGTTATAAATCAAGCACTGCTAGGAGTATATAGTACCTCACTTTCAATGGCAAAGATTCCTAGCTCAGTTACACATGTTTGAGCAGTCTTCTACAGCAAGATCCTCTCCATTTCATGGTCTTCTTGCTATCTTGCATCACTAAACAGAGCCAGAATTTCTCAGACATGCATAGGTGGTACACAGAAAGGTCTACAGGCATATGCATTGGCAAACTATAGGACCTTGTTGTCCAATGCATCTTTCAAGATACAAGGGCTTGTATTTGAAATGACAACCCCTTCAACATCCTAGGCATGCAAAACAACCCCCCCCCCCAAAATTAGACAGAGTTCAGAATCTGATCAAAACTAGTTACTGTGAGTATGTGCATTTTCCTCTTCAAAGATAAAGCAGAGTAATAAAGCTCATTTCTTGAAAATGAGTGAACTACCCCAGTTTTCAAAGAAGTAAACATAAAAGAGATATCATTATTCTGCTTGACATTTACACGGCATGTGACCTCAGCAACTTTGCGGCGTTTGCTAGGAGGGTGAACAGAACCCACTGCACCAGCCCAGCCCTTGCCACTGATGCCACTGGGCACATGTGTGCAGGACGCAGAGGGTTCATGGAGCCCCTGCTCCAGCCCAGATCTCACCACTGGAACCAAGTGGGGCTGCACTGTCTGCCCTCGCAGGGAGAAGCATGACCAGCCATTGCAACCCTTGGCAGGTGAATTCCCTCAACACCGGCCAGGAGGGCATTCAGTGAGGGGGTTGGGGACATAGTGGTGAGGCAGGGCATGACAGGGATCCCTGTGGGGGGGGCGACTGGTTCATGCCCCCTAAAAATCTTTTTTTTAAAAAAATCATTTTCCCCATTTTTCCATTTTAGAACACTCAACAACGAATATAAATCTACACAAATCAAATAATATTTTCTGCGACTTCTCTCCCTCCCCTTCTGCGGTTTCTTATTTTTGTCATATTTTTACTGCATACCCAAATTTATCATTTTTACAAATTTATCCTTTATAATGCCTTTAAATGTCTTACTGCTCATGTTTAGGCCAATCCTGCTAATGTTCTTAATGGTTTACAATTTGTTTTCATATATTCAAGAAATTTTCCCCATTCTGTGACAAAAAGTTTATCATCTTGATCTTCGTGCCCCCTAAATATAATGTGCCTGAGGCTATTTCCCCTCATCGTGCCCCACATTACGACCCAGCGTGACCTGGAATTAATATAGGTTCCGAGTAAGGCCCAGTGAGCCCTGCCTCAGAATATGCTCTGGTTTTTACACATTTAAAAAGAAAAAAAATGACATGTTAGGTAGGGAGACCTTAACAGCATGAGTGCAATAAGACTGGGGAAATATGGACTAAGGACTCTAGGAGGGCAATGCTGGCTGCATTCTCCTCATTGATGGCTCCACAGGTCATATGCTAGGACAAGGAGCTGCAGTACTGGCTGTCCCAGGAAGGTGCCTCTTGTGCCCCTGGCTCAGCAAATGCCTTTCTCTAAACAATAAGCGGAAAGGGAACTGGTGGAAACCAGGAATGTCAAAATAAACATGGCCAGTCCAAGAGAACAGCAGGCTTGGGATGGTGAGGCAATACCCTAGTGAGAAAGTGGCTTCTTTAGATCTGCATTCACGCTGCAAACAAATATATATTAGGGATAGCACACAGCTCACTGAGGCAAATCCCTGAGAGACAGGGCATTTACATGGTGTAACTTCAATCCATTCTTGAGACGCACATTGTGGGTTTGGAGATCTGGGCGAAAGGTACACTCGCAAACCCCATCATTACGGCTACGCTTCTCATTCCCGTCTAGGAGAACTGCCAAGAAACCGCTAGTGGAACAGGGCCCCTTTGCACAGTAAGTGCCCTGCGGTTGGAAGGCTATCTTGCTCTTTTTGGAGCAACAACTCGTAAGGACAAGATGACGGAGCCAGGGGCTAATTTCTTTCTCGTTTTTCTTAAAGGTGTTGAGACTCAAGCTGCATCCACATTTAAGGCAGTATCATCTGCTGAGAGGTGCCGATGGGCTGCTTAGTGGTCCAGGAACTGATGTTGCAGTCTTGCACCTGCTCCCCTCCCCCAGAGCACATGGTGTGCATGGTAAGTGGGACAGATGTGAATGGCCTCTTTAGCTGCCTGTTGTCTAAGCCTCTGCCTGTGCCACCACCATAGCTCAGGACTGCTATGACGAAAAAAATGGGACACCCCTAAATTCAGATAAAGGAAAGGAAGTAGTAGGAAATGACAACAGAATAAAAGTTCCATAGGTAAAGGTAAAGGTACCTCTGACTGTTAGGACCAGTCACGGATGACTCTGGGTTTGCGCACTCATCTTGCTCTATAGGCCAAGGGAGCCAGCATTTGTCGGCAGACAGCTTCCGGGTCATGTGGCCAGAATGACTAAGCCGCTTCTGGTAAACCAGAACAGTGCACGGAAACGCCATTTACCTTCCCACTGCAGTGATACCTCTTTATCTACTTGCACTTTGACATGCTTTTAAACTGCTAAGTGGGCAGGAGCTGGGACCAAACAACGGGTGCTCAACCCGTCGTGGGGATTTGAACCACCGACCTTCTGATGGGCAAGCCCTAGGCTCTGTGGTTTAGAGGCCCATATATGGGGCAATTCAGTGCCGGATTTACGTATAAGCTAAGCAAACTATAGCTTAGGGCCCCACTCTCTTGGGGGGCCCCCCAAAAAATGTGAAGAAAAAAATATGGATGTACATTTCCAAAATATAAGATACAAAACAAAACAAAACCTACATACAGCAACAGTGTTTTGAGTTGTGTAGGCTCCTATGATGTAAATAATGGGCCCCGCCTGCTAGCCTGCTCCCTAAAATATCACTGGTTTGCTCATTTCTTAATTGTATTTCACTATTAATATACTCTTCTGAATTGTATTTCAGTTCAACAATTACTTTGATAAAATGCATATTTTGTTATGTGCAAATGGCTTTAGATACCTATTAGGTCCATAAATTACCATATAGCATATATTCAACACAAAAACAGCGGCAATTTGTTGTTGACAAAGGACACCTGGACATATAGAGGGCCCCATTACCTTCAGTAGCTTAGGGCCTTGTCAAACCTAAATCCGGCCCTGGGCAACTGCAGATTGCAGGAATGTCTTTGACTTGCCGGACAGAGGCAATGGGCTCGTGGGTCAGAGCAGTTGCTGCCCTGAGTCCTTTCCAACGCTCTGACTAGCCACATGACTCATTAGTTAGTGGTAATGCAAGTCTTGTGTTCTAACTACTGATTACCGTTTTCCAACAGCTGTGGGTCATAGTACTGTTTTATGCACCGCAGATGTCTGTAAAAGGCAGCATCCTGACCGTACCACGGGATGGAATTGGTTTCTCTGGGGGCTTACTAAGAATGTAATTTCTATGAAAACAAAACCACGTGTTTTATGGCTATTAGTCTCATTTCCTCTCTTTGACTTAACTTTGCCAGCTCTTTGGAGGGCTGCTATCCTGACCCAGGGGATTTCTCTGCCTGCTCATCATGAGCCGCGACACGCCCTTCGGCCTGCTCCTGCAAAGAATGAAAACTACCGCTGCTGCTCTGTGGGTATCGAATGCTCTCTAGGGATAGGCACAATGGGCATGAATGTACCCTGAAGGCTTGCTTTGTAACATTACAAGCCTCTAGCACGGTAATTGTGTGCTTTCTCTTGCTTACAGAGAGATTTTGCTTATAAATCTTGCCTGGTCTTGCCCGGGAATCGTGACCTAAACCCACTTACTTAGCTAATAGAATCTATTCCCAAAGATGCTTGTTTACAAATGTGCTTCTAGGAGGTGAATTAAAAACAAACAAACCCAAATGTACCGCAAACATTGATTGTAGGTCTTTTCTTTCTTTCTAATGTGAAAATACAGGAATGTATTCGATGTAAACTTTAAATTGATTGACAGCCCAGTCTGTGGAGTCACTTCAACAGCTGTGGTGCAACATGGGGTTGAAATGGCATCCTGTTCAATGGAAAGGAGAAAGGGCCCAAAGCTTTGTTTCACTTGCCTCACATTCCTTAAAAATCCCCCTTTCCTGTTAGAACTATAAACTGCACTGACCCCAGAGTTCACTGGGGTACTCCAACAGCCCTTCAGCCCCATGTAAGGATTATCAAACATCAGCTGCATACGCGCATGTATGAATGGGGGAGAAATTCTATCCAACCCACATTTAAACTCAAATCTACCTCACTTTCTGAAACAGTTGTTGTTGTTTAGTCGTTTAGTCATGTCCGACTCTTCGTGACCCCATGGACCAGAGCACGCCAGGCACTCCTGTCTTCCACCGCCTCCCGCAGTTTGGTCAGGCTCATGTTTGTAGCTTCGAGAACACTGTCCAACCATCTGAAACAGTACATGAACAGAAATACAGACATCCTTCAAAATTCACGCATCTCTGAATTTTGAATGCAGTTCTTCAGCCAAATCCTGTGTACAAAATTGCATATACACTGGGAAAGCAGGCACAAAAATCATATATTTTTTAAAAGAGCAATAAAAAATGCATTATATTACAAAACATGTGCCTTACAAAAATATGCTTATCAGGTGGAATGGCATGCAATAATGTGCATGTGTGGAGAAATTCTCATTAAGATGCTAATGAAATTTTATGAGCACTTAAAACAAAAAAAAAACCACCCCACAAACTAATGTAGAAATGTGGACAACTGAATTCCAGACCAACAAAACCAAAAATGACAAGTTACCCATGTTACTTAAAACTGTTTCTTAGAAAGAAAATAGAATACAAAACATACAAGTTGATACATGCTTGGCTGTGTACAAAGGTTTCCCTATGAACAGCTGTTTTTTAAAACATTTTTAGTCGAAACTATCATTTAAACTTGGGGTTTCTAACATGGCACCTGCAGACACCATGGCACATTCAGACAACCTCCATGGTACCTGTCAAGTCCCTATGCCTTTTGCAATTTTTTTCTACAACAAATTTGAAGGGGGTGGCTGTTTAATTGCAGCTGTATACCTGTTTTATTTTGTGTCAGTGGCGTAGCGTGGGGGTGCAGGGGGGGCCGGCCGCAACATCTGGGAGTTAGGGTTAGGGGGCGCAAATCCATGGGTTAGGGGGTGCAAATTACTTGCCTTGCCCCGGGTGCTGACAACCCACGCTATGCCACTGTTTTGTGTGTGTTTTATTTGTCTTGGAGGGGGTGTCAGTTTTTTGCCTGTTGTTTGGTGGGGGGCAGGAGAGACTTCTGAGCATTGTCTGTTTTCCTTCTGTGAAATGGCGGCCATTATAGCTTCTAAGATTTCAAAATGTGCCCCTGCCCCACCCCACCCCAAAAAAGGGTTGGGGGGTCCCCTGCTTTCTAAACCATTTCCATTCAGGTAGTATTGGCCATCAACAAAACAAACAGACAATACTTACCATTTTTGCAGAGCTGTTCTCAGTTCTTTCAGGCACACAGTTGACATAGAGATAGCCATCTTCCCTATTCTTCCTCACTGCTGGCAAACTCAGGTTGGCATTTCCTTCACCTTTGCCAGCTCCCACCAAGAATCTCATTGCTTAGTCAATTTGGAGTTTCCCTTCACTAACATTGGTAAGGTTAAGCTTCAGAGGACCAAATCTGACTTCCAGAAAGAACAAACTTCAGTAGTTGAAGTATTGTCATTAACATTTGCTCCCTGTACCAGCTGAATATTCACGTTCCACAGGGCTGTCTATCCCCTGCAAAGGTATGAGGATATTTGGTGACTTTGGCATGGTGGGTTGGCCAATTTTTAAAATTTTGTCTTATCTTTGAATTTTATTTAAAAGTTCTGTTTGATTAAATTTACACCGTGCACCCTCCTCCAAAGGAGCCCAGGGTTGCACTACAATGTGTATATGTTGGGTTTCTCTTCTTTTCCCTCCTTCTACAAAAGTCTTGCCACTATTTTAAGTGGCATCTTGGCTGTTCTCATCACTCCAGGCACATTTTCAGCACCCCTCTCCCCTGGTATCTCATCATCCCACTTTTTGTTTTTAATAGGAAATGGGCATCTCAATTCCTGCTCTCCTCAGACAAGTCAGAATGGACTCTGCACACACCTTAAAAATCCACCCAAAAAGTATTTTCTTTTTGACATCCTGCATCTCCAGGCATCTGGGAGAGTAAAACCGGGGCTTCCCAGAGCACAAAGACTGATTTCTTTTCCTCCCCCACTCTACCAAGTAATATATGCCCTCTCCCTTCTGTTTTGGAGGATGTATGTGTTTCGATGTCTACTTTTGCCATCTGATCCCCCTGGCCTACATCATTAGTAGTTATTCAGCAACTAGCATAAGTCCGGTTTCTACATTTCCTTCCCACCTCCTTTTAGCTTAAAAAAATTGAGTACACCATGTGTTGCCTTACCCTTGTATATCTCAGGTTAAGTGAGGGGTTTTGGATCCCGATTTGAGTGAGCAAGTGTCTGCCGGATCTGACTCCAGGGTGGGAGAGCACCATTTGCAATATTGAAGTGGGGGCTCTCTTGAGACTGGGAGGAACGATAAACTCTCCACCCACAGCTTCTCCAACTCAAATTCCCTCCTCCCAATGGATTAGAAACATCTCCAGAAAGTCCCTCTGCAGGCAATGCAAAGGCACTCCTCCCTCTGCTTGTAACTTCAAAAGCAGTCATGAATTTTCTCGTAGCCAAAGCAAGCTAGAATGAAAAGCTGCAAAAAAAACAAACTACCAGGAACAGCCACCTACTGGGATGGGATGGGCTGAGCTTCAAATGAACAGGAAGCGAACTGGGAGGATATAATGAATTAAATCTCTACCTGTGACATGGGTGGGGGAACTTTTACAACCTGACAGCTGCATTCTGTTCTGGGCAGCCATCTAACGGCCACATGACAGTGGTGGACAGAACAACAAAGGTAAAATTTTACCTCTGTATGATAGGCTGTTTTCTACACACACCTCTCTCTACCCTCTATCTAGGGTTCTGTTAAGGGGTCCAGCCTGGGGAAAGCATTCAGGAAGGGTACCAGGCAGAGAGGCTTAGAGGGCCACATTTGGTGCCCAACCTCTGCTATAGCAGAACACTCCAATGGCACCCTACCTACAAGCCATTCTGAGGGATGGTGGGGAGATGGCTGCCTGCACTGGCCGTAATGGGACATTATTTCCATGGAGTTTTCTTTCCCAGACACAGGTCTGGGCTGCAAACCATGGACTGAAATAATGGCACAGGTGACTTGTTTTTGTTGTTAAAAATGAAACACCCAGAGAGAATTCCTCGGGCACCATATTTAAAGGTAAGACAAGCATTCTCAACACTCACCCCATCCCAAACAAGAAGATTAATCCAATATCTGGAAGTTTTTCCCCCTCCATATTTCCTGAAATTTACAAATTTCAGGGGTCTGAACACTCATCCCCCCACCACTTTCTGGACACGGCCCAGGAGGAAGGAGTGGAACCACTGCATAACAGTGCTCCCAGCTCCTCTAGACGGTCCAGAAGTAGTCGATGGTATCAAAAGCCGCTAAGAGATCCAGCAGAATTAGGAAATGCAAAAGGCATTCTAGAGAAAGGAATCAGAAGAGTGTGAAACAATAGCAGCTTGAGGCCTGTGCTTTGCTTTCCAGTGCACCAAAGGTAATTTTATAAAATTTAAATATACAGAGGAGCCCATGCAGGAAGAGTAGGAGATGTCCAGGAACATCATTGGAAACCACAGCCATAAATCAACTGCCTTGGAGCTCTTCCGAGATTGATTGATTAGAAAAGGATGGACTCAATAGTCCATTGAGCAATGGACTATTTCCAGAGAAAAGGGGTTCTCTTTGTATTGCACTTACTCAGTTGCAGAATTACATTAATGCATTTGCCAGGAGACAGGTTCCTTCTTCCTTCTGTGAAATAATGACACTGGCATTAAATTGATGGATTATTGTTACACAGGTACTCCATGTTCTGGGAGAATTAGATCCACTCAACAAGGTGACTTTCTGTTTCCAAACATACGTCACCTGCTCTCAAAGCCCAGGCATACTGTTTGGGAATCACTAAGACTGAGCTCCATCTAGTATGTAGGCTGAGACCCTACCTGCCCGTGGACTGTCTCGCCAGAGTGGTGAATGCTCTAGTTATCTCTCACTTGGACTACTGCAATGTGCTCTATGTGGGGCTGCCTTTGAAGGTGACCCGGAAACTACAACTAATCCAGAATGCGGCAGCTAGACTGGTAACTGGGAGCGGCCGCTAAGACCATATAACACCGGTCTTGAAAGACCTACATTGGCTCCCAGTATGTTTCCGAGCACAATTCAAAGTGTGGTGCCAGTGTGGTGTAGTGGTTAAGAGCGGCAGTCTCGTAATCTGGGTAACCGGGTTCGCGTCTCCGCTCCTCCACATGCAGCTGCTGGGTGACCTTGGGCCAGTCACACTTCTTTGAAGTCTCTCAGCCCCACTCACCTCACAGAGTGTTTGTTGTGGGGGAGGAAGGGAAAGGAGAATGTTAGCCGCTTTGAGACTCCTTAAAGGGAGTGAAAGGTGGGATATCAAATCCAAACTCTTCTTCTTCTCTTCTTGGTGCTGACCTTTAAAGCCCTAAACGGCCTTGTTCCAGTATATCTGAAGGAGTGTCTCCATCCCCACCGTTCTGCCTGGACACTGAGGTCCAGCGCCGAGGGCCTTCTGGCAGTTCCCTCACTGCGAGTTGCCAAGTTACAGGGAACCAGGCAGAGGGCCTTCTCGATAGTGGCACCCGCTCTGTGGAATGCCCTCCCACCAGATGTCAAAGAGAAAAACAACTGCCAGACTTTTAGTAGACACCTGAAGGCAGCCCTATTTAGGGAAGCTTATAATTTTTAACAGAGTATTGTATTTTAGTATTTTTTTGGAAGCCACCCAGAGTGGCTGGGGAAACCCAGCCAGATGGGCGGGGTATAAATTATTATTATTATTATCATCATCATTATCATTATCCTTGTGCAAATGCAATGCTCATAATAGTGTGACACTGAATTCCATCCAGTGTCCCTTTTTCACCCTAGAACTTTATGGTGCAACATTCTCTCCCTAGCTAACATCTATTTTGTTAACAAATGATTGACATGGAGCCACAGGCATCCATTTAGAGGGAACAAGTGGCAGAGGAAGCAACCACAAGTCACCTGCAATAAGGCACAGTTCAATTTTAGCACCTCAGAGTCAGGGCTTATTATACATTGTCTAGATTTGTAGAGTAGATAGACTAATGAGCTTTTGTCACTTCACAGCTTAAGACAGACAGTTCTTACATTCCATTAATGTGTATTCATTGGTCCATGTCATATTAGGATATGGTCCAGATTTAAGTGTCCTCCAGCCACGTGTGTTCTACAGGTCACATCAAAAGTCACTTGCAGTGAGAGCTGCTTAGTCAGAGTTCCCAAGACAGACAAGTTCATCATTTCAGTATTTTTCTCCATTTGTGAATCTGAACACACATCTCCCCCCCTCCCTTTTCCTGCCATCACATCATCAACTCAGCTGATAATGAGTGGGAAAGGATGATAGCAACTGAACCTGCATCCTCCCTGGTAACCATCACCAGAATACCCACAAAGTCCTCTCACAATGGAAAAGAAGACCACAACAAACAATCCTTTTTCCTCTTAGCATGGTTGTAACAGACACGTTGCCACTTTAAATGAGAACACACCTAACAACCAATCACAGAGGTGTAGGCAGTGGGTGCCTGGTCACTGGCAGTGGTTTTGACAACCGGATGAGTGTTGTGCAGTGTATATGACTCGAAGGAGTGGGCTGCAGGGCGTGGGAGACTCTTTTTGGCAGAGCTGAGAATCTTTTTGACCTTTACAGTACATGCCCTCTTGACCTCAATACTACGATTGTGTTGATCACTGGTGCTGAGCTCTGTGTGCCACTATTTCTTTATTAAGATTTATACCCCAAGAATACAGCATCATGGAAGGGACCACAAGGGTCATCTTGTCCAACCCCCTGCAATGCAGGATTTTTTTGCCCAGTGTGGGGTTCGAACCCATGACCCTGAAATTAAGAATTTCATGCTCTACTGGCTGAGATAATCAGGGCAGCTTAATGTTTTTGTTTTTTAAAAAAGACTATAAAATAATACATAAAAGAAGCTAAAATCATAAGATCTATAAAATTATCATAAAATTAATATCATAGTACAGTGGTTCCTCGGGTTAAGAACTTAATTTGTTCTGGAGGTCCATTCTTAACCTGAAACTGTTCTTAACCTGAGGTACCAATTTAGCTAATGGGGCCTCCTGCTGCCGCCACGCGATTTCTGTTCTCATCCTGAAGCAAAGTTCTTAAGCTGAGGTACAATTTCTGGGTTAGCGAAGTCTGTAACCTGAAGCGTCTGTAACCTGAAGCGTCTGTAGCCCGAGGTACCACTGTACAAGTCATTGTCAAAGTTTGAATGCTGATGGGGGGAAGTTTCTGCTCTTTCAGATTGTGTGCCAAATTTCTTATCACCATCATCATCTCCTCACCCTTCCTCCCAAAGGAGACCAGGGGTGGCATACACAGCATTGATAAAGCATTTCAAACCCCACTGTCCTGCCTTTTTACCCCCTTTCATGTTTCACTTCACTTTCCTTTTTCAACTGTGAGCCTAGAGGCAGGCAATTGTCCTTTAAAATGCATGGTGAAAGCCTGGTAATTTTCCAAAGCCTTATAAATTAAATGGAATGGCAATTATGAGAATACAGTGGTACCTCTAGTTAATGGGGCCTCTTGCTACTGCTGTGCCGCCGGCACACGATTTCCGTTCTCATCCTGGGGCAAAGTTCTCAACTCGAGGTAACTCTTTCAGGTTAGCGGAGTTTATAACCTGAAGCGTTTGTAACCTGAGGCGTTTGTAACCCGAGGTACCACTGTAACCAAGAAGATGAAAACCCCTATGAACAGCAACCAGTTTATGGATCTAGGAACATAGGAAGCTGCCTTATACTGAGGGCAGACCATTGTTCAATAGGGCTCAGTACTGTTGGCACAGACTGGCAGCAGATTTCACACAGGGTTCTCTCCTGGCACTACCTAGAAATGCCAGGGATCTTCTGCATCTGAGATCTTCTGCATGGAAAGCAGGTGCTCTACCACTAAGACGTGGCCCTTTCTGAGAATCTTGGAATATTACTTAAAGCTTCTGAGTTCAGCAGTACTGGCCCTTTAAGAGTGCAGAAAGGAGAGGGCTGCATTGAGCTTTTGTAGATCAATTTGGAATGTTCAGGCAGCTGAGTAATTTGAATGATTGAATCCAGGCGCTCAAAGCGGGAGGGTGGGAAGAAGCATAAGAATTCTATGTAAATTCCAACACCTGCCCCATATGCTATCTTTCAGGGCCCACACCTTTCAGTGCCTCTTCAATTGTTGTGGTTATGATTTGCGGGCGGGGCGGGGGGAGTCCAAATCTTTAAATGTGCTGGATGGTTAAAAAAATATTAAACTTAAATTACTGTTTAAAAATGAAAGTAAATAAAAAGCATGCAAAGCTTTCTGATTCAAAGGAGAGTTATTTAGATTGACAACATGATAACACTTGCAACATACAAACGGATTGCCTATAGATGCAGACTTCGGACAAACATATTCATCTCTGGAATGAGTTTATACAAAATGTAGTAGGTTATTAGCAACCATATTTATATGAGGATAATAGTATCACATATCTATACAATAATCCATAGAAAGGAAATTGATTTTATTTACTGTATTACACTGTACTTTTCACGTGGTTTTCCTTTTTTTCTTCTCTCCTCTTTTTCACATTTCCTTTTTCTTTAAATTTTTCTTTTATCACATTATTCCTTCATAAAAGAAAACTTTTCAATAAAATAACAATAAAAAATAAAAGACCTGTAAAGATTTTTTTGATTGAAATGAGAGTTATTTAGATCACCATTTTTACGACATGATATGAAAACTCTGCTTTGATTTTAAAAGCTGTAGATATCCCTGCTGTGACTTCACACACACACACACACACACACACACACACACACACACACACCCCATCTTTCCTTGTTCTATGTTCAGGCTGCAGAGCTACAATTTCATAGGGGTTGATACAGAAGACATTAACAATGCAATCTTAACCAATTTCCCTCAGAAGTAAGTTCCATTGAAATTGATGGAGCCAGGAGAGATGCGTGGCTCAGGCGTGCTGCAGGGCCTGTGGCAATCTGGCATTTTGTCACCTCCCTCAGTGGTGACACACGGGGTGGCCTACATCCACCACACACTCCTTCCTCTGCCCCTGGATGGATCTTACTCCCAGGTAAGTAGAGGAGGACTGCAGTCTAAGGGCGTACCATTTAAGTCACACCATTTTTCTCTTCCCTGACTTTATACTGTAGGTGACAATGGTGTACTAGAAACCAGCAACTTAAATGCTGTTTCAGTGGTCATTTTGCCTCTCTACCCATGTTCAGGTGGACTGGCAACTTTTTTAAAGTGCTATATTCATTTATCTATTTTTGCAAAACTTTGTTTTTAAAAGCATGATCATTTGTTAAAAATTATTGTGAAAACACTTCAAAGATTACTGGGAGGTGGGTTCATCACAGCTACAAACCAGTCAGACAACTAGCTTTTGCAGCAAATTGGTTCAAAGGGATCTTTCCCCCTGAGTTCAACTCCATTTTATTAAAGCAGAATTCAATCAGTCAAATAACATTACCTACAGGACTGCAATCCTATACCTCGGAATAAGCCCCATTGAATTCAGCTGGGCTACTTTTTTCTTTCTTTCCCTTTGTAAATATGTATTATTATTTTGTCTTTCCAAAATATAGTGGGACTTACTTTGAGTAAACACATTGGATTGCACTAAGTTTCTTTTTGTTATCACAGCAAATAGATTTTGAGCCAAATTGGAATTTCATGTTTATTTATTATCATTTAAATATTACACTGCTTGATTGTATTTGGCCTCAAAGTGGGTTGCAAAAGATAAAACAGTAAAATCAAAAAAAAAGATTACAACTCTACCATAAACCCTTATATCCACGCTTCCACATTCTGGGAAAATCCAAAAGCGTATTATGATGAAGTTTTAAACATCACATTCATTTAACATGCAAACATGTTAGTGTCATAACAGCAGTAATAATTACCAATGTAGTTTCTCCTTCATTCTGCATGCATTTTATTTTCTCTAGCAGCCTAAGCTCAGATTTTGTTGGGCCTTGAAACAGTGGTTCTTCCACGAGATTCCTCATTGTCTCCCTACATTCTGTAAAATTTTCACACGTATGGAAACACGAAATGCAGAACAACCCCCACCCACGCACCATCGTGCATGCATTCCATTCACTCTTGTAAGCAGCACATTCATTGCAAAAGCACACTCATGCACCACACCAGAATCTCCAAGACTCAAACCGGATTTTGTGTAGGAGTTTTGCCAATGTCAAAAATGAAAATAAAAATTGTGACAACCCTATTATAGTGCATAAGTGTTGTGGTGTCGTCAGCATTAAAACGGAGAAGCCAGATTTCATCTCATCTTGCCATCACTGCTCTTCATTAATGGGCCTTATTTGCTTCTGCTTTATAGAGAAGGATGCTGTAAGGAACAGACAATTGTCTATTTGGCTACAAGGAAAGTACGTGTAGGGTAAATGTAAAGGACCCCAGGACGGTTAAGTCCAGTCAAAGGCGACTATAGAGGTTGCAGCGCTCATCTCGCTTTCAGGCCGAGGGAGCCGGCGTTTGTCCACAGACAGCTTTCCAGGTCATGTGGCCAGCATGACTAAACTGCTTCTGGTGCAACGGAACACTGTGATGGAAACCAGAGAGCATGGAAACACCGTTTACCTTCCCACCAAGTGGTACCTACTGATCTACATGCACTGGCGTGCTTTTGAGCTGCTAGGTTGGCAGGAACTGGGACAGAGGAACGGGAGCTCACCCCATTGCGTGGATTCAAACCACTGACCTTCTGATCAGCAAACCCAAGAGGCTCAGTGGTTTAGACCACAGCGCCACCCACATCGTGAAAGTACATAGAAGTACAAGGTAAATATAGAGGCATAAGATGATCTCAGCTGGTGAGAAGTGGACCACAATAAGCTTACTTATCTTTTTTATTTTGGCAAATGTAGTTGAAATTGACATTGCTACAAAAGATTCATAATACACCTCCATCTCATTCTTCCAATATTTACTAGACAGGAAATGATTGGGTGTAGAATAGACAGGTGTAACAGGTGGAGGAGGTTAGTGATATATTGACCTGCACATTGGACCTCCATCAAATTAGCTGATATTTAGCTACTCTTTGTAAACGTTTTAATATGATTGCTGTTTTCTAAATCTGTACAATTGTTCAAGACAACTTTTGTTCCATTTTGTTTTAAACAGATATGAAATCTCTTATTTATGCATAATAAATACAGACCCTAAATAACCACCCTACACCCTGTGGGAATCTTCTGCACAGTGAATCTCTTGAACACATAGAGAGTTTCACTATAAATGGATGCAACATATCTGCTGGAAATTCCCAGTATTGTTTCCTTCCTGCAGCTGGAATTTTAATATGGGGACCAGCCACCACATGTCATTGTTTCCACAACACTAATCAAATGGCAGGTGCCCATCTCGACCCATTTCCTGACTTTTGGTTTTGAAGTGCTTACATTTCATAGCATGTGACATATGGCTGCCCTGCAGTTTCTCAGCTGGAAATAGAACCCCGTTTTTATGTTTAACAGCACAAGCTGCCCTCTTTGTCTCCATTCTGCCTTCAAGGGCTATAGAAGTGCCTGTAGTGTTTCTGGTTTAGAAGATGGGCAAGGGCAGCTTGGATGGCACAGCAGCTGGTAGTTGGTGGCCCAGGGGCTCAGGAACATGGGGTGGGTCCCAAATGACACTCCCCAAATGAACACCTGTGCTTTTTAAAAATGACAAAAGTGATGTGTGTGAGAGATTATTGTGTTATGCCAGAGATAATTTAACAATTAATACTGGCATGCAAAAAATCCCAAAAAATGTCAGAAAAGACAAAACCATTACTCAAAGACACGTGCATCCAGCATGGGCAAGGTGTTACTTTGCCAAGATTTGCTATTAAGCCTTCTCTGTGCGCTAGGCCACTATTATCCTCATTTTACAGGTGAGGTTGCAGGAGCCAGGCCTTAACTAAACGGTTATCGGACTGCAGCGTCCGGCTCAACCTGAGAGCAAGCCCCCATTGAACTCAATGGGATTTACTTCGGAGCGGACATGCCTTGGATTGCGTGGGGGAAAGTCTCTACTGCAGCAATTCGGGATATGCGGATGGGGCTTGGCAACTTGTTGCTCCCACGAGAGAGATATTGTCTTTGCCAGACTCGGGACGTCTGGGTTAGGGATAGGAAGGAAATTCCCAGGTGAAAACACACCCACCCGGGCATCGCGATGCTGAGGAGGCCCGTCGTCTGAAGAGGCAAGAAGGGGTCGAGCAGAGGCTTCTTTAAGTGCTTCCTAGTTCTGCAGCTTCTCAGTGACAAATCTGGGGAGGGGACTACAGCGCAAGGGGGGGAAAGAGGCTTTTTCTTTTTTTTTTACAAAGTGGGGGAGGGCCCGTCGAGAGGAGGGAGCGTGGCGCCGATCCAAGGTGATTTCCCGTAAACCACATGTTCCGGAGGGAGCCCTTTATAAGGCCGACGAGTCAGGCAGGCGGCACTGAGCGGACGGAGGCAGCATTTCCTGGGCTTCGCGCGAACTGAAAGCACACAGTCCCAGCCCCCTTCGCCGGCCGCCGCTGCTGCAAACGGGATTAGCCTGCAAGAGGGAAAGAAGGCGCGCCCGCCGACGCTGCTTTCTCGCCAACCCGGATCTTAAGGCAACGGATTGGGGCGTTTTCGGAGCGGGCTGCGTGCAGGGCCAAGGTAAGGAGGGAGCCAGGCACCCCCTTCACGGAGAAGCGGAGCCCGTCCGGAGGGGACTGCCCGGGTCTCTTCTCTCTCCCCTCCCACAAAAATATATTCGAGTTGATAAGACTAGCAAGATAGGCAGCAGCACGAGCCCCCCGCCGAAGTAAGAGGGTCTGGAGTTGCCAAGGGCGCAGATCCCCTTCCATTGCGTTTGGGAGACGGGGGTGGCGGGCGTGCTTACTCGCGAGTAAGTCCGTGACTGCCCTTTCAGCCGCGCAGCCTGCTCCTCCGAGGCGTGTGGCGTGTTTACGCGGCGCTTTACTCCGCAGCAAACACGAGGAGGGCCCCAGGGCTTGGCGCAAACTTTGCAGCCAGGTATTCCGCTTTGGCTGCTAACGCGCAAAGCGCTGCTGCTGATCCGTGTGTGTGAGAAACTTTTCCCATCCAAGTGTCCCGGTTTGTGCATAGGGCATAGGAGCCAATTTCTCGGGGTCTAGGGGTCCCCCCGCCCCCACCACAAGTTGATGGGCATTGCCATTCAAATTGTATGGGTGAGCCCCGTCATGTGATCGATCATGCAGGGTGGAGCTTACCTGCCCCCCCCCATTCAAGTTGGCACCCTTGGCATTGCTTTGCGCCCACCCGCTGCCTGGATCCAAGTATTGAGGCTTCCCTTCCCTGCGTTATGCGCCGCTTGCTCTCCGCCTCCCCACCTCCCTTGCACGCTCTCCTGTCATTCTGCGCGGCCGACGCTGCAAGCTGGTTATAAATCTCAGGCTTCGGAGGCGGGCGGGGTGGAGGTCTGACCCTGCCGCGCAACTCGGACGCGTGTTCTCTCGGAAGTAAGGCCCGCGGCGTTTTGGATGCTTTAGTTGAGATTCCTGCGTTGCGGGGGATTGGCCTAGATGACCCCGGGGTTCCTTCCAGCTCCACGATGCTATGGTTCTACTCCCCGAGCAAGCACAGGGCTAAATAGCATTGAGTAGTTACAGTGCAATCCTACCCATGGCCAGTGGCGTAGCGTGGGTTGTCAGCACCCGGGGCAAGGCAAGTAATTTGCGCCCCCTAACCCGTGGATTTGCGCCCCCTAACCCTAACCCCCAGATGTTGCGCCCGGTGTGGCTGGCCCCCCCTGCACCCCCCACGCTACGCCACTGCCCATGCCTACTCGGAAGTAAGCCCTAGTCCTTACTAGGGAGCTTACTATCCGGTAAGTGCGGTTGGGATTGCAGCCTTAGTTGCCTCTGGCATGATATTTCAACTTGCCGCACTGTCAATACCTCAGGTTGTTGTATCAGTGCCATCTGCCACAAGGCATTAACAGTGCAAATATTGGCTGGAGTGGAGCTGCCCACATGATCCTTGTGTATTACTCTCCTCCGGTAACAAGTGTTCTGGCTTTGCAGTTCTGCCTTTCTATGCTCTAGCTGCAGAAGAAGCTTTATGATGCTCTTATGAAGGTGCTCATTCAGAGGATGCTCACTGAGATCTGGGTCTGAAGCTGGGCTCGGCCTCCTGCAACACAGAAACACCAGGAGTGCCCTCTAAGCATAAGCAGATTGTTTTCCCTTCCTGCAGATCTCCACTTCTTTGGAGTGAGAGGATGGGGCATTTGGTTCAGAGGGTGGGACTCCTAGGAAGACTTGGCTTCCAGTATCTCCCAATGCAATTAAATGCTCCCTCTTGGTTTTTAGGATGAACAAGCAGGGTCAGCCCTAGCGCTGGGCAGAGTGAGGCAACTGGCAGCAGATGCTGAGTCGCACTGAAGTGTTTGAGGGCAGAGCTGTGTGTGTCATACATGCATCCTCCTCTGTGCCCTTGGATGCAATTGAGGTTAAGATCCTGTTCCTAGTGATGAAGAAGGTTCAGCTGTCATTCTAGTCAGCATCTTTATGTGGAGTGTATGTGTGTGTGTTTGGGGAGCATAATATTGTCCTCCTTCCCTGATAGCAACATGTCTTGATTCTGACCAAGATGAGGATTACAGTCTTTCGTTTTACACTGAAATACTGGGGAAAGTCCTAATGTGCTCTGCATGCTCTCACCTGCTGAAGGGATAGAAATTTTAATCTCCAGAGCTTTCTGTGACTGGGCAAGGTTAAATAAACAAAGCATGACTCCGAAGCCTCTTCCAAACCTTATGTGTGATGTTTTTATTATTCCCTCCTCCCCTCCTTTCATGTTTCCTGTTTTCTGTGCCCAGTGACTGGACCGGCAGCTAGGTGCATTTGAGGGACTTTCCCAGGACTTCTTGCTAATGGATGTCATGGCATAGAATGAGGCTCATGTGAGCTTGGGAGCAAAGTGTCTTTTTTAAACTGTGGAATGGAAGATGCCAAGGAAAACTGTGGGTGGACATGCAAGGACATGTCAGGGAGAGACTCTGCGCTTGAGTAGGAAGGAAGGAGGAATGAAAAGCCCGGGCCAGCATTTCCTACCCCTGTGCCCTCCAGTTGGCTGGGGCTGATGGGAGCTGCATTCCAAAACATCTGGAGTTGTAGTCCAAAACATCTGGAGGACATTGAGTTGGGGAAGGCTGGCCTGGACTAGGTGGAAGAAGAGCATGAGAGCAGACTAGGCAGAAGGTGGGTTTAGTGTCTCGCTAGGGTGGCACCAGAGGCTTCACAGCTGTTGCTGGAACACAAAATACAATTGCTTGAGAAGAGACAGGGAGGCAGATGTAGGGTAGGGCAAACCCCATCTGCTAGTCTCTTATATCACACACACCCTGACTGTGTGTGTGTGTGTGTGTGTTGCACCCAAATTGGGCTGGACAACTGGTTTTGTTCTGTGCTGGATACAATCCACAGTATTAAAAGTTCTACTTGGAGTACACCTGTTTAATGGACCTTTGTTAGTCATGTCCATTAATTTTTGTGGGTTTGTAGTTCTGTGTAGAACAAACAATGGTTGCAACCCTTTTTGGTTATGGAGATCTTGTTTTCCCCCTGGAAGTTATTTGCGAGTAACTCTCCTTGCAACAGAACCACAAGGAAGCTGGAGAAGGTTACAAACTAGCCCCTCCTGCCTGCCATAGGATACCCACCGCATTGTCCTAGGCAAAGCCTTCCCGAGGAGGGAATTCCAGAGACTGGTTGTCTCTGCCTTGCCGCAGACAATGAGCCGGACCTCGGAGGCCAGTATCAACATTACGTGGGCGAAGGCAGTTAGCACTCTGGTTAGCAGACTGCTGAGTATCATCCAAGTGCCCAGCTGTCCAAGGGAGCTCCTGGAGATGAGCTGCCAGAACGCTTTGGTGGGGAGAGAAGTAGTGAAACAAAGGCAAAGTTCCATCTATGGCAGTGGCCAGTGTTGGCTGCTTTGGGGAAAGAAAGCATGTGACGCTTACATAAAATGACCTCAAGGAAGTTGGTGGATGCTTGAACCCAAATTAGACTACAGCCCTCCACCCTAGTTTTGCTATTTAGTTTTGCCCTCCGTCTGAAACAGTTGCTCAGCCTGTTAACGTGAGCAGAAGTGTCTCCTGGCACTGAGCTCCAGAACTGAAATGCATTACGGAAGGAAGTAGAGATAAATGCTTCTTTAAAAAGAAAAGGAAAATACCTTCATGATCTGATGGAATGGCCAAAGATGTGAAGGGGAAATTCCAGGTGGGAAGGCTTCAGGGTGACAAATGAGACTTGCTTGCTTCCAGTGGCACCTGGGCAATTTCTGGCCATATGACCCTTGCTTAGGAAAATGGAAATTGGTGCTGTGGAAGAAAAGAGGATTGGGACAGAGACAGCAATGAAGGGAGGATAAAATAATTTGGAAGAGGAAAAGAAGGCTGATTAATCGTGAGAGAATTTGAGCAATAAAATCTCAACATATTGCGGAGAAGCAAGAGCTGTTTTTGTTTCCTTCCTGGGGGGAAAAGCCAGTGCTGTCACAGACTGGCAAAGGCATATTTATCTGAATGTGCAGAATCCAGCTGAGGCCTAAGAACTGGGAAATTCCCAGCTTGGCTACAGCTGACCTCTCCTTCTCCTAATAAGAAAGAGGAAAAGGCGGTGGGGTGTGGGGAGGAATGGGAAAGGAATGCTTGCAGGCCAGATTTAACTCTTCCAAAGCTGCTGGGAAGGGTCCTCTTTCTGTTTTAATTCTTACACATAACGGGAGCATCCGTGGAGAAATAGGACACCTCTGTGGTGCAGACTCTGTACATAAATAGATGCCCAAGTGAAGCAGTTTCTGCAGGTCACCATGGGTGGCAGAAGGAAACGGTTATCTTTGGAGGCATGCCCAAAGTGTGGAATTGTAATGTATTTATTTATTTTATATAATGGCAGAGTCCCAGCACCAAAAAGCCTAGTGGGAAAGCGCGAAGCATGCGGGTCTCGGAAGGAAGTAAGGAGACGATAGTTAAAACCTCATCTCTCTTCATTTAAAAAACGTGAGGTGCAGTCATAGCTATAAAGTCTCTATCCAGAAGTTGTTAATAATTCCTATACATAGCAATTAACTCAAATCCCCTATAGTAAGATGTCATGGTTAGGTATTGGCAGGGAGGGGGCAAGAGTGAGAGGACAGAGTTGGGGAAGCGACTGATTCTCCAGCACTTGTGGCTTGGAAGGATAATGTGCGGCAGACCACACTGCAGGGGAGAAAGCACTGGATGCTCTTGTAAAAAGAGTTAAGTAAATTCTACAACACTGCATTATATTTAAAAATAGCAATATAGGCACATCCCTGGGCCAGCCAGACATACATGCTTTGGGATGCATTTTTGCAGTGTAGTGTGGATTTATGTTGAGCAGAAACAGAATTTGAATGAGAGAGGAGAAAGCAGATAGTGTTTTCTTTCCCTTCTCATAATGCTAGAACAAAGGCCACCCAACAAATCTGAATGTCGGTAAAATCATAGAATTGTAGAGTTGGTGGGATCCTGAGGATCATCTAGTCCAGGGGTCTGCAACCCGCGGCTCTGGAGCCACATGTGGCTCTTTTACACCTTTGCCACAGCTCCGGGGCAGATACTAGCAAGGGGAGGAGGCGCATTGTGCGCCCCGACACTCCCCACTGTGGTGGGCGCTGTACTGGCTGTGACGTCACATGGGGGCGGTGCGTGCATTAGTTTTGCGGCTCCCAGTTTTTTTTCCTTTGGAAACAGGTCCAAGTGGCTCTTTTTGTCTTAAAGGTTGCAGACCCCTGATCTAGTCCAACCCCAGCAAGCATCTGCCCCAATGGGGATCAAATTTCCAACCTTGGCATTATCAGCACCATGCTGAGCTATCTAGGTTGACAGGAACCATGTGGCACTTAGTGTTCCCAGGTGGTCTCCCATCCAAGTACTAACCAGGCCTGACCCTGCTTAGCTTCCAAGTTCAGATGAGATCAGGCAAGTAGATTCATGACAGAGAAAACTGCTTCGTCCCTTTGTGCATATGTTAAATCATGGGATTTGCTCCTGCAAGATGCAGTGATGGCTGTCAATCTGGGTGGTTTAAAAAGGGTTTGGACAAATTCATGGGATTGGCTCCTAAGCATGGTTGCTCTGTTCTACCTCCAGTGGTATGCCTCTGAATACTTTTTGCTGGGGAGCAACCATGGGGAGAAAGGGGTTGCACTCGGATCCTGGTTCTGAGCTTCCTATAGGCATCTGGTTGGTCAATGTGTGTGGTGGGAGGATGTTGGACTAGATGAGCCTTGGGTCTCATCCAGCAGGGCTCCTCATATTTTCTTAGGTTTATGTTTATGTCCACAAGGCTAGAGGGTGCATGAAGGTGCAGGCTTCCCCCGTGTTTAATCCTGACGCTGTCTCATTTGTTGCACAGAAAAAGATGATCTCCCACATTGCAGCGGCCTTTCTCCTCATTCTGGCCTTCGCTATCCATGGAACAGAGCAGAAGAACAGAGGTTGCAGCCGCTTAATCCATGATGTTCACCTGAATCGCCTGCTGGACCTGGTGAGTTTTTTTTGCAATTAGTACAGCAAAGGTGGCAGGAAAGAATGGGTCAGAAGATGAATCACCTGGATCTTATGCTGGGCAGAGGCACCTCTCCAGACAAGCCACAAACCAAAGCCAAGGTTTGTTCTTGGCCTACCACTTTTGGTTTGTCTGGGAGGGGGGGGGGAGACAAACTACGAGCCTGGGTTTAGGCCCAAAACAAAATACACATAGATCTTGTGGTGATGGCATAAAGTTACCAGCTCCTTTGGTCAACAGAAGACAGTGCCCCTGCTGTTTGTTAGTTCAGTCTGTCTTGGGATGCTGGATTATCTTGTTCAGTTTGCCTTTTTAAGCAAATACATGAAAACTACTAAAAATCAACAGGAAATATATTAATCCATCCGTGCCTGGAACTGTTTGTTTCTTTGTTCACAAGCTGTTCTTGCCCTAAGGGCAGAAGTTGAGAAGGGGGAAGGTAGAAAATGAAAGTAGAGAAGACATAGTGGAAGGAAGTTGAATGACTGCTTTTAACTGAGATAAATAGTGCCATTTTAATTGGGGATAAATGGAGCCAATATTGTGAGGAGGTTGTGTTAACACTGAGCATGCTACTAAGGAGGTGGTTCAGCTGGATGCAGTGCTGTGATTTTGCAGGCTAAAGAGCTTTTAGAGCAGCTGTGTGCGTGCGTGTGCACTCTCTCACACCCATTTCAGCGCTTCCCCTGTTGAATCTCTGTGGCATCCTGATTACGGATTGATAACTTGAGAAAAGTGTGTGGAGGTTCTGGCAGTTATGGGAATGGGACCTGCTGGCAGTTTACTTCCTGCAGAAGGTTAGGAAGACCTCAGATTCTCCATCCCCTTATCAAAATACCCTCATAAGCCTTGCTGCCCACCAGGGCAGCATGTGGTATCTAATAATTGGTGTAACTATATTGAGAGAAGGCTGGAGTGGCTTGGGATCAAAGCTTACAGTTCTTGTACCTGCAGCATTATGCGGAACCCTTGGTTGGACCCTCTTCCATTTTCTAGGTTTGCATAACAGCTTGCTCATTCTGTAGCCCAGACATGCATTAGGCACTAAGATAATAGTCTTGGTTCCAAAGATGCTGATCAAGAGCATCTCCCTCTTCCCACAAGACTGCATAGGGTGGCACAAAAGCCTGAGGTGGTCCTCCAAAAAGAGCCTCACTCTGAAGTCTTTCACCTGCCACAATTTCTTGATTTGTGCTCAAAAATAGGTTTGCCACCTTGACATAGTAAGACATTAGTCAGCTACCTTAAAAACCTTTTCTTGTGTTTATGGAGAAATTCAGAAATTAAATGGCGAGATAAAATTAAATGCTTACATGCTGTCCCCATCCTTTTGCCTTTGGGAGATGCCTTCTGCAAAGCTTGTTGCTATGAGTTGGAAGTACATGCAGGTCCCACTACACAAACACTTGTTACAGAAAGTTCACTTATCCAGACATGAGGAATTAGTACCCAAACCTTGCTATACATAACACAGATTCAGATACCGCAACAGCTGAACCTGTGTGACTGTAAACAAATAAGCAGCAGCAGCAGCAGTAATAATAATAATAATAATAATCCCATCTGACTTCATTGCCCCAGCCACTCTGGGCAGCTTCTAACAAATTAAAACATTAAACACAGTAAGACATCAAACATTAAAAACTTCCTTGTACAAGGCTGCCTTCAGATATTCAGATAGTTGTTGGTTTTCCTGACATCTGACAGGAGAGCGTTCCACAGGGCAAGCACGGCTACCGAGAAGGCCCTCTGCCTGGTTGCCTGTAACCTCACTACTTGTGATGAGGGAACAGCCAGAAGGTTCTCAGAGGTGGACCTCAGTATCTGGGCTGGGTGATGGGGCTGGAGACACTCCTTCTGGTATACAAGGCTGGAGCCATTTAAACAAGCCTTTAACTTTTGGTGTTTTGCCGTCATTGACAGCTGTTTTGCCAGAAACCATGATGGATGGGAGGGGGAGAGATCAGACAATTAAGAAGGCATTTGGTTTCCTTCCTTGTTTGCCTTTTGCAAGGTTTCCCTGGGTTTTTTCATTTGGGTGTTGAAATTCTGTGGTTGGGAACACCTTAGAAATTCCTCCACAGGAGTCAGTGGAAATCTTCTGCTTGTTATGTAAATGCTCGCTTCACAAACAAATTCCTGAGAATGCATTATGCTTGAATAGCAAAACCTGTATGTATTGTCACTTTCCAGGATTCAGCTCTCTCCCCTGGAAAGCTAATTTCTGGCTGTTTAGATGGGCACATTCTGTCTCTAGTACACAAGTTGAGGAATGCTAAAGCACCGTGCAGCGCACAGCTTGCCACTTAGCACACTTCAGCTGCTGAGGTATATCAAAGAGTAACTATGCATTTCAAGTACATTCTTTAGGCTATAGCAAATCACTCTCTTGATGTTTCCAAGCAGTGGAGGTGGTCAGCGCCATTGCAGAGTAATTAAGGGGTTTTTACTGCCATCTACAATGTGTAATAGTCAGGGTGTGAGGTTGAAACTGAGTTTTGGTGTGAGATTAAGGGTCTTAGAATCATACCACTAATTTCGCCTCCGAAGATGCCGGAGGAGAAAGCTCCAAAGCCTTAACATTACCTAAATTGCTATGTAGAATCAAGGACACAACTGGTACTAATTATCTCTTGTTTGAGAGTGATAACACAGTGTCTGACTTGTACAAATAAACTTCTCTTCACAAAGTCTCTTCTGGGCTAAAAGTAATTTGATATAGTTGGTCAAAGCTAACATTTGATCACTGCTCCACGATTGAGATTCTTACTTAGCTGTAATTTGGGCTTGCAACCACCAACCATTAAATGATTTCCTCTTTTAAAAACGAAGCTGAAAAAAGTAACTCGGGTTTTTGCAAAGCTGTTTTTACTTTTGGTGTACTTTGCTTATCTTAAAGGAGCAATAAACCTTAATTAGGAGACTAATGGATGAATACCTAGATATCTTGTAGCACATCAGGTGAAATGAAAATAGTCTGTTCATATTTAAGAAAATGCTCAGGAGAAAGCTCTGCTGTAAAATGTGTGGTCTGGCTTGCAAAGTGCTGGAATATTTTTTTTTAAAGGTTCTGCTGCTGCCCCTTTAAATTTCTGTGCAAGAAGCCAGGATGCAAATCAAAATGTTGTACTGCCTGCCAAGGATTAGGTTGTTTAGCTAGCTGTTGCTGCGCTGACCCCAGAGCTGTTCTTCTTGGTTCTATAGAATCCAAAATCCTGTGATCTCTTGGCCAAATGGAAACGGGATCATGTTTGTAAAACCAAAACTGAAAGTGAGATGCTCCTACTGCTGCATAAGCTTCCCTCGTCTTTTAGGGCAGTGAACCTAAACTTTGCCCCTTCCCCCGCCCTCATTGTGCTTGCTTCTGCCTGGGCTTCTCTGTGATGAATAAATGTTGCTGGCGGCTGCTCTCTCCAGATAATGAAGCAATTGTTTCCAGTTCGACATGCCCTCCTGGCAGTCCCATCTCGTGTTGGCCTGCCACAGAAGCTCCAAATCATTCCCTGGCTGAGATCGCTGGAGAAAGTGTTCTAAAGTGCTGAGTCAGCACTTGACTTGGAAGGCACAGGGTGGTAGACGCTTGACTTCTGCCTCTGGGCAAAGAGAGCCAGCTGTTTGCTTTGGTAAGGATTTGCAAAGCTCACAGCTGGTTCAATGGCCACAACATGGTTCTTGCTGGTTCGTAGCATGGAGCTTGGTGCCCCTGGTGCACCGACACCGGTCAGGGCAGAATATGCTTGTGCGCATGCTTCCACTACTGCTCTAATGTGCAGTGTGTGTTTTCTAACAAATTGCAGTTCAGAAAATAGCAGGGTGCACATTGCAGGTGTCCTCTGTGATCTAGACTATATGTGCTCTTCTGAGTGGATGTGATGGGGGAGCCCCCACTGCCTCAGCTGCTTAGTCAGCTGAGATGCAGCAAATTTATCCAGAAACCTTTGGGGAGGGTTTGTTTGTTTTTAAAGAAGCTTGGATGTATTTGCAGAATCTTAGCTGGCCAAGTAGCCAAGGCGGTAGATTTCCAGCAAAGTGACGCAGCTGGCTGACAGAGTTGGCACTTGGATTATCAGTCCTGCAAAACCACAAAAAGAAGAGAGTTCTTAGATACTCAAGCACTCATTTCTAAATCTTGTCATACTATCACTACTTGGCTGCCCCTAACCCTAATCTCTGTGACTGCATTTGATATTTGCATTTACATACATTCATTTGAAATAAGATGGGTTTATGAAGCAATTTTATATCCTCCCACCACGCTGATGAAGAATTCTATGAAATAGTAGTCAATATCCGGAATCACTGTTCAGTGTTGGACATCATATTTGCTGAATACACAAAGCTTCACAGCTTGTCTTTCATCGTACAAAGTCTGATACCTCATTTCAGACTAAAGACTAAAGACTTTGAGACTAAAGATTTCATTTTGTACTTGTTATGGTTTGAAGATTGTCTATAAAGATTGTCTATTGCGTATGTACATGATCATTGTGTTGCCTAGACATTGCTGACTTTCTCTTTGCAACACAGGGGTTTGTTTTGTCAATAAAATATTCCTAGCAGTGTAGGCTGGTGGGGATATTCTTTCCTGTATTCTGGATTCCTTGATGAAGGAAACTAAACTAAAAGTCCACTACAGTTGCTTTGACTTGACTGTGCCTTTTTGTTACAGGTTGATAGTCAGATGATGAAGCCCTCATGTGAGCTGTCCTTTGAGTATGTGGATGAGAGAGAGCTGGTGAGTTGGAATTGTGAGACACACATCTGCTGTGCTGCTGACACATCTGTGGGACTTGGTGTGTGTTACCAAGGAATGCCTCATGTTTAGACAAGGGGTGGGGGGGGGGGGAACGGGACATTTTTCATCCCTGTTGGGCAATGTTCTGAGGAAAAAGTGGGAATGGCCAGAAATACATCACTCTCCATCTTCCATCAAGGTGGTTGCATTTTAAGGGCACATTCCAGCCGAGTAACAGCCCTGGAGGAGGAGAACAGAGCCGGACATTGAGGGATTGTAGCCTGGGCTGGCTCCCCACCACCAGTTGAGAACAGTGGCTTTGAACATCATACCTTTGACCAAAATGGTCAAAGGCCTGGAAACGATGTCTTATGAGGAACGGCTAAGGGAGCTGGGCATGTTTAGCCTGGAGAAGAGGAGGTTAAGGGGTGATATGATAGCCATGTTCAAATATATAAAAGGATGTCACATAGAGGAGGGAGAAAGGTTGTTTTCTGCTGTTTTCAGCGGACACGGAGCAATGGATCCAAACTACAAGAAAGAAGATTCCACCTAAACATTAGGAAGAACTTCCTGACAGTAAGAGCTGTTTGACAGTGGAATTTGCTGCCAAGGAGTGTGGTGGAGTCTCCTTCTTTGGAGGTCTTTAAGCAGAGGCTTGACAACCATATGTCAGGAGTGCTCTGATGGTGTTTCCTGCTTGGCAGGGGGTTGGACTCGATGGCCCTTGTGGTCTCTTCCAACTCTATGATTCTATGACCTTCAGGGGACACCTTGAGCTCTTTGTGTTTTTAATACTATACTATGATTTGAGCATTATGAGCCTGTGCAAGCCTTAGGTTCATGTGCTCCCCCCCCCCACCTACACACACACCTCCCTCCTTCTTGCACAGTCACAAGTACCTTGGAAGTTTTCATCTCTGGTTGGAAACCAACCACTTTTATGTTGAAACCCAGGGGAATTATGGTGTGGTGAAGATCCTGACTTATGATCGTGATCTTAAGAATCAAATGATGTCTTATGATCCTCGTTGGTTGTCTGTTCGTTGCTTAAACTAAGCAGACTTCCCCTGAGTTTGGATATAAATGAGGAACTTTGGTTTGGAATCAGGTGCTTCCAATCTCTTCCTTGTGGCCGTTGTAGGTGAGAAGGAACTGTGCAAACACAAGCACAAGCACATCACACATAAAACTCTAAACCAGGAGTCGGAAAACTTTTTCAGCAGAGGGCTGGTCCACTGTCCCTCAGACCTTGTGGGGGGCCAGACTATATTTTTTGGGAGGGGAAATGAACTAATTCCTATGCCCCACAAATAACCCAGAGATGCATTTTACATAAAAGGGCACATTCTACTCATGTTAAAACACGCTGATTCCCGGACCATCCATGGTCCGGATTTAGAAGGCAACTGGGCCAGATCTGGCCCCCGGGCCTTAGTTTGCCTACCTGTGCTCTAAACCATACTTCAACTGTTGAACTGAGCCACTAGCTTAGCTGAGGAACCTCTGTGTATCTGCCAAATAATTCCATTTTGTTATAGATTATTCTGGGGCAGGCATAGGCAAACTCGGCCCTCCAGATGTTTTGGAACTACAATTCCCATCATCCTTGACCACTGGTCCTGTTAGCTAGGGATCATGGGAGTTGTAGTACCAAAACATCTGGAGGCCTGAGTTTGCCTGTGCCTGTTCTGGGGCATATCCTGGAACAGACACACTTTTCCTGTGGGATTCTGGCTGGGCCTGTTGAGATTTAAACACATGCCTGTGCTGTATTGGCACAGCTTGTTTGAGAGGAAGTTTGGTAATGGCAGAAGATGTGCTGCCTTTCCAGCAACTTGTCTCTCACTCCTGATCATCTTACTGAAGCACCTTTGATGAAGCTTCTGAGGAACCCTGAGTTCACTTATTTAGAGAATGTGTGAGCTAAAATCCTGCACAGATGACCTTGTGGTTAAGTCACCAGTCATGGATTTGGGAGACTTGGTCTTTCTGCCCATCCCAGCCCCTTATAAGATGTTGTACAAGTCCTGTGGTCTCTCAGTTTGCTTCATGGGTTATTTCATCCTGAAGGACACTTGGAGAAATTTCTCTGCTGGCTTCAGGCTTTGGGGGAATTATTTTAAAGCAGCCCTTGCTTGGGAGTTCATCAAAGCTGTTATTGCCCATTCTCTTGGCCTGTTCTTCTGGACCCAATCCAATTACTCAGAGGGAGAAGCCAGATCAAGAGAAGCTGCTCCTCTTTTTCACTCTAACCACCATTCACTTGTTTGGAGAGGAAAGGTGGAATCTGCAGCACCAACAAGGAGAAGTAGCAACTGGGGGCTGATGATGGTAGATGCCGTGCATTGCTGATCTTTGACACCAGCCATGAGTCTTTCTATGATGGACACCTGTCCCTGTTGCCTTCTAGGACGACCCCAAATGCTTTCTCAGAGCAGCATACTCTCCTCTAAGAAACATCCTTGAAAGTATTGAATTCAAGCAAAATACTCCGAACTCTGACACAATGAAGGAGGTAAAGGACTGGCACATAGAAGTTGGAGACTGCATGGAAATTAATAGCAGCGATGAAGAAGAGAGCAAGGTAACCTCTTACTTATCAGATTTGCAGTTCTCACGGATGCTAACAGATCTGTGGTGAGACTTAGGAGACTAAATGGCAGCTGAAACGTGCGCTCTATGGAAGTGGGAAAGAAGCTGGGGACTGACAATACTTGTGTGACGTATGCACTTGCTCTACTGGCTAGGGTGGAGAACCCTCTGGCCCTTCTGATGTTGCTGGACTACAGCTCCCATCATTCCTGGCAGTTGCCTATGCTGGCAGGAGCTGATGGTAGTTGGGAGTTCCACAACATCTGGAGGGCCACAGCTTCCTCATTCCTGAGCTAGAGCGCTCTATTTGAAAACAGCAGTCTGTTAGGGCTGCTCTACACATGATGCTACTCACTTCTTTAGCTCTGGGGTGCAGGACTCCATGAGTCAGATCATGACCATGATGTAGGGGAGGGAGTTTTAATCCAGTGTTTCCCAACCTTGTGCCTCCAGCTGTTTTTGAACTACAACTCCCATCATCCCTGACTAGCAAGACCAGTGGCAAGGGATGATGGGAATTGTAGTCCAAAAACAGCTGGAGGCACAAGGTTGGGAAACACTGTTTTAATCCATGATGCCTCCATCCAAATTACTGAGCCAGTATGGTGTGGTGGGTGAAGTATTGAAGTAGGACCTGGGAGACCAGAGTTCAAATCCCCATTTGGGCATGAAGCTCACTGGGTGACTGTGGGCCAGTCACTGCCTCATAGCCTAACCTACCTTACAGCGCTATTGTGGGGATTAAAGGAGGGGAGAGAACCATGTACACAATCTTTAGATCCTTGGAGAAAACGGGGGACGTATAACAGCAGTAACAAAAATTAGGCAGTACCTATGCTGGTTATCTGCAGCTGGAGGAAAACTGTTGATGGTTCTAGCAGCATCACAAGTGATGCAAGTTCTTCTCTGCACTACTGGGACCTCTTAAAACTCTTACACTGCTGAGTGCTCTCCAAATGAGGTTCAGAATCCATCGCTGAGAATTCAGAGGTGCTGGAAGCCTGATTTGTGTAGCCAGATAGCCTTTGCTGGGTCACAGTGACTGCCTCTTGCTGCATATGCCTCCTCAGATATTTTTTATGGTGGCTGTTTGGTTCTGGCAGATTCAGATAGTGGCTCATTGATTCCCACCCCCCTACTTTCTCTTTTTGTCTCTTATAGCACTGCACCAGGCCATTCTCCCGGACTGCAAGGCAGATGCTGAAGCTGGTGCATGAGTACTTCAGCAAAGCTAAGGAAATCTTGTCCAAAGGAAATTTCAGCCATGATTGCAGCAGTGTCTTTAAGAAATGTTCCGACTCAGAAGGGAAGAGTACAACATCTCCAGGTAACAGAAAATTCTGGGGTTTTTTTGCATCTCCTGGCAGCTGCTGGGGCAGCATTTGAGGAGCAGGAGGCTTCTAAGTTAACTTGGCTTTTCCCAAACTGGCGCTGTCCAGATGTTTGGGGCTACAGCTGCCATTAGTTAGCCCTAGCCATCTGGGGGGGGGGTCAGTGCACTGGTGAGGCCGAGGTAAATGGTACATTCCGGGTATTCCAGAGCTGCTATTTGTGCGCATCTGTTTGTGTGCTTCTGTGTATTTACACTTGTTTGTGCGGTTACTAACTGCTAAAGCCTTAAGTCAACAGAAGTTTCATGTTTTTGAAATGAGCATTATCTCTTTGATCTGTGGCAAGGGCAAAACTGACTATGTTAAGAGTCCAACAATCAATTCAAGGCCCTCTGCATGCTCATCAGGACACAGTGGGACTTTTAGCTTTCACCTCCCCCTCTCCCAGTAAAATATGTATTTCCCCCACATGGCTTAAGAGAAGATTCAAAATGTGTTGACAAAGGCTGTTCAAAGATCCCGTCTGAAGGGTTTCTTCTAACCTTGGAAGTTCTTTGCTCATGCAAAGTACCCTCTTGATGTACCCTGACCTTTACAAATAACAGTCTTATCTGCTTGTGGTCAGACCATGAGGAAATCCCAGAAGTGGCTGGGCATAGTATGTCTATATGTGACCTGCAGAAATGGGATCTTCTGCCAGGGCAGAGGTTTGGAGATGTCATGCTTGTGGTGGCCCTCAAAACAGATTGGCCAGGCAGGGAGGCGCTGGGCTACGCAGACCAAAGTTGAGAAGACACTGCATTGCTGTTGATGTTCTTATACACATACATGCAACTCTCAGAAACAGCCTTAAGAAAAAGCCATCCTATTGTCCGCCTTTTAGAAGATGCTCACTTGGTCAGGCTTAGTGCTTTGGCCTCAAGTGAACCACTTCCTAGCTTGGTTTGCCTGCTCATCTGGTCCAATAGGCACAATGACGCTGCCCATTCTCTGAGTGGTGCTTGGTTTTGCCGGTGTGGAGAATGCAGTCGCTGTCTTCCTCTTGGGTCCATATTCTATGTTCTGTCCCTATGTGCACATCGCCTGCAATGCTGGGAAGGACAGCGAAGTAGGAGCACCATGCTTCCTCCCTTGATTCTTGCTTGATCAGCTGCTTCTTGCTTGACCAGCTTGCTCCCTTTGCTGTTCTGCTCATGGAGGCATGTGCAGAAGCTGTGGTTGCCCTTGCTTTGGCTTGCTAAACTAGCTGCATCTTGATCCAATGCCGTTCCTCCAGTTGGTTCTCTGGCCTCTTTGGTATCCTGTGTGCTCTCAGTAATCTTGGGCTGCATGTGATGCTCTTGGGAGTTGCTGTTCCCAGCTGACCTTGCAGTGTCTTGTTCCATCCATTGGTCCCCTGGAAGTGTTGTGGTTGCCTTGCTGCCTCTGCTTCATTTACTTGTTTTGTTGCTTTTTTGGCACTGGTCTGCCCCGCCTTAGCATGGTGATTTTTGAGGGAAGGGGCTGATCTCAGCTTGAAGCATCCATTCTGTTCTTCTTGCTGGTTACTCTATGGCCATTCTCTTCTCTTTATCTGGATCTTTCAGGTGTGGTGACTGACCAGGACTGCCCGTGTCCAGCCACAAGCCCCATGAGTGGCAGAGGCTCAGCTTCTCTCCTTCCAACCTTTGAGCCCTCCTCTTCCATTGCAGACCAGCTGGACAGCAAAGAGGCAGCTGCCAGCACTCTCCAGCTCTTTATGCAGCCTGGCACCATGCAGACTCAAGGCGGGTCACAGGGTAGCACTAGGCCCAGGATGCCTAGGAGCACCCAAAGGGGCCAAGGAGCTCCAGCACCCCCGGATTTCGTAGCTAGCACTGAGGCTGTCATGTCCTCATTGCCAGAAGAACTAGCGTTGGCAGCTGTGTCCCAGGGACTTGACCCTCTGTCCACAAACATTGCATCCTTCCTGGACTCAGCCGTAACCTTTGATTCCTGGTCCCCCAGGCTCAAAAACATTTCTCCCCCTCCTTCTAGCCAAAAAAGCATTGAACCTATGGGGACAGGGTCTCCTCTCCCTGGTTCTGGGGCTGGCAGCAGCCAGACATGGCCCCATGAATTCCCTTCCCATTCTTCCCCTTTCTCTGGCTCAGCCAAACCCTACCTCAGAAAGCAGTGGCTTCAATCAACTGAAATGGATGTATCTGGTTGGGCTATGACTGACACAAGCAGCACATCTGGCCTAACTTTGGCGTCTCTTGCCAGTTTGGACTCTGCAGAGAGCGCAGGGGTGCCCTCCAGTGGCAGTGGGGCAGCCCTCTCGCCCAGTGACCCCACACTCTTCCCTGTCTCTGAGGATCCTGTCTCTGCTGCACAACAGCTTTCTAGATTGGTGGTGACGACAAACAGTCCATCATCTCACAGGCAGGTACCCCCAGAAAGCTACTCCTGGGGGGCGGAGGGCAGCCAAGGTAGAGCCCCAGGAGTACCGCCCAGCACCCAGCTCCGAGAGAGACGAGCGGAACAAGAAGAGGGCCCAGCCAAGGGCAGGGAGCCGGAGGATAGCATGCCAGGTCCCAGCCCTGATCTGAGCTTCATTCCTCCGAACACAGACAAGCACAGCGAGAAGCCAGAAGCCAGAAATACCCAAGGGATGGCTGTGACTTATGTGGTGGTACCCAGTGTCCTGGGAATCCTGTTGGCTGTGGGTGGCCTGCTCTTCTACTTCCATAAATCCAGGGTAAGGTCCAGACCTGACTTAAACTGTTCTCCTTTATTCTCTTTGGGTTGCAAATGTGGGGCATACATCATACCTTGTGAATACATCAATGGAGAAGGCAGAAGCGGCTGAACTCAAAGTACACTCCCTCCTCTCAGGGTAGAACATTATTGGATGTGAGCAAACATCCATCTGCATTTCTTTTATTGGGATGAGGGGAAGGATTAGCCAGCTAGGTCTTAAGGGGTATGTGTCTCCCGGCACATACTTCCCACTGTCGCTGTGTCCTGCAACTGAATGTAATCTCAGAAAATCCAAGCAGTTCTACAGCCACAAGTTAGATATGTTTTTTATAGGGAAAACCTCTGTGGCTCTGCACCACAAAGTCCGGAAGAGTTCTTGGCAGTAAGAGCCTAGTGCTGGGGGTGAATGCTGCTGTCCTTGATGGGTGATGTTGAGCGGATTAGTTCTCCTTCCTGTGAAATAGTTCTCTCTTCTGTCTTAAGTAACAATGGTCACATTTTCCAGCCTAAATGGACTGGAAGTCTTCTGGGAGTTGAAAGTGATGCCATTCCCAGCAGGAACCAAATGTATATGTAGCAGTGGACCAGCAAGGTCCATTGTACTTCATCTTGCCGGTGGTGACTGACCACCTCTTCCGGTTCTGGATAGGGCTTAACCATTCCCAAGCACACGCTTGATTCATGCCTACTGCTTAAGAAGTCCTATAGAAAACTGAGAGCATCTCTTGATTTGTGGAGCTGCCTTGCGGTCAGTGTATATGTTCAGAAAGTCAACTCTTATCGCTACTTTTAGGAAAGGGGATGTAGTTGTTTCTTGTATGCTAAAATATTAGTTATGCTTTCAGGCAGGCAGTCCTAATAGCAGATTTCTTTTAATGCTGCCTTTATTGTTCACCATCTGCGGTGAGATCCCTGTCTCATGTAACGACAGGGGGAACATGAGAGATTTTTTTTTTAGGTGTAGGAAGAGTGTGGTTGAGATGGTGTTCATGGAACTCTTATGGGGAAAAGTAGATTTAAAAGGCAAAGTGTTAAAAATGGTAGGGGAAGACAGGGCAGGAACCTGGTGGCATATCTTCACTTGTGTCTGTGACACCAGTTCTATGGATGCTAATGGCATTGGCATAAATAATAAATATAATTTTATTATTTGTACTCTGCCCATCTGACTAGGTTGCCCCAAGGAAATTCCAGTTATGCTGGGGTTTGGGGTTTGGGGCTTGGGATGGGCCTTTACCAGCAACTGGTAAAGTTGCTGGTTAGTGGGTGAACTGATGGCCTCCTAGCCCTCAAAACTACAATGAGAGCTTGCTAGAGCAACATGCCTGCTTGCCCTCCTAGGACAGGCATAGGCAAAATCTGGCCCTCCAGGTGTTTGGGACTACAATTCCCATCACCCCTAGCTAACAGGACCAGTGGTCAGGGATGATGGGAATTGTAGTACCAAGCACCTGGAGAGTTGGAGTTTGCCTATGCCTGTCCTAGAACAACCATAGCATCTCAAACTGCACAGCCAGTTTGACAATACTAGCCATGCAACCTCACTCTTGCTTCATATCAACATTCCTTATAGTAGTAAATATTTCCTTTCTTCCACGCAGATGCTAGCCAGGAGGCGACTGCAGAGAAATGAGAGAAACCTGGAAAGGCAAGAAGGAAGGTAAGAAGGCAGAAGGTTTGCATAACTCAGATGTATAACTAGGGTGAAATAGGCCCCTTGCTCTCACATAGCTAATTCCTTGAGATTCCATCAGCCTTCAAATCTTGCTGTGAGTTGTAGAGCCCATGTCTGAAAACTTAGCCTGTTCCCCACAGAATGCAGTTATTGGGTACACCAACTATTGTTGAGAGGAAAAGATGCCAGGTGGATTTCTACCATACAGAGGGAGATGTAGTCTCGTGATGTATCAGTTCTTGCTTTTATTCTTCAGTGTTGGACTTCTAATCCTTTTTTTTCTCTTTTCCCCCCAGGCCACTGAATAGAAGGGAGGGGGATCTGGAATTGCAGATACAGGAGGAGGAACTATGAGGTAAGAACAGGTTTTGATCTGATTCAGTAGGGCTACCCACTCCCTCATTCTGTATCTGCAGTGGCCAGCCAGACTTCTAGCCATCATGACTAGTAGCCACTGATAGCTTTATCCTCTGTGAATGTCTTAATCCCCTTCTAAGTTGGTGGCCATTGCTACATCTTCTGGAGGCGAATTCCATAGCTGTAACTGCACTGTGTGAAGAATTCCTTTCATTCTGCCTACCTTGAATCTCCCACCACGCAGCTTCACTGAATGATCTCATATTCTAGTACTGTGAGAGAAGCTCCCTGTCCACTCTGGCCCTCTTTTCCAAGAGGGGTTGTGTATTTGTGGATGGAGCTGAGGCAGATCCTTCTGCCACAAACAAATCTGGATGGGCGTGGGGGAAATGGGACCTTTAGACTCAGAGGCAGCGTCCCTCTGATTCCCAGCTACTGGGGACAGACTGAGAGCAAGGTTATTTATTACCTTCTTGCCTGGCATGTGGTGCCTTGGCAGATGCATCTGGCTGGCAACTGCTGGAAATGGGAGGTTGGAGTAGACGGGCCTCTGATCTGGTTCCCCATGGTTCCTGTGTTTTTTGTGTGTGGGCTCAGAAATTGGTTTATTGACCAGCCGAATGCCGTTGGGCACATGCAACCTACCACCTCCTTTCTGCGTAGGGACATGTTTCCCGCAAATGTGTCTTAAGTGCAGTGGAATGTGACTTTGTCCTTGGGGGCAGCCGCAGATAAGGATCTATGCAATTTGTGGTGCATTCTTGGTTTGGGGGTGGGGACTGAGGAATGGCTTAGAGAACTACCACTTGCTTGCAGGACTTTCCTTTTGTTGTTGTTGTAAAGGTTGGAGTCACCCTTGTGTAAAATGTGGGAGCAGAAAGTGGCCCTCGTAGGATGTGCCGGAGTCAAAGCTGCTGGTCATTAAAACCTGCCCGGCTTCAAAGACTAAATGAGTCTCATTTGAAGGTCTGCTGCCTCCTCCTCCCCACATTCCAGTTTAATGCTCTTGGCCAGATGCAGACTTTTGTTGTTGCATCTGAGATCTATGGATGAAGGGTGGTATACAAATTAGATAGATAGATAGATAGATAGATAGATAGATAGATAGATAGATAGATAGATAGCCAAATCTTCTCCCCCTTCCCGAAGGAAGTTCTGGGGAAAAACTATACCTTTATTAGGTCAACATACTTCGGTTGACCTAATAAAGGTATAGTTCTAATACAGTGGTACTTCGGGTTACATACACTTCAGGTTACAGACTCCGCTAACCCAGAAATAGTACCTCGGGTTAAGAACTTTGCTTCAGGATGAGAACAGAAACTGCAAGGTGGCAGCACAGCAGCAGCAGGAAGCCTCATTAGCTAAAGTGGTGCTTCAGGTTAAGAACAGTTTCAGGTTAAGAACGGACCTCTGGAATGAATTAAGTATGTAACCAGAGGTACCAGTGTGTGGATTTTGGAATACATTTCCCTGAAGTTCTGTGATTTGCTTCCCATGGCTTCATTTAGATCAGCCCCACATGACACTAGGCTCAGCTCAGGGCTTGTGGGGGATGGGGAGTGAAGGTATAATTGCTCAACTTTCTCCTCTCCTGTTTAAAAGTGCACTCCCAAAGCTGCCTTCCCACTGGGGGGAAGGTAAGAAAATTTCATACCTGTCAAGAGGCAAAATAAGAAAAATCCTATGAGTTAGTCCTCCATTTCATAGAAACACTGAGTAAACTCTTTAAGCAAGCAAAATTTGGCTAGTAAACTAGCTCAGTTTTGAAATGTGTATCTGGCAATATTGCTGTCAAAAATCGGGCTCTATTTAAAACCAAAAAACCACCTATTGGTAGTCTTAGTGCTTTGATCCTTCCTATGGTGCTACTGTTGTTGTGATTGTCAGCCGAGAATGGATTTTTAATATTATTGTTGTATTTTTGTTGTTGTTATATTGTAAATATGAACTGTGTTCTGTTCATAAATTGCTTTAATTTTCCCTGAAGAGAAAATTATTAAAATGGAAATCTGCCTTGGCCGAGTCCTGCAAAGCCTATGCTTGAGCCACACATGCCCCCCTTGTGGTTAGACATTGTGTCATTGTAATGTTTGTCTTCTTCTTTCCAGCTGGACCCCTTTCCCTCTGGGATGACAAGCCACGTGGGGACTGGGCAGTAAGCCCCTCTTTTTTAAAAGGACAGCCCTCTCGTTACTACTGGGAGAAATTAACACAAACTGGACTCTGGGAACTGAAGCAATTGCAGTCCCTTCTCACGAAGAGTGTTTTCTCTTCCCAGACATGTTTTAATTTTTTTGCGACGGAAAGGGATTCATCAGGAAATGGACGCTATATTTATTCCTGGCATTCAACGTTGGCTTTCACACTTAACTACAAGCTGCCCTCTTTCTGCCAGTCAGACAGCAAGCTGGAACTTGGTGGGAAGGATGGAAACTGTTTGGAAGCTGACTTTGGACTTCAAAAGGCCTCTTCTGATGGTGAGAGAGGGAGTTTCTAAGAACCACTGTGCCCTACTGCCTTCCAGAGTGGAAAGGGTGACATCTTCTCCAGAGATGGATGTTGAATCTGCCGTTTGAACAGCTATGTATCTGGGAAAGAAGACTCTCTTCCAGGGCTTCCAGCTCCTTTGGAGAAGACATAGGATCTTGGGCCTTATATCTATATATTTTCCTAGACATAACTCCCCATAGATATGAATAATGGCAAGTTGTGGTTCTGTAGAGAGAATGGGCACTCTCTCCCCACCTGCCTTTAAGCCATGTGTATAATGTAGCCCAAGGAAGGACACCCATTTTCCCTCCTCCCCTGCAAAACACCCTCCATTTTTAACTCCCTTTTAATCTGAGAGTTTGCTATCCCAGTGGCCTTCTATGTCTTCACTCCAGGGACCCCCTTTTATTAATCCCAACCTACAAAATGGGACCCGCTTTTAACTTTTTAACTTTTTACCAGGACTAGCAGGGGTCACTTAATAAAATTTGATTTTAGTTGCACTTTAGGGCAGACTAGATAAGGAATACAGCACAGTCTTATGACGACGACTCCTAGCTTAAGATGGCTTTTTAAAAAATGGGGTTAGATAAATGTAGCACCAAGCAACTGTCCCATCAGTGGAAAGATTTCTGCTTGTGCAATGGCACCCCCCCCCCCCAAAAAAAAAATCTGTTTTGGGGATCACCCAACTCTCCAGTGCAGAATAAGGGAGAAAAGGGTGGGTAGTTAATTGCACAAATAGAAATCCTTGTTCTGTTGGGATTCTGCCCCATCTCTGTTCTAGCAGGGCTTTATGAATGGATCTCTCTGTCTTTATCAGATAAGCAGAGCCCTGCTGGATCAGACCCGAGAAGCCAACCAGATGCCCACGGGAAGCTGGCAAGTGGGCTGTGAGCAGAGTAGTCCTTTCCTGCTGCTCCCCAGCATCCAGCATCGTGCCTCTGATACTGGGGGTGATATATAACCACAACCTTTATCTGCCTGGGAAAAGTGATGTGTTTATATCACTGATGCAACCCATCAACTGAAATCCAGTGCGTTACACACTCGGGTAATATTGTCAGAAAATGTAGAATATAGCACCACTCCCAGTTCCCCATACCCCACCTGCATTGTGTCTTGACCCAGAGAGGAAGTGATGCTTGTAAGTCAGGACATGAGCAGATCTGGCACTGAAGTGGCTGCAGCTGTAACTATATCCATAGGAGAGATGCAGCCTCTTCCAGCTGTGTTTAGATTATCCACTTCCCAGAGCCTGCTGAACAATGCAGGGCACTGCAGGGAAGTTCAGCAGTACAGAAATTAAATATATTGGCCCTGCTCAGTTACCCGCCTCCCCACTAAGGTGAGCTTGGCCCTTGGAACTGCCAAAGCTATGCCATTTTACAGAAGTTGACTCCCCAACCCCAACCCCACACCCCTGATCTCTTGTACCAATGGAAGGAAAGTGTTAAGGCCCACGCCTCTCACCTTCCACAAATTAATTTAGGAAACTTGGGGGCTTTGGTAATCTGTGTTCCCATGCCTACATTTTCCAAGTTGAATCATGGGGGAAACTTGCAGGGAAACATTGGATAGTTGGGGTGTACATAACAACAACATAAACTTGCTGTTTCTCCTCCAGATGCCCCTGCGAGCTCTATTCCTCCCAGCTGGGTTTACTTAAAATTTGAGAAAATGGGTGGTGGGCAAGGGTTAAGTTGTTGTTGTTTTAACGGTGTGAAGGCATTTTCAGCAGAGAATCTAATGGGGGCTACCTGCCACCGTACCCACTGCCTATCCCCTGCAGTGCTACACCCTCAATTTAGAGTGCCAAACGTATCATGGGTTTGGGGACCACCCTGTGTTTATTGTGTATTTCTGCTCTGAAGCTTAATTGCCGACCCGGGAGCTGCTACTAGAGGCTTTCTCCAGAAGGACCCACACTTTCCTTGCTCCCCTGTGCATCTCTTTCCATGTTGTAGTGGAGAGCTGATGTGTAGAGGGCCAACGGGAGTTGCCGCAGCCCAGCTCTGAAGTGAAGCGAAGCTCTTGCACTTTGTATACTTAACATGTTTTGCCTCGCGTGTGCTGAGAACATTCCCACCCTGGATTGATTGAATGAGTGAGTGTCGATGAGTGAGTGCATCTGGTCCAGCCTCTTGCCATTCCATGCCTCTTCTCCATCCGTCCTCACCACAACCAGCAGCCCTTATCTGCCTCACCTCTTGCCCTCCCTGCTTTCTCCATCTCTGCTTGTAGCTGCGATGCTGAGCTGGCCTCAGGGTAACGACGCAGCCTTTCCCCATTTGTGCTTTAATGTAATGGATGAAATGTTGATAAACTGTTTGTATTGGAGGAAGGTGTGGGTGCAACTAGCCAGGCTCTGTAAGGGGCTGGTCGTGCCATGTATGTTGCTCCATTGATGTGAGCAGGCCTCCATGTTTGCACCAAATGCTGGTGACTCTCTTATTCAATGTGCCAGTGCATCATATTATGCCTTATACTGTGTGTGTGTTTGTGTGCAGCACTCTGAGACCCTGAGGGCATATGGCCTGGTTGGTGTTCAGGGCTTGCATACACTAATTTTGATCTCGCTAATTCAATGATCCTTGCAAAAGTGGTAAAAGTTGCCTTATTTTGTTTCTGCTGGCACTTGCATTGCAGCAAGGGGGCCTTCAGTGAAACATCATTTGCCACCCCTTCTTTGCTCCTAGTTTAGCTGCAGTGCTCATGGGCAGCTTGCTCACACCTCAGAAGCAGACAAGTTCCCTCTCTGTTTTTGGCAGAGACCAAGCATTAGCTACTTGTATAGGTCAATGAGCCATGGCATAGGACTACCTTTTGACATGCATCAGATGAAGAACAGTCCCTGTTTGTTTTAGCACCCTGTGGCCAGGTTTGCAGTGGTGTTTGGATGCAGCAGTCAGCACGTTCCATCTTGCACACTTATTCACCAGCATAGCAAAACTTAGGATCTGGCCTTAATGCCTTAACAGCCACCCTTCCCTTGCCTCTTTTTATTAATATAGGGAAAAACCAATGAAGAGGAGTTCCTTTTTTAAAAATGGAGTTGCAATTCTGGTTCAGACTGTGTTCTTTTTATATATATATTTTTACAAACAATGAAATATTTTATATTAAAGACTTTTTTTAAAAAGCTGTTTAAATGTTTATTTAAAAATAGGAAAGTTTGTATTTAATAATAAAAACACGAATGTGTGTAACACTTTTTAAAGTTCTGTGTGACGTTGTCGTTTTTACAATTGGAGAGGAGGGGTCTACAAGGAATTTATTGGGGTAAATTATTAAGTCATGCTTCCTAAGCAGCTTGGAAGGCAGTCAGTCATCCAGACATTGTACAGGGCCAGAGCTGCATAGCTTAAGCATCCAAGTATCTTGTACTGTCACATTTTCTGCGCTACCTAGCAGAAACTACATGAATCCCAAGATGGAACAAGAAGTTCTAGGGATATAGCACCACATAGAGATGGACGAGGCATGCAGAGGGTGAGTTCAGGTATGCACTAATAGAAAATCACGGTTAGTAGGGGGAAAGGCAACTTTCCGGGAACAAGAAGTGGAGATAAGGAAGAGCCCTGGTGGATTGTGCAGCATCCTATCCCCACAGCAGCCAGCCAGATGCCTCTGGGATGAGTAAGTCAGCACCTGGGCATTTTAATATGGCCTATGTTAACAACATTCAGCTTTGTAGTAGCAAACATCGCTGTTAAAAGAAAAGGCATGTTAGTGACTTGAAGACTTGCGAAACATATCTTCCTCGCTCCTTGAACATATGTTCTCACTTTATGAACAAATTAAGTTCTTGCTCAGGAATGGGAAGCACAGATAAGGAGCTTTGGGGGTGGTGCCCCCCCCCATAACATTTTTTATTTGGCCTTTTGAAACAGAGTAAGAAAAAGGCCATCTGCCTTGTATCAGGTGTGAGGCATTTTAAACATTTGTGCTGGGGGGGGGGCAAAATACACAATACTGGGCTGCAATTTTGTCATATTTGCCAGAAAACATTCTGATTTTAAAAGTGAACACGCCTAAAGCATACCTCATCAGTTGAGAAATTTATTACAATTCCCTGCGGGGGTGTATGGGCTCTTCTTTCCCTCCCTCCCACTTCCATGTTGTCCTCAAAACAACCCTGTGAGGCAGGTTAGCCTGAGAAGTTGTGTCTGGCCCAAACTCAGTCTAAAAACCTCACGGCTGAGTGAGGAGATAGGGGTGAATCCTGCCCAGCGTTTAGCCGCTGCTATGCTGCAGTGCAAAATGTCAAATGACATGCTTTCAAAGTAGTTTCCATCCTCCTTTAACCTCTTGAAACAAATACTTCAAATGAACTTGTAAAATCATTAGGTTTATAGTCCACCTTTCTTCTGGGGAGGTCAAGGTGGTGTATATGGTTTTCCGCTCCCTTTCATCTTTACAGAGCAGCCCTGTAAGGTAGGATTGAGAGATAGGAACTAGCCCAAAGTCATCCATTGGCCCTTGTCCCTGAGTGGGGATTTGAACCTTGGTCTCCAACACCAACCACAACAGCAAGTACTTTGCTTGCTGAGAGAAAACTGCCTTTACCAGATCAGGTGCTCAGAGAAAGGCCACAACAACACGAAGACATAAAAGTGTGTATCCCAGTCCTATGCGTGTTACTTGACAAGAATGGCACTGTGTGTAACTTGGCCACTTCATGGTAAGCAGGCTGACAACTGCAATCCTAGCTTATATTGAGACCAGTGTTGTGGGCAGCCTGCTTTGAGACAGAGCTTATTGCTCTGTGTGTCAACGCAGGGTGGGGCATAGAATGTGAACATTGCAACACACTTTTCCAGAATGCAACAGAAAGAAACTGACAATTCATTTATAACAAGCTGAAGTTGCAAAACGTTGCAAAATGAGAACTGGAGGCAGTGCCGGATTTACGTATACGCTAAACAAGCTATAGCTTAAGGCCCCACTCTCTTGGAGGCCCCCCAAAAAATTAAAGGGGGAAAAAACCTGGATGTACATTTCCAAAATATAAGATAAAAAACAAATATAGTAAAACCTGCATACAGTTAGAGCTTAATAATGATTTCACTATTAATATACTACTTCTTAATTGTATTTCAGTTCAACAATTACTTTGATAAAATACATATTTTGTTATGTGCAAATGGCTTTAGATACCTATTAGGTCCATAAATTACCATAGAGCATATATTCATCATAAAAAAGTGACAATTTGTGTTGACAAAGGACAGCTGGACATATAAAGGGCCCCATTACCTTCAGCAGCTTAGGGCCTCATCAAACCTAAATCCGGCCCTGACTTGAGGCAGAGTCAACTTGGAACCAGCCTGAAATGCAGCCTAACTTGAAGAAAGTAGTTTGATCCTATGTAAATGCAGGGTGCACATTATTATTTTTTAAATGCCAGAATGATTTTTGGGACCCTTTCAGATTAAAAAGCCAGCAGCGCTAGATTCTAAACCCCCCCCCCCCGCCCCCGTTGTAAAGCCTTGCTATGAGGCAGGGATCTGTTTGCAGTTTTGTTTTGGGAAGACTAGAGAAATATGCGGAGACTCCAGCAAAATGCCCCTCCCCACTTGCAATGGGTGTGGTAGATGGGAAACTAAATGTGTATTCCCACAACCTGACATGGTGACTGAACAACATGCACTATACAAAGATTGTTTGGGCAGATTCTTATGATGCCCATGCTGAACATTGTTGGCAGTGTTAGCACTTGTTAGGAGAAGGGTTGCCAATGGGTGCACATGTGCCCACAGAGGCCTTTCCTGGTAGCCAACAGAATAAGGTTGTGTTGTGTGTTTGTGTATGCATGGTGCCGAAGACCGTTTATGTAGCTCGCAATTGTGCCCACAGGACCTGAAAGGAGGAGGGAGGTGCTTCACAGAGCAGTTTGCTACATGGCTGAGTGAAGTGTCTCTCCTTCTGTTAAGCCTTACTCAGGTGTGCTTAATGAAGACAGTTCACAGCAACTCCCCAACGTGGACTCCATGAAACAGCTCACCTGGACTGTCTGTCACCCAGGCTGCATGCTCTCTTGCTCACCTGCCTGCCTGCCTGCCATCCCTCACACTACAGGTGGCATGGCCACCTACTGGCGGTTGTGCTACCTGCAGCATGCTGACACCTTACATTTTTATGTATATAGGAAGAAATACCATGCAGCACATTTATTATTCATGACAGAACAGTTATCTTAAGTGTATTAACCTAAACTAAAATAGTAAGTTTAAATAATGCTCCTCTTTCTAAGTCCCTAGAGATTTCCATTACCATCTTGTTTTAATCTGATTTAAATTTTAATCTGATTTAAACCCAAATTCCTAAACAGGAGCACCAATGAAAACACCAACTAGTGTGCAAAGCAGAAAATTTACACTTGCCCACTGACTATAGTTCAGATTTTGGCCAATTTATTGTATGCTCTGAAATTCCACTTTCACATGCACAAAGCCATGCCTCTCTCTGTTCTGGCTAATTGCACATGCCAGTGGTTCCAAACATAAACATCAATGGAGAAAGAGGGTATTCCTGTCTTGTGCCTTTCTCTAAATATAATGGACCCCAAAGGATTCTACTTGTCCTTACTGGAGTTTTAGCTTTATAAATTCTTCAGGGAAATCCAAATCTCTCCAAAGTAACAAACATAAATTGACAATAAATCTTGTCAAATGCTTTTTTGGCACCAAGAGAAATAATTGTAGCTGCATCCATTCTTTGATTATTCAAAGCAAGCAAATTAGCTTACCAAGCGGAGAGAAAAGAGACTCATAGCTGAGGATTATTATGTAGGAAGGCCCTTTGCTGCCTCTGGGCATGGCTAAGCTAGAGAGGGAAAGTGGTTGTGGAGCTTTTCTGAAACAAATGGATCAGATTTCTCCAGATGAATTCCTGGAACCCAGAGAAGCTGATAATCTATGGGAAATGAGCATAGCTGCACACCCTCATTCCCTGAAGCACAGTACCTTGTGCATCTGGCAGCAACACTGAGATGTTATCTTCAAGACCCAGTTCAAGCTTGTGAGTTCTCTAGGCTGAAAGCTGTAAGGAGTGTCTGTAGAGCAAATTCTGCCCAACAGGAAAGGAAATTAAGTGTTCATTGGGATTCATCAGAGCTTCAGTCCTTCACAAACTACAACAATTAAGGAAGTAAATTATATTTCCAAGTAGCATTTGCAAAGATAGAGCAGGCATTCTCTTTCTCTGAGGCTTATACCACTTCCTTACAGTTTTTTTTCTGTAATCAGTGTGGCAGTAATGGTTTGAAAATTTTAAGAGCAGTTTAAGAGTAGTGCTGAGTCAGGTGCAGATAAGTTGCTGTAGCATCGGATAAGGGTCAGGAAACCCGAATGAGTCACCGGAAACAATTCTGATAGAAAGCAATGACAAGGTATTCAATACAGTCCCCATAATTCAATCTCTGCCACTAGATAGCCACGTGACCGCAGTGCCCAGGAGTGCCCTTTTACCAGCTTTCATAGAATTGTCGAGTTGGAAGCTTGGCCACTGTTGTCCAGATTGGATTATTGCAATACGTTCTCTGTGGGGCTATCCGAAGTTGACCCAGAAGCTGCAGCGAGTGCATAATGCAGCACCTCAGCTGTTCACTGGGGCTAATAATAACTATAATTATGATCTATTTTATTCATTATTAGCAATTCATTGGGTGGGTTACAACAGTTTTAAATTCAGAACTAAAAACAGATAAAACAGATAACAGTCCCCAAAACAGACTGAAAATACATCTCTCAGTGGCAAAGGCCAGGACACAAAGGTGTGTCTCCACTCCATCATGTTACACTGTTGTTAAAATAATTGCACTAGCTTCCAGGCTAAGTTTGAGGTCCTGGTCCTGGTGTGCAAAGCCCTATAAATCTTGGAATCAGGTTACCTAAATGATCATCTCGCTCCTTATACACCCACCCAACCAATCACTGCACTTTGCAGGAGAGGGTATCTGATCAGTAGACCCAATCTGTGCAACGCCAGAATTGGCCCACTATCATGGTGCCACCTATGCCATGGAACTTCTTCCCATTGCATATCAGACAAGCCCTGTCTCTATTGTCTCTTTGGCATCTGCTGAAGACTCCCCTCTTTCAACAAGCTTTCTGAATGGAAATTCTTATGCCAGTGGGTATCTGTGTTGGATTTTAGGTGGTTTTTATATCTGCACTTGTTTCATCTTATTTATGCAGTCCTTCTACATGTACTTTTATTGTCTTGTGAGATCGCTTTGAGATGTTTCATAGGAAGCAATTCGTAAACAAAACAAATAAGTAAATAAAAGCCCCAACTATTAAAATTAAAGACCGACAATTCAGTTGAAGATGCCATAATTTTCATGTTCTATGTCCGTTTCACAATTGCACATCCTTTCAACGCAGAGAATGGCCTTCTCTCACGCTGTCTTTATTTAAACTCCCTCCTGGTGTGTTCTGGAGTGGATCTGGGCAGCCACCTGGGCCTGCCTGGAGCCTGAAGTGGGATGATTTCCTTTCCCTCATTTTTTACATGGCCCGTGTTGGGAGGGCTGCCATAGGCCAAGCTTCCGCCGTAAGTGACTTGGGAAGACAGATATGGCTCCCTGCCTTCAAGATGAATATCAAGTGTTTTCTTTTCTTTGTGGGCTTCTGCCTCTCACATATTTCAGTCCAAAAACCTGGATTCCAAGCTTTCACTTGCCAGCAATATACATGCAAATCAGGAGTAGCTGCATATTTAAAATTTCTCCTGCTGCTTGAGCCTGGCTTCTGTCTCCATTTGCAAATTTCTTTGACTGGCTGACATATTAGTCCGCAAATGGACTGCAGATTCTGTAGTCTGCCTTCCCTTTCCTTTTCAGAGAGTATGTGGGGGCAGGCGGGTGTCAGTCTGCCTTTTAATTTTTTTAACTAAAGTACCATGTTTACACTTAATCAAATGTGTATCGATTCCTCACCCCTTTCTAAAAAATGCAATCTTTAAAAATAATAAGCATGGGAAAGGCACTTCAGGAAAGAGGTGGTTCTCCAGCCAATGAGTCCTATGTGCTCGTTGCATCTGCTGAAAAACTCCCTTGAGTTCAGCCTGGGAGAGAAGATTTTATGCCTATACAAAATGGAGGGACTGCTACCTCTCATTTTATCATCACCACCCAGTTTCCCCCTGAGGGGTCATCCAGGGATGTTGATGTTTTAAACTGGTCTACTGATGTGTGATGCAGCTTGCCCAGGTCATTTTTTGCATAGGCTAGCCCAGGAATTCCTCTGCAGCTTGTATTTTCCTTTCGGATCCGAAATAATCAAATCATTTATTATTTTCTACTATTCACTAATGGACTCTGTTACCTCATCTCTGTAACAATATACTGTATATATAACATGTTTAGGGCAGCCCTGTTTAGGGAAGCTTTTAATGTTTGATGAATTATTGTGTTTTGCTGGAAGCCACCCAGAGTGGCTGGGGAAATAGATTATTATTATTATAATTATTATACTATAACAATATGTATGGGCAGTGCAGAACGGTAATAAATAAATAGCTTAGCCCTGGTGAGTGGGTCTAGGATTACACACCCGTCAACAGTCCTGATTTGAATGGGACACCCCGGCATGAGAGAAGGCATCCTGGTTTCTGATTGCATGTTCCGCTTTCAGTGCCAAGCTCTTGTGCAAGTCCACTGGTTCCTGCAGGATCTCAGCACCAAAAGGCGTACGTCTTTCATATGAGCCCTTGAGTTGGAGGTGGAGGAGCGACAGCTGGTAGTGGTGCAGGCCAGGCAAACTACAGTTCCCAGGATTATTGGGGGGGTAGTGGTGGGAGTAATGACTGCTAAAATGGCACCACAGTGCTGTAAATGCATAGTGTGGATGTGGCACAATCACACTGAATTTTAATTGCATCTCTCATTTCCTCACACAACAATGGATCCCTTCCTACACTGAGGAAGTGATACCATGTTTAGCACCAGACTTTGGGGCACATTAAGTAAACCTGACCTTCTTCTCCATTATGGCCCCAGTTCTCCAAAGGGCATCCTCCTCTTTCCACTTCCTCATTCCCTGTTTCCATCCTTCTTTCATTCCCTGTGCTTGGTATTCTCCTTTTTGTAACCATTTCACATTTCTTGGCCCTGTACCGTTCCTTTCTACTATCCCACTCTGCTAAGCCACTAACTGCCTGTTCTTGCCACAGTCCCCGACTTCTCAGCAATCAGACCTCATTGTGCTTCCTTTTCTCCTGCTTACAAGATCTTGAATCAAGATCTACACCAGAGCCATAAATCTTTAAAACTCCATACAGTTAGCCTACTTTGTAATAATGAAGTTCTTGGTTTATCTGGACCCTATCTGGTGGTATATTTCAAGTGCTTTCTAGTTTGCAGAGGAATAGGTTTGCCAGACCTCCAGGTCTGGCCCTATCCCTTTAGAATGAAAGTTATAAAGCAAAATATGTAGGCAGCATTCAAAGCAACTGCTTTGTGGGATATGAGCCCGCCCGCACCTTTCAGTCTTTTCAGCCAATGAATGAAGTCATCGTTATTCTGGCACCTGAGACAGAATTCCACAAGGGCCTCTCCCTTTCCTGGCAGCAAGCATATAATGATAAATTAAATTACTAACAATTCCTCATGACACCCAAATTAAACTGCCTGAGCAGGCTGCCTCTTTCTGCCTAATGGTAAGGTCTGCTAACATACATAGCGCCGACCTTTCAACCTCCTTGTTGCCAAGCCCTTTTTATTTATTTATCCTCAGGCAATTCTGGATCTTTTGTAGCTGACCAGGTGTGGATGGATGTTTAATAAAATGGGCTGCTGGATTTTAGGGATTACCAGCTTTGGGCTGCTGTGATTCATATTGTTATAAGCCACTGCAATCTCCACTGAATGGCTGCACGAGATTCCGGGAGTTCTGGGAACTCATCCAGGGTTGAGATTCCATTGGGAAATCAAGATGCAGGGGAGATGAGTGTCCTTAAGAAATATGGTTTATTGTACACATATTCACACCTGGGTCTACTTTGGAGAGAGTTGAGAGCATCACACAGAGCTGTCTTTCCCATAGGGCTTAGTGGCCACAGCATTGGCCTCTCAGGGGCGCCCCAGCGAGTAGGGGAGCTGCGCCGCTTTGCCAGCGGTTTCCTGTTTTACTAGAATCCGCTCGCCCCATGCATGCACAGTGCTCCTGCATCCTGGGCAACGCAATAGTTGTTCAATGGCGGTGTTGTGAGGTTGTGTGTGTGTCTCTTCGTGTGTGTGCTTCTCTAAACTGGGCAGCTGAGCAAGCACAGCGCATGGCAACCCTCCCCTAGTGCGCCCTCTTTGGGAGCCGAGGCCTTCTTGGGGATGGGGACGAAACGAAAGGAGGTACACATGAGGCTCCTCCTCTTCCTTTCCCCTGTGCTGCACTCACTCTCTCAGTCATCTGGTTGGCTTGCTTTTGCCCTCCTGCTCCTCCCTCTTTCCTAGCTGCTCTCTCCTTCGCTCAGTCGTGTGGCCCAGGTGTCCAGCTTGCCTCCCAAGCCTCCTGTGCATGGCAGGAGCGTGGGAGGGGAGCCCCGAAGAGGCAGGTGGGAAAGGTTTTGACACGGATGCTGACAGCTTCCTGACCACCACCCTCCTCTCCTCTCCTCTCCCCCGGTGGGTTAAATGCCCTCTCCTTTCTGCTTTCCTCTGTCCCTCTTTCTATCCAGTAAAGGAAGGGGTAGGTTCCCCCCACCCCCAGCTCTTGCCTCTCCTTCCCTGTAGTGAAATCTTCCCAAGTTTCAGGTCAACAACTCTGGGGAACCCTTCCTTAAAGAGGTCAACAACTTTGGGGTCCGCCCCCCTTAAAAAGGTCGACAACTCTGGAAAGGGGAGGGCGCCGGAGGGATCTTTGCCGGATATGCTTAAGACGGCCCTGGCATCACATCTCAAGAAGGGCTTGTTCCCCACAGCAGCGCAGCTTTGGAGTCCAAGGCATCCTGCACGCCATCTTGCCAATATGTTTCTGGCCTTCGTAGCAGCAGCTCACGCAGTTCTGCCTCCACCCTTCTCCTTTCCAAAGACCATTGCCGGAAAAATCACGATACACCTTTTTCCTGTGGGCACAGCCTCCCTCTCCCCTGTAGTCATGGAAGTTGAAATCCTAGACCTTTCTCTGTCCACGGTAACCATGGGAACTGCCCTCTCTGCCCTGATGATGGTTTTCATGGATGGGTTATTGACTTGCTTCCAGGACCGTTTTGTCGTTTTTAATGACTTCTTCTATCCCAGGTGAGGCCCTGGCCTGGAAATGCAGCTTAGCCTGTATTTTTCAGTGGCCTGGAACCTTCCCTTCAATACTCTAAACAAATATTATCTAAATTCTACCATTTATTAGTTTATAACATTCACCCCTAAATGCTGTTACCCCAGATCTGTAACAACACTGACCTAATATAGTTTTTATTGTACTGACTTTTATTGCTTTTATTGTTCACTGCCCTGGGATTCTAGCACCTAAACATTTACGAAATAAGTGAATATTGGTTGTTTCCATAAGGTGATACCCTTGGACACCTTAAAAAGCCTTGCAGACAGCCGACAAGAAAGCTTGAAACAGCCAGGCTTGCACATCATGACACTGGTCCATGATAATGATCACAGCAGATTCTGAGTAGCTGTGACAAGCTATTTCCAAGAATACAGCTCTGTGGTTTCCTCTGGAGACTCTCTGTGGCTTTACACTTAGTTATTTGCTTTTAAGGTGCTATCAGCTGAGGTCTCAGGGCTTGCTTTGGGGTTGGAGGGGGGCGGGAAATAACCCATAGCTGTGCAGTCCTTTTTTCCAGAAACGTCCATAAGCTTCTTTCCATACATGAATGGTTTTGACTTCACAGGCCATCTTGAATGTAATCCCCTTACATTTCAACCTCTGGATTCATGCTACGGTTCAGAGGGAGGTGGAGCAGAGCAGACCCGACCCCAATGGCCACAGAGAAAGTCACTGGTGGAGTGTGAAAGGCGACAAAAAGCAAACTTGAAGAGTTTTTGGTCCATGGTCTCTCCTGGCTTCAGAGGCACCCATACAGCTCCTTGCCAAGGGTGCAAGGGAGCCTAGGTGTGCCTCTGAACAGATTCATGGGAAGTGCAGATAAAGAAATACTTTGCATTCTCTGAAAAGACCAGTGATTTAATTCATTGCAGGCAGTTGGATGAGATGACCCTCAGGCCAATTCTGCAATTCTAGTGTGTGGGACATACTAAATGGGCTTTTGGGGTCCCCTTCTGTGTTTCTATTAGCTGTAAGATGGGATACAGCAGAAAAAGAGACTGCTAACACTGTCAAAATGGTTAAGTAAATTAACTGTTTGGTTTCATTATGTAAGCTGAATATATTTCTGGAAGATGAGCTGAAGTGGGCAAGTCCCCTGGCTGGAGAAGGTAGGTGTGTGTGTGTGTGTGTGTGTGTGTGTGTGTGTGTGAAATGGATCAAAAAGACAAAGAGCTGCCAGTCCTGGAGCTGGAAAGACATAGAGGCCTGATTTGCTTTCTTTGAGATTACAAAACTGTGGCTTTGGTGCCACCTCCTAGAAAACTAATGGTGAAGCAGGTTCAGTTCACTGGTGCTGTGAATCTTCGATATGTGTAAATAAACCTCATAGCACAGAAAATGCTATGCACCTCCAGTGACACTAATTTCAAGAAATCAAATCCCAGGTTTTCTGTTGGGATGCTCGGAATCTCTTACCACTCAAAGATTCGGTTGCACATAACATACCTGCAAGTCAGGTTGATTCTGAAAAGATTTAAGTGATTGATCCACCCCAGAGAAATAACTCTGTGTAGGAAATCTGTACAACTTTTATTGAAGAACATAAATCCTTCTTAACTGAAACTAATGTTAACACAAATGTATTCAGGATCAGGAGCATAAATGGTACCTGGGCCTTCATGAGACCAAATGCAAAGGCTTCTCGTTGGTCAATAAATCAAAACCTGGAAAGGGTGCCATCGTATCCACCTTTACTGGGAGAAAACTTGAAAAGTCATAAAGCGATCAGTGAGGGCACTGAAGTGTAGAACCATGCTCAAGGAAGCTCATGTGTCCACTTCATTTTCAAGACCTGGAATCTAGATGTCTTATTAGGGACCAAGAGGCCTCTGGAAGCATCTGTGGCTTCTAAAGGACCAACGCTTGACAGAAACTGTATAGAGAAGTGCAACATTGCCATCTTAAGGTCAGCAATGTAATGTCCAAGGAGATGTTTATTTCAGTATATTGTGATCTGTTTGCTCTTGACTACATCTTTTCTTTCTTCTCAACACCAGATGCTTCTGCCCTCAGGGCTGACCCAAAATATTATGGTACCTCAGGTTGCAACCCTTATAAGGGAGAAAGCCTCAGTGTATATTGCTTCTGAATAAACATGCATAGGATCGTGGCTGATGACACACAGTGGATGTGCTGGACCAATGTTTTGCCTCAGTAATGGACTGGATGAGAGCCAATAAATTGAAGCTCAATCCAGATAAGACTGAGGTACTGTTAGTGGACAGTTCCCTAGACTTGATGGGAGGTTGCTGCTCTTGATAGGGTTACACTCACATACCCTCCAACATTTCTCCAATGAAAATAGGGACGTCCTGTTCCATAATGATACTTTTACTATTTATACCCCACACATCTGACTGGGTTGCCCCAGCCACTCTGGGCAGCTTCCAACATTTATAAAAACATAATAAAATATTAAACATAAAAAACCCTTCTTTATACATAATTGCCTTCAGACGGCTTGGGAGTCGAATAACTCCATACCCTCCAACATTTCTTCAATGGAAATAGGGACATCCTACTATACCTCCCAACATTTCTCCAATGAAAATAGGGACACCTTAAGGAAAAGCGGGACATTCTGGGATCAAATCAGAAACTGGGACATCCCTGGAAAATAGGGACCCTTGGAGGGTCTGCACTCCCTGTGAATGAGTAGGTATGTAGCTTGGGGGTTACTTCTGGGTCCTTTACTGTCGCTTGAGACTCAGGTGGCCTCGGTGGCATCAGCTTTGGCTGGTGGCCCTGTCGCTACCTGGACAGGGATAGTTTAACTTCTGTTGCCTATGCTCTGCTAACCTCTAAGTTAGATTGCTGCAACCCATTATACATGGGGCTGCCTCCGAAGATGATTGGGAAACTTCAGCTGTTGTAGAATTTAGCAGGCAGCTTGAACATACTGTATAATGTGATTCCTGGCCCAACAGCTCAGGGCCACAATACCTCAAGGACCACCTCTCCCCATATGAACCAGCCTGGACCCTACAATCATCATCCAAGGCCCTTCTTTGTGTGACTCCTCCGTGAGAGGTCCAGAGGGTGGCAACACAAGAATGGGCCTTTTCTGCAGTGGCTCCTCATCTGTAGAATGTTCTCCCCAGGGAGGTTTGCCTGGCAGCATCATTCTATATCTTTAGGGGCCAAGCAAAAACTTCCCTCTATAAACAGGTCTTTGGCCTTTGACTGACTGTGGCCTTTTAGAAGTGGGTGGGATGTTTTTAATGGGTTTCTCTTCCCTCTTGGTTGTAATGTATCCATGTGGGGTTTATGTAGGGACTGTTTGGTTGGTTGTAAGTTACTTTGGGTTGCCCTGGGCAAGAGAAAGCAACTGACAAATTTAATAAACTATGAATAAATTAATATGTATAAATAGTGTATGATCACTTTTTGTATGATCCTCATTATTTATGTTATATCTTTTAGACCATGAACAAGCATGGGGAAATCAAAGAGAAATGATTAAACTGGAAGAGTCTAAAACATTACATCTGGTCGTATATATGTGTACGGTGTTGGTGCTGGCGGGAGAGGGAACAGACCCCAAATCCTGGGAAGGTGAGAGCAGAGTTCTCCTTAGTGAGTCTTTCCAAACAGATCTCTAATGCCCCAGAGCACCAATGCCTTTGACAGATGAGTTCATAAAAAGTGTGGCAACACCTGCACTTTGGAACTTCCTGCCCAATGAGATCAAGATGCCGCCTTCATGGTACTCTTTATGGTGCCTGCTAAAAACATTTATGTTTAGAAAAGCCTATGCAGATGCAGTCGGCGGTTCGAATCCCCGCGACAGGGTGAGCTTCCGTTGCTTACTCCCTGCTCCTGCCAACCTAGCAATTCAAAAGCAAATCAGAGTGCAAGCAGATAAATAGGTACCACTCTGGCGGGAAGGTATACAGCGTTTCTGTGTGCTGCTCTGGTTCGCCAGAAGCGGGTTAGTCATGCTGGCCACATGACCCGGAAGCTGTATGCTGGCTCCCTCTAGCCAATAAAGTGAGATGAGCGCCACAAACCCAGAGTTGTCCGCGACTGGACCTAGTGGTCAGGGGTCCCTTTACCTTTACTTTTATGCAGATGCTTAGAAAGATGAGGTAACTCTAATCTGTATTTTAACTTTTGTATGTTTTAAAGTATGGTTGTGAATTTCCCCTGATTTTATTGTTTGATCTTTTTTGTCAACTGCTTTGAACTTTATTACAATCAAATGGTGTATACATTTTATGAAATAAATACAAATCGTAAATAAAAGAGATAAAATGGAACTGTGTCCTTTCAAAGGCATTGGGGTTGTGCTTGACCAGGAGTCAGACTGATATGCCTCCGAAAGTGCAAAATTCCCAGTGTGACTGTACCAGCTCGTGGAAAAAATCTGACAGCTCTTCCAGCCACTTGAAACAGTCATCTAACAGCCACCAGGAGCAGCGCTATTTAATATTTTAAACGCTATTACATTTTAAGTGTTAGTTAATATTTACATTTTTGTAAGTTGCTTTGAGAGTGCTTTTGTTGCTCCTTAAAGCAACAAACATGGGATGTGGGTGGCACTGTGGGTTAAACCACAGAGCCTAGGACTTGCCAATCAGAATGTTGGTGGTTCGAATCCCCGCGATGGGCTGAGCTCCCATTGCTCGGTCCTTGCTCCTGCCAACCTAGCAGTTCGAAAGCACAAAGTGCAAGCAGACAAATAGGTACCGCTCTGGCAGGAAGGTATACGGCGTTTCTGTGCACTGCTCTGGTTCGCCAGAAGCGACTTAGTCATGCTGGCCACATGACCCGGAAGCTGTACGCCAGCTCCCTCAGCCAATAAAGCGAGATGAGTGCCGCAACCCCAGAGTTGGTCACGACTGGATCTAATGGTCAGGGGTCCCTTTACCTTTACCTTTAAAGCAACAAATAAATTAATAATACACTACAGTATTAGCAGGGCCAGCCCACCCATGAAACCACATGAGGCAATTGCCTTACGCAGCAGGATCCATGAGACATCAGATCCTTATGTTGATGTTACTTCCCCCCTTGTTCCTGATGTAGATCTCCCCTCACCCCTTTTTTCTGCGGTGGCGAGGGGAATGCCATTTTGGGGTCCAAGATGCCTTGGGCCGGCCCTGCTCTTAGGGAGGCACAATGCGCAACGACTGGCTGCAATCACCGAAGCTCAGGCTACGACCATTTCGCGGAGCCTTCCTCCAGGTGGCGCTGCAGCCCCCGCAAGCGAGACTCCTCCGCCAGATCCTTGCGCGAAGGCGTCGCGTGCCCGACCTGTGCGTGTGCGAGCGGCTCGCGGGCGACTCCGAGCGTGCGTGGTGACGTGTTGGGCCCCTTGGCCCCGCCCCTTGCTGAAGCGCGGCGGCCGCAGTCTTGGCGGTTGCAGAGGGAGGTCGCGGCGGAGCCGGTGAGAAGCAGCAGCTGCCTTCGGCCTCGGCGCCCGGACGCTTCCGCGCTCGCCCTCACGATGTCTTCTGTGCCGGACGCCGCCGCCGGCGACGAGCTGAAGCAGACGAAGGAGATGGAGGACGCCGAGAAGTACTCCTTCATGTCCACGCTCACCAAGGCGCCCAAGAAGGTGCGGGCCGGTGGCCGGAGGAGCGGGGAGCTCGGGGGGCGCTCGCGGGGCGGGGCGGCAGCGACGGGGCTCGGCGCCTCAGGGCCTCCGGAGCGAGAGGGGCCGGGGCTTGAGCCCCCCACCCCTGAAAGTCACGCCCTCTGAGCGGGGAAAAGCCTTTCCTTCCCCTTGACCCCTGACGCGCTTGCAGGTTCAACGGGCGCTCTGCACATGCCCAGGGGAACTCTTTTCTGCGTCGGCATTTCTCGTGTCTCGGCGCTGAGACCTGGCCCTGAAAACTGGTTCCGGGGCTTAAGGCATGTAGACGTGACCCCCTCCGGCAGGGAGCGGGGACTGGGAAATAGGGGGGAAACTCCAGGGAGAGGAGGAGATGTGGAGGAGTCTGGAGCTGTGGTTCAGCTGTGGCAGCTCTGGGCAGCTGTAAGAACTGGGAAGGAAGGTCCTTTAGGACACGGATCCTCAGCTTGGCAGGCCTGGGCGGTGTTCGTGCGAACACTTTTCTTTGCAGCTGAAAGGCTGGACCGTCTGCCTCGAAGGTCTCTATCCCCATGTCTGCCAGTGGAAAGCATTTCCGTCTAGCAGTCGCAGAGGAGATTGGACTCTGGTTTCCTCCATCCACCTGGCTAGCTAGGAACAGTGTGGAGCCCAGCATGCATATGTGATATCTGATTGCTGTCTGTCAAGACTGCCCCTGGGAACGAGGTGCTATGGATGCTGTGCAAGCTAAAAGTGGCCTGTAGCTTTTTCCATATCATTATGTCTCTCTCTCTCTTTCACAAGTCCTCAGTATATTCTTCCAGTATATTATCGGTCCTAGCATAGCAGTACAGGCTTAATCCAGGCAGTCTTGTGGGAGCTCCCACAAGAGTTATTGCTTGACTTGTGCGAATGTACCTTCAGATAGAGGCATGGTGTCTTGTGCTACCTGGAATATGCTCTCAACTTTTTGTTCGTCATTGAGAATGTCAATCCAGAGATCAGAAAACGCCTTTGTGCTATTCCTAAGTGCTGTTTAGTAGGAAGGGCTATTTTTGCTTTGTATTCCTACCTGGTTTAGGATTTTCAAAAACCATCTTCCTGCAGCCTCAGTGATTGTAACTGTTAGTAATCATTGCTGTTAGTGGAGCTGTAATTGTGAACTCTTCAGTTATGCATGGGCAGATATAGCCAGAATTCTCGGCTTAGATTTCCTGTGGGAAGGAAGTCCTTCTGGGCTGAACATTGCGTTCTCCCTAGCTTTGTGTTGCATGGCTTTGAACTTAAACCTGAATGGAGTATGGCGCAAAAGCTTTTCTTGGGAGAATGGGCATTTTCCTTTTGATGGCTGAACTGAAGCAGAATTAAACTTGTGAAGAAAGTTTATTTCCTTAAACTCACATTTGAAACCTTTTGTGAAACCTTTTGTACAGCCCAACCTTTCAATGACTAGCAGAAACATTTTGGTGCTAGCTGGAAGATCAAACTTCATGCTTAGCAGGTGCCCAAGGACCACGCCTATAACATTCCAGTTTGCTCCACCTGAATATAATGCAAAACCATTAGTTCCACCTTAGAAAGTGAAATTTGAGAAACTAGAGATGTTATTCCTTTTGGCTTTGGCAAATTCTAAGTTACAAAATAATCACAAGTGTGTTAATAAAAATATACATACATACTTATTTTGCTGTGCCCATGAACTCCAGCAGGAAGCATTCCTGTCCTCCAAAATCAACTGTCAGAAAAGGGATATGGTCACCTATTCCAGACACACATCATCTCTGATAATGTTTCTGTAATTTGTGTGGAGTTGGTGGTTGGGGTACCTATCAGGACTGTTTCTGTGACCTTGTACTTTTGATGATCCAAACATGGATGGAGAACTGCATATATTAGGTTGGCAGAGGGAGGACGACCTCAGGTGGCAGATGCTGGGGGGATGGTGTCAGCAGCCCTCCAGTTGTACCCTTTTGTTGGAGGACAAAGCTGTAGGTGCCACATGAACTTAACTACACCTTCTAAACTAACCTGCTATCCTCGGCTGTGGTGGATGATACTGTCCTGTCCCTAGCCAACCTGTTCAGTTTCTGTACATGAAATGAGGCTGGGGCAGGGGCCTTGCCCTTAAGGTAACTTGGGCCAGCCCTGGACACACGCTCTCTCTGATCTGAGATCTCAGATTATGGAAAAGACATCCAAACCTACCTCATGAGTGTTCCCCCATTAAAAAGTGCTGTGAAGGGGTTGGCATCAATGCTATACTAGGCATGGCCAAACTTGGCCCTCTAGATGTTTTTGGACTACAATTCCCATCATCCCTGACCACTGCTCATGTTAGCTAGGGATGATGGGAGTTGTAGTCCAAAAACATCTAGAGGGCCAAGTTTGGCCATGCCTGCGTATACGTTCTTTATCCAGCTATAGTTATGCCATTGGTATACACTATTACAGCCAGTTTGCTTATTTGAGTGTATTTAGTACTGCATTGTATTGTATTTAGTTGTATATGTGTGGCCTCAATATCCCATTGAAGTATAACGTGCTATGTTGTTGGTTCGAGTGGTTTAGAAGAACACTGCAGGGAAAGAAGTTCTCAAATTTCTGGTTGCAAATAGTTGCTCTTTAAAGTTGCTTTAACTTTAAGCCTGTATTTAACTCCAATGTCGTCATTTATGCTACTTATATGGGTCTCAAGAACAGTTTGATTGAAATGTTGCTTAGAGAAATATAGAATGTGCAGCTAATTTCTGAGACTCATAAATCAGAAAAGACTGTTAAATCTTGGTTGATCTGGACATAAATTAATGTTTTCAGCTACCGTTTATTCAAATCTTATCCGATATGTAATGTTAATAGTGGAGTTCCTGTTACACAGTTTCCTTATCAATGTTTTTAAATGTAACAGAAAGGAGGTTTAATTGGATCTGTGAATTTCTTTGCCCTCATCTATTCCCAGAAGCTTGTCTGTTTATTTAGGAAGGTGTACATAAGGTATCTTTTTAAGTTTAAGCATAGTTTATTTATATGCCATTTCCCCACTGTAAACATATGCCCAAAGTGGTCTGCAATTTGAAAACAGTTTATTAGAAAACATATCAGGAAAACTAAAAGCAGTTAATTAACCTGATAAGTTAGTGTTGCAGTAGAATAGTCTAGACTTAATTTTGACATTGCCCTGTATATATGTATTTACAGGCTAGTAATAATAGGACTAACCAGTGCTAGTAGTTATAGTCTTGCTACCCTCCCAAGGGGCCACAGCAGCCTGGCTTAATTACTGTTCAGAGTGGATGGGGCTGTGTTCCCCCCACCCCCACCAAATGGTTCAAAGTCAGCTTAGCCACCTCTCCTCCAGAGGACTCTGGCATCAGTAAAAGGGACTTACTGGGAGAGTATCAGTGATGTAACCCCTCTTGCCAAGCCTTCCAGGTGTTCCAGTTGCTAGCATTGCTCCTACTGTGATTGTTGTGACTATTGTGTGACCTGATTTGTGTCGATTGGCATCAGGATGGATTATTGCCCATACATTGTTAGCCTGCCCAGAGGATCAGTGATGACTACAGCTAGGATGTCGGATTGGTGGTATGGATGGCCCTTTCTTTATTTTCTAAAGACTCATTTAAGGGGGTTTGTCTGTTCAGGGAATGGCCGTTTCGTGGGTGCAATGCTCTGTAGTAGGCAAGAGTTTTTGCTTCTGACTCCTTTGAACTCTGCTTTTACGAATTTAAATGAGTGAAAACTAGTGCTCAAATTATATTTTGCTTTTCATAAAATAAATAAGCCAAGACTTACGGGTGCAGGCCACTTAAACTGCCAAGGGTGTAATTGAGAAGGCTTGTTTAGCCAATGGGCTAAGGCACACTTTTTATATTACAGCAGTTAGAATGCTAATAGTATAGTGCTGCAGCTTTACCATAGTGCAGCTTGAGTTCCTACATACAGACTGAGGAGATAGGGTAGTATCTTAGTCACTATAAGTCTACAGCAGAGTACAACAACACCCCCACCCCTATTAAAAGAGAGTTCCTGGGTTGCTGTGGATGCCACAAAGCTCCCTCATGGCTTCTTTGATAGATTCAAGAAGAATATTTCTTTCTGTCTCCTCTCTCCGTCTTCCTAACAGCTGGTCAAAGAAAGTAGAAGGTCAAGCATATTTTGCTCTTCCACCCATACCAAATATAGGATTGTTTCCTTTCATTGTACTGTCATATTCTAGCACTCCTATATAATCCGTTAAAATGCTTCAAGCTGTGGCCTATTCCCCCGCCTCAAAGCTCTTACCACCACAGTGCTAAAATCTCCCCTGGAGTCTTTGTGAAGTACATTCATATCATGAATAACTCCTTCAGATATTTACAAGTGGCTCATAGATCTTCTTAGTTGCATCAATATTAATCAATCCCTCTATGCGAATTTGTGTTTCGTTGTTTGCTTTTTAAAAAAACCAACCTTACCATCATCAGCCTGGATGGTAAGGTTGGTTAGCATCAGTTGGTTAGAGCATGGTGCTGATAAAGCTAAGGTTGTAAGTTTGATCTCTGTATGGGACAGCTGCATATTCCTTCATTGCAGGGGGTTGGACTAGATGATCCTCAGGGTCTCTTCCATCTCTACAACTCTGTAATTAGGACACAGGGTTGTGTTTTACTGTCTTACTCAGAGTAGACCCATTGAAGTTAATAAACCTAAGTTAGTCATGTCCATTAATTTAAGTAGGTCTAGCGTTGAATACTAATCACAGCTTTAAAAAAATGTTAATAGCATGTAATAAAAGAAAACAAAGAGAGGTTAGGAGTTATAAAAGAGAGATTAATGTTCAAAAACAGCTTTAAGTTTTAGTCACTCCTTGGATTCCCCCCCCCCAAATCGTGCCACTCATGTAGGTAGCAAACTGAGGCAAGTGGAGTCATGTACTCCCACTCTACAGAATCCCTTCCAGTGACAACATATTAACAAGTATAAAAAAGTGTTACTCTTCCTCTCTGCCCACTTCTTTTTTGTGCTTCTCAGCAATCAGTATTTCTGCTTCTCAGCTTCATTGCTCATTGTAGCTCCCTCCAGTATGTTCCTTATGCTTACATATACACATTGGACTGACACTTTCCGCATTGATGTGGGGTTTTTTTTTTGCTTTACAATTGTATACTGTCAATTTTGTAAATATACCTTTGGGTTTCAGAATCTTAGGTGAAAAAAATTAGCAGCAAGATTGCTATAGGCACAAAGATGGAAAGATACAGCCCTACCTACTATAAATGAATGGTTGATAAAATTATTGGACTTAACTGAGATGCCAAATTAATGTGTTTAATTAGAGAAAATCGTTATTGGCATTTATTAAGGATTGGAAACTTCTTATGCACTTTTTGCATGAAAGAGAAAATGAACTTATAATATCTGGATCTGAAGATTGAAAAAATTAGCTAATAGAAAATAGACTAGGTAAAGGGACTCTTGACCGTTAAGTCCAGTCATGGACAAATGTGGGGTTGTGGCACTCATCTCGCTTTAGTGACTGAGGGAGCCGGCATTTGTCCGCAGACAGCTTCTGGGTCATGTGGCCAGCATGACTAAGCCGCTTCTGGCGAACCAGAGCAGCGCACAGAAACACTATTTACCTTCCCGCCGGAGCGGTACCTATTTATCTACTTGCACTTTGACGTGCAGGAGTGGGGATTTGAACCGCCGACCTTATGATCAGCAAGCCCTAGGCTCTGTGGTTTAGACCACAGCGCTACCCGTGTCCCATAGAAAATAGACTACTTCAGTGTTAATGAGTGAATACTATATTTGTCTGCAGGACAGAGAACTGGAAGTCTTTTTCATTTTCTTTTCTTTCTCTTTGCCCCCTTTTCTTCTTTTTTCTTCTGTTTCTTTTAAGATTAGATTTTTAAAGCATTTCATTTATTATGGTGTATCATAAAATGTTAGTTTGTACTGGGTATGAACTTTTGTATATAATGGACAAGTATCAATAAAAAAGATAATAAAAAAAAAGAATTTTATATGCCGGTTAATTTACCCTAAATGGTATTTCTCTACTGCTATATGTGCACTACAACTGCAACAGAAAACTCAAACTAGTTTTCTTATTTTTCTTAAACGAACAATAAGAAATTAGAAAATGTACAGTTTGTTGTGCTGAATAATCAGGAATCAGAATGTGACAATGCATATTTGTATATTTCCCTGTTCCTTTCTATTTTTCTAGCATATGTTCCATACATGATTTGTCAAAGTCCCAATTCTGCAAAAATATTGCAGTTTGAATAAATTGCATTTATTTATTTTGCATAAATTTGCAGAATTCAAGCTCTGATATCTTCTCCACATTAATACAGAACATGGATATATTTTGTATAACACAGTCCACTTAACACAAGAAACTCCTTCCTTTTTCCTTCCCTGCATGAATGGATATGAAAAATCCTCTTTTTTTCAAATCTACATATGCCATCTTGAGAAACAGATAGATTTCCTCTTAACATGCAATAAACTTCTCCAGTTTTCATTGGTTCTTGACCAATAGCTTATTTATATCTTGACTAGAAGCAATATTCTCAGCCAAATTGCTTGGGAAAAGATTTTCCCCCGCCTTAGTTTGGCCAAACCCTATACAGTGGTACCTCAGGTTAAGAACTTAATTCGTTCTTAACCTGAGGTACGACTTTAGCTAATGGGGCCTCCCGCCGCCGTGCTGCCGCTGCATAATTTCTGTTCTCATCCTGAAGCAAAGTTCTTAACCTGAGGTACTATTTCTGGGTTGGCAGAGTCTGTAACCTGAAGCGTCTGTAACTTGAGGTACCACTGTATGCCCATTGTTTCCCAATCCTACATTGCCTTTTAATTATATCTAAGAAGTAGCTGTGCTAGTGTTGCCCATGAGATTGTTGCTCACCCCTGCAGACCCACATTGATTTCTGACCATTCATTTTCATTTTTGTTATGCATAGAAATTGTTGCCCCAAACGTCTTGCAGGGTGTATGGGTCTCTGGTTTTCCTGGTGCCAATCTCTCAGCACATTTTTTGTGTGTGTTCAACATTGTTTGGTTCTAAGCAGTGCTTTTTTTTCTTAAAAAATGTTTGGGGGTACTCTCATCTTGACTCAAGAAAAATCACCATTTTATAGTTCAAATTGGGAAAAATAAATACAGTGAATGGACAAAAGTACAAAGATTCACAAAATGTTTAGGAGTATGTGTCCCCCCAGAAAAAAACTACTGGTTCTGTGTCTTTCAGAATTGGCCAAAAGCTGCTGCTGACAGGGTTGTTCATCCTAGAAGATAGCTAGGCAACCTTTAGAAGTTGCATTGTAGAATACAGTGGTACCTTGGGTTACAAACACTTCAGGTTACAAACTCCACTAACCCGGAAGTAGTACCTTAGGTTGAGAACTTTGCCCAAGGATGAGAACGGAAATTGCGCACCAGCGGCGGCGGGAGGCCCCATTAGCGAAAGTGCACCTCAGGATAAGAACGGTTTTGGGTTAAGAACGGACCTCTGGGACGAATTGAGTTCATAAGCCGAGGTACCACTGTACATGGTACTTGCTTGCTGCTTAGTGCTAAAATGTTTGTAGTAATGCAAATAGTTGTTAGAAAGCGAAAGACCTACTATGCTCCCCTTTCAACTTCCTGATAGCACACCCTGGCATACGGTAGATAATCCAAGGACTTATACAGGTAGACAGATGTGCAGACTTAAAATGGACTTACTAGTGCTTGAGTTGATAATAGTCATTCATCATCCCTTAATAGAAGAAAGTTTTGTCATTCAGATTCTTTGGAGCAACTCTGATGGATTTCCCAAGAGTCTCATTATGATAAGTGCTTCAGTTGTTGATGAAATGATCAGCTCTAGAAATTCTCAAGTTTGCCTATCTCCTTCTCTTTGTTGTTGTGTGTCCTCATAGCAACAATGGAGATGTGATTATTTTGCCGGTTGTGAAGTCTGTGAAAGACATACTGGGGGATGCTGAAGGGCTGTAGATTTTGAAACAGGCTTATAAATTTATAAATTTCTCCCCCCCCCCCCCGTTTTGCATTATAGATTAGGTTATAATGCTTCCTTTGGGCTTATGATAATCATTTTTGGGGGTTCCAGTTTGTGTAAACTTAAAGATCCTTTCCTGATTTATTCTGAATATTGCTATGGTAACTGCCTCACAGAGTGTGGTTGGAACACAGCAATCTTGTTTATGCATATAGAAACTCTAGTTGTAAATTATTTGTGATCTATTCAGTAACCAAACAGGAACATGACAACAACAAAAATAAACTACTAGGTGTTCTTGGGATCCATTAGCTGAAAATAGTTTTGTCTGATTTGAGAGACCCCCTTACACTGGCAGTATACTCCTCAGGTGGATAATCTATTGTAAGCTTTAAGAATGTCACTTTTTTCCATTCCAGGTGAGAAATGTGTGGCATAAATGACTGATGCAGATGTGTGAGCAGAAGGGCTTGTAAAATATCGTAGTTGTAGTCATAGTAGTAGTATTGTTGCTGTTGTAGGTTAGCAATTTTGCAGTTATTTTCAAGGTTGCTTTCATTGAATGAATTTTTAAGAAGTTATATTTCAATTACTTGATTGAATTTTTGCTGATGCCTCATAAGTTGCTGAACTTCTTCTAAAGTCATTGCATATTATTTACCAAAAGTACTCGTTTATGTTTGAATCCATTAGTTCTTGGGGACATAGCAGCCTTCAGGGCTTACCAGCACTGAACTTGCTATCTTTGGCTGCCCTTTGTGCTGTTCCATTGTGAAGTTTCCTCAACCAGAGGCCAAGTAGCTTTAAATGTTTGTTTTAGTGAAACACTGAAAGGTTTGTCTGTAGTCTTGTAGCACAACTTAAAAACCTTTTCCTTAGGATGTACGCAGTTCAGCATGCTACTCAAAACTGTCCCTGATGGTGACAACATGAAAGTGATTTTGAAGGAATGACAGCACAAGGTTGACTTGTGGTCATACAACTTGCTTAAAATCTTAGCCAATCCTTTTTTTAAACAAAAGAATCTAGTGAGCAGCTTTTTAGAAAGGATATTTCCTGTTGACATGGTTCAAGTCTTAGAGCTCAGGAACTGCCTTTTCCCTTTCATAGTGAGCTAGTTGAACTATATTATGTGTTGTGATCAATACTGTGCCCTTGGTAACAGGCTTATTGCTGCTGCAGAATCTGTTCACTTTAGGCTTGTAACGGGGGGGGGGGGAATCAACTAGCTTGCCATGGATTGGGTATTCTAATCAAGTTGGAAGCATGGTGGTGTATGCTGAGAATCCAGGCGTGAGGGTGGGACAGGGTGCTCTATTTCCGCGTACAGGTGGATGATCTCGAGCTAAATATCTGGTACCATTGCTCTCCTGGCACTAGGGGTGGGAGGGCTGTCATTCATAGATATCAGAACTAAAGCATGGGAGTTTGTTGTTAGAAATGGGCATAACCAGACTTATTGTTGAATCATTGGGAATTCCTTCTTCATCTTCTTGCAAAATTCTTTATGTAATTTGAACCTGTATTCTGGAAGCTTTCATCTTCAGCCATTCATCCCACACACACAAGAATCCTGGTCAGAATTTTGTGCATTCTTTTCCAGCCCCACAGGGAGAGGATTAATTTGGATCCAGGCAAGCTCTAAATAAGAGGGTATTGCCAATTCTTATTAAAGTTGGATTGAATGACTGTATACATAACAAAGCATGACCTTCCTCTGTCTCGATGAAGCTAATTCTCCTGTGTTCTCATTGCTGCAGCTGTGTGGGCTGAATATTGCATTTTGCAATTAAGCTAGGGCATGATTGAAAATACTTTATAGCCTGTATGAGACCAACCAAAAATGCATTTTAGGGATTGGGTTTTGAAAAATTATTATTATTCATTAGATTTCTTACACTCACTTTACCATGAGGTCCTAGAATGATTTTTAAAAAGGTTATTAAAATTAGTTAAAACAGATTACAGTTGAGAGATTTAAAGTTGTGCTTGAATCCTGCTTGCTGGTTTTCCACAGGCATGTGGTTGGCCACTGTGAGAACAGGATGCTGGACTGGATGGGCCATTGGCATATAAAAATTAAGCATATGTTGACTAATTCTGTGCAGATATTTCCTTTCCCGACTATCTGATATGTATAAATATGACTGAATAGTTGCCACATTAGGCAATACATTAAAACCATACCATTTGCCACATTTTGCTGTAAGTTTCCTTGAATTTAAGCTGCCTAAGTATTTGCTGCAGGTTTTCAGTTCTTTTTTAGAATGGTTATATACTGTAGCAGACAGGGTTGAACCATTTTCTACAATGGCTCTAATGCAAATGTGCAAATCTGAAATGAAAGAATTAATTAATTAATTAACTCTTCCCTGGATGCTGAGAAGCAAGAGCAAAGGGGTATGGTGGAAGGTGACTTTCCTGTACATGTTCCCCTGGCAAACCTCCCCCCAAGTGTTGGGGACCCTACTGAATGGGGTGAGCTCTGGTGCAGAGAGGCTTAAGAAGGAAGGGGGAGTCACTGAAAATTGGCTGGAGGTTCGTTCCAGGAATGGAGTTTTGGCCATGAAATGTGCCTCAGCTCCTTGCATCCCAACTAACTCCCATGTGCCACCCTTAATGCAAAAGAGACAGGACAACCACCTCTCATAAACAGTTTGGCACCCTTTTGAAAAGAAGTGCCAAAAATCACCAAAAGGAGGAGGGAAGTGTCTCACAGTGGTGAAAATTTTTGCAAAATCTGCCTCCTCCATTTCAGCTCTCCTCTACTTTCAAACGTTTTGACTCTTCCATTTTTTGATTGAGCACAGCTTGTTGTGTCATCCAAAACCAACAAATGGTGGTTTAGAAGATCACAGAACATCCCTTCTGTCATTTTTATTTGGATTTGTTCATGAGGTCCATAACTTTTAGTATATGCTGAAAGGGGTAAGTTCCTCCAGTGTGCAGGAGTTGTGATCTTTTCAACCATAAAGGATGTTTTGCTTTGTGTTTGGTGCTCACCGAGTTTTTCTTAAACCTTGTTACCTGCTTTACAACCTGTGGCTGAATATATAACCTTCATTAAGATCTTTGCCAAGAAACAACTTTATATTTTCCTCATTTTAAAAGCAATTAGCTGGTTTTTATTTAAGACCTTGGGGTAATTGCTGTCCATGCATCAGTACACTTAATATTAGTATGTTAATTTATAATGTGGCCCAAGGGTTGGATATGCTGGAAATAATGGCAGTCTGGATCCCCTCTTGACTCTTCCAGGTAATCAATTGGTATGCACCTTTATTGTGTCCAAATGTATTTTGTGTTTGGCGCAAAATGACATGGCTGCCACTGCACCTTTAGAAAAATCAAAATGGCTTCCTACCCACCCGCCCTGTATCAAACACTGTCTTTATCAGTGTCCCATTCCTAAACTTGTTCCTGTTTGGTATTGCCCCTGCTTTTAAATGATGCTAGGCCAAAAAGAAAGAGCAAAATCATTGGCATGGATCGGAAATCATGACCTCCCCTTTTTTCTTGCAAACTATCAGGTACTGCAAAATGAACTATTATTAATATTAATTTCATTTCTATGCCGCTTTATATTGTTAAGGAAAAACCCCTCAAATGTAACTATTGATGTGTAAACTTTACTCTCAAAAGGGAAGGGGGTGATTTGGAACTCTGCTAAGTGAGTAGTCTGAAGAACTGAAATATAATTTCATGTTGAAGCTCTGCAACTGACACATCAAGATAGCTTAAATTCATTTGATGTTTAAGTTGACTAAGCTAGTGGTGCCATGTACCAAGCGTGATGGGGTGAGCTCCCATTGCTCTGTCGCAGCTCCTGCCAATCTAGTAGTTCGAAAGCATACCAGCACAAGTAGATAACTAGATACCACTGTGGTGGGAAGGTAAAGGGTGTTTCTATGCTCTCTGGCTTCCATCACGCCAGAAGCAGTTTAGTTATGCTGGCCACATAACCTGGAAAGCTGTCTGTCTGACAAACACTGGCTCCCTGAAGTGATTTGAGCGCCACACCCCATAGTCTAAGTTTGACTGGACTTAACTGTCCAGGCGTCCATATATATATATATATATATATATATACATACATATATATCTCCTGCCCTCCTCGGTCAGGGCCATGCTCAGGGCGGCTAATACCAAATATGAATTACAATAAAACGTAATAGAAAAACCAACCAACCAACAACAACAACAAACAAACAAACAGGAACAACAACCTAAAAATGAACTGTCACGGATAGGATAGGAGAATACCACTGTAAATTCATTCAAAGCCTTGAAAACTCCAGTTCTGGATTCTGCAGTCTTTCTGTTCCTAAGTGCTTCCCTTTTATAGGTAGCCTTTGGCATTTATTTTTTTTAAAAAGTGGGAGTTAATGAGTTGCAGAAACGATTCACCTTTGCCCAGCAGTATTTGTAAGGCTGTAATGTTCAGCTGCTGGACATGGGCAAATCAGCTTCTAAGTAGCCCTGCTAGAATTCTTGGCTGAAACTTATCAGTATTCTACCCTAATAAATTGCTGGTGTATTAACACAGTAACAGCACTGAAAGAATAAATGCAGCAACAGGAATTACTACTCCCATAGCAACTGTGCAACTCCCCCACTAATCATTACATTATCCTCTAGCGGCTCCCCTAGTAATCACATACAGAGCATGAGTCTTCTTCATGCTGCAGCACTGAAATTGCATTGCTCCCAATACTTTGCTTCCATTTTCAAGGGCCTGGACAAATCAAGGTTATAAGAATAGGGAGCAACAGCCATTCTCTTTGTTGTATTTGGGCCGGACACTGTAATATTTGGGATAGAATTTCTGCATAAGGGAGATCTAAAAGTCTCCCCCCACCCCCTTCCAACCCCTGATACTTTCAAAGAGCTTCTCTGCTAGACATGCAGCTTTTGTGAAGCTCTTGAAGGTAACTTTCCCCTTCTTCTCCCCATTGCATGACAAATATCCCCTCTCCCAGCATCATTTTGCTTATAGCCTAATGCAGGCATAAGGCAGAGTAGGCCCTCCAGATGTTTTGGGACTACAACTCCCATCATCCCTAGCTACCAGGACCAGTGGTCAGGGATGATGGGAGTTGTAGTCCCAAAACATCTGGAGGGCCGAGTTTTCCTATGCCTGGCCTAATGTGCTAAGTAGCCAGGAACATGTAATATTTCTTTGTTTTAGAAATTTTGTATCTTGGGAAACTTTATAGGTTCAAAATATGGTTATATGATGATATTGGCCTTCTTATAGCCATCCGTTTTCTCCATGTTTCTTTCAAAGTAGAATCATGCCTTATCAGAAAATTGTCTTTAAACCACACAAGGAATTCTTCAGAAGTAGGTGTTTAACTGCTGCCCTAAGGCAAGACTGTTCTGTGTCATCTGTGGACCTCCCTCTGTAAATGTGTGGAGCTGTAGCATCTGTCAGTACTAACTGGGATTTTTGGTGGGTTCTCTTTTGATAATAGGCAATCTAGGGCTGTTTACAGATAGTAACTTCAAAGACTTGATGTTGCTATCGTTGCCCATAGCAGACACGCACATTATTTCTGGTCAAACATGTTTTGCAGGTTTTTAAAGTGCTCCAAGAAATACTTTGAAAGAGCCAAAACTGGCTCTGAGCACCATGATCAGTACTGCCAAAATAATAATATTAAATTAAATTAAATATTAATTTTTTTTATAATGAAGTCCCCCAGTTTCCCTCTCCACCTCATTTAAGAACACCTTTTCCCTTTAAAACTTAATTAGGGGTGGATATTTTTAGACCAGAAGCTGCTTCTGATGCCGTCTTGTCAATTTCACAAGTCATTGACTAGTACAGGGGCTCAAGTAAGTGACTGGAATTAGAAACGGGGGGTTGGGGGCAGGCATTCTCTTTCTCCTTCCCCTCCAACTTCCATTATTGCAATTGCTGAACAAGGCTTGGGTTACAGTAATAGTAAAGGGGAGATTTACACCCATTGCTCTACAGAAAAGTATCACAATGCAGCCTAAAATATGTGGCCTAAGCTAACTCCTGTCAGTCATCTCCAATTTGACCCTGGGGGATAATGCCCTGCAGTTTCAGGATGTCAGAGGAGCTTTCATGCTTTTGTATGACTGACACAAGCAGAACTGATGCATTTTTCCCCTCTCTTAAATCTGCTTTTTATTAAATATGACAACTTGCTTCCAAAAATAAATGAATTAAAACAATTACCATCCCAAAGCCTCTAAAGTTAGAAATGTTACAGGAGCTTACAAGAAAACAGGTCTAGGCTCCTAAGAGGAAATTCTGCTGAGATAATGATCTTTTCTATGGGGTAACCAATCTTTACTGATGGCAATAGTCATTCAAAGTAGTTTGGGTCTGCAGCCTAAATTGTAGTAGTAAGGATCACATTAAAAAAAATCTTTCTCTGGTTAGAAAGACTGTGTGAAAAGTACTTATGGTATTTTATTTGTACTTTAAATATATATATATACTTCTAGATTGTAGTAAAATCTCTATGCAGTTTATAAGAAATAGCAAAATCATCAATTGTTGTTGTTGTTTAGTCGTTAGTCGTGTCCGACTCTTCGTGACCCCATGAACCAGAGCATGCCAGGCACTTCTGTCTTCCACTGCCTCCAGCAGTTTGGTCAAACTCATGTTAATAGCTTCGAGAACACTGTGCAACCATCCCGTCCTCTGTCATGCCCTTCTCCTAGTGCCCTCCATCTTTCCCAACATCAGGGTCTTTTCCAAGGAGTCTTCTCTTCTCATCAATAAAATCATCAATAAAAGCAGATAAATGCAATTAAAAGATTAAAAAAAAATAGAATTAACAGTTCAAAAGATTAAAATGTGTCAGCATCTATTTGTCTGGGTAGACTTACATAAATGAAACTTTCAAGCCAATGGTGCAAAGAGTTCCCTGTGAAGAGGAATTTATTGTTAAAGCATTCTGGAAATTGTAGTTGTGTGAGGAGAAATGTTTAAAATAGCACAATACTTCTTTAAATGTATGATGCACATGGGACCTTACATTTTGTACTCTGGGAAGCAGGGTGCAGCATTTATGTTCACGTCAATTTATTCGTCTCACTGACTGCTATAGACATATTTTTTAACTTGGTAGCTTCTGTGCTGCAATATCTGGGATTGGAAATTCTCACCCTTTCCTCCATTTTTAATAATGTAACTTTAAGGAGAAATCACAGATTTTAGCAGCTGTGGCTTCTCATGTGGTTATGTAAGGCAGTGTGCATGGAACTTTAGATAAGACTCTTTAAAGTTCCATTTCAACTACTCATATATTGCACCCACAAAAAGCTGTCATATAAGTGGCAAAACCATCATTTACTTGGGCTCTGTCTTGGGACAATTGCTGGCTCTGTTCTGATAAAATGTAGAAGTCTGGTGTCAGAATGAATATGCTGTTATGAGCAAAAAGAACAGGTCATATTAGGACGTGCTGCGGCATTTAATTTCTGTGGAAGCAAAAGAGCAGTGTGCAAATTTAGTATCCCCTCAGTGCAAGTGAGCTCCTGTTAGGGATCACTCTGGCTCCCACTCTGGGCCCTGGGCAAAGACAGTCGGTGTCTCCCCTTCCGAGTACCTTGGAGGGGATGCTACATGTGATTAGCACAAAGACTCCAGGCTGGGAGCTTTGCCTGATGTTTCCTGGGGAAAAAGAGAAAGCACTTTGTTGTTTTTGGACTTCAGTCAATCCTGTATGAGGGATGGTAGCGGAGAGTTTATTATCTGGTCTCATTTCCCCCCCTGCCTCCAGTCGTAAACTGCTGTCATATCAGGTCTTTTAATTATTTTTAATAGATGTATTCTAAACTGTCGATCTTGACTTTCACTACAGTGAACACTCAATTTAGTAGCTCCCCCACCCTTTAAATTGCCATATACTAATGCAAGGGACAGAGAGGTGACTTTGCATGTCCATATTGTTTTGACATTTACGTCCGGCCTAATGCTCTTCACATACCTCAGAAACAAACATGCTGGTACTTATAGTCTGCTGACATGTAAGATGTGCTTATAAGGGGGAAGGAAACAAATTGGCATAAATTGAAATAATCCCAACTCCTTACCTCTTACTGTCCAGATTCTCCAGAGTGAGTATGTTAAAGCTTGGGGTATGCAAATAAACTGTTCAAACCTTCTGACAAGCAATAGTATTGCTTCTAGAGTTGTATCTTTTGGGACGTTGTGAAGACACTGTTTCCTGTTTGCAGCAGTTAGTAACATGAATGAAATGTTTGTTTGATTTGGGAACTCTAGAGGTGGAGAGGAGTGCCATCCAGCAAAAATATAGAGGATCTGCACAAGGAGATACCATGCCTGCAAATTTCATTTCTGTCCGGCTTTGCAACCCAGTTACTTCTTCACTGTTCATGAGTATTTATTTAGATTCCGACACCAACCTTCAAAACAGTCTTCAGTCACACACTGTTTATTTGCCCAAGTTGCTTTTTATTATGAATGGTGGCTGATCTTACAGGTCCATCCCTACCTTCTTGTCTTAAGTCAGCTGGCAACTGTGACTGGCTCTCCCAATTTGGATGAGATTGCAGAACAAGTTAGTTCACTTATAAATTGCTTCCCTCAACAGAGTGTCTGGAAGTAACTTACAAGCATAGAACATAGTGACAAAATTAAAAAAAACAAAAACCTTATGCCACAAAAGTTTTTTCCTCTTAAGGAAAGACACTGGCATGTTGAGCAATCTCCATGTCTTTGCCAAATGTGCTAGACAGGAAAGACTGTTACAAAATTGCACTAGCAGTTTTAGAACATCCTGGTGTGTGTCTGTATTGTGGGAACAACAGATCTTAGTGCTCTGTAGGTGGGATTATACCTCTGCTGGAGGCAATATTTAGTCACCTTGAGTGACCAGACAGTAATCAAACTGCAAGCTTGTTTTGTGAGAATGAAATTCGAGTCATGGCTGTGGGGCAAGAATAATCCAAGAAAGTTCAATTGAGGAATGTTGTGCGCTTATCTTCATAAAGCCAGAGGATCTGTCACTCAGCTATGAAGAGTACAGAAGAAAGTGATTGGGGTTACAGGAGCAGCCTACCCATGTCCTTTGTGGGGCACATGTTGCAATGTGTGGTGGGATAACATTATATGGCACCATGTGGAACAGCCTTCCCCAATCTGGTGCCCCCCAGATGTTTCAGACCAGCCTTTCCCAACCTTGGCACCCTATATGTTGTTGTACTACAACTCCCTTCACCACTGGACCTGCTATCTAGGGATGATGGGAGTTGTAGTCTAGCAGCATAAGGGGACTCAGTATTGAGAAAGGCTGTTTTACACTAATTCCCATCAACATGGCCTGTGGTCAGGGACATCTGGAGAGCGGGCTGAGGAAGGCTGGTTTAGAGAGTACAGCTGAGGCTACAACCATGGGATGTTAGCTTTAGCTTTTGACATCCTCATGCCTCTTCACTTCTGTTTGGTATCTGCCACTTTGCAGGATCAAGAATTTTGACTACTTCTATTTTGGGTGATATCCCTACTCCATTGTTGAATTTACTCCCACATGGTTCTCCCACCACCCCCTTGGGTGTGTTTCAGGTAAAGCTTAACTTCAGTAAAACCAACTGCTGTTCACAAGGCTGCATTTCACATAAGGTTGCTTAGAAATCAGAATGACAAAATAGCTCCAATTGCAGATTTTTATGGGCTTATATGTTTCTTCAAGATTAGTTTATTCCAGTCTCTAATTCTGAGCAAAGGGACTGGCTGCTCTAGTTTATTTCATAAGAACCATATGTGCTGAACAAATAAGCCACAAAAAGCTACGTGTTCTATTTTTTTCTATAAAAAGCAATTTAATGTGCTTAAATAAGTATAGTAATCTCAGGTATGCAGAGAACAATTTTTGTGCTGAGCAGCAATAATTTGCACCCTACAGAGCTTTTTCTTCAGTTCGTGTTTTTAAAGGATCTGGAGGCCTGTGAATGTTTTATTTTATTCCCTCGGTTCTTAGCCAAGGATAATCTTCAGGAAAAGATCAGGAGTTGGGCCTTAGGTTTGTGCACCCTTTAAAACATTAAAAGAAGTGAATGACCAAATTAGGAGATTTTATTCTGAGGGTTTCATTCTCTTTCATCAAGAACAATTCTACATTCCGAAATGGGAACCTCCCAATTTTTTGCTCACTTTCCCCTGAGGTAAGGGAATGCAAGAGCCTGTGCAAGACTGAGGCCTAATTCATTTCATTCCTGGAGGATAACTCATCCAAAGGCTGGGATGGGAATAATGTCGATACAAGCCTTGAGATGTCCATGTAGAAGTTGCTCTTTTTGTGCAGCAGTGCAGGTCAATAGCAGAAGGATCCAAGCTCTAGAATGTAAATTCTTCTTCCCCATCTTTATTATGGTCATGGAAAAACTTGTAGAAGAATTGTTCTTGTAAGTAATATTTTACTCTCAGGTAAATTTATTAAAATAATGAGAAATTTGGGCTGTGATTCCCCAAACTACTTTAATGGAGAATACTTCCAATTAAATGGTTGGTTCTTTTAAAATGCAGGATTTTCCAGCAGTACAAATCCCTACCCCTAGAAGAAGGCAAATGAACTCAAAGGCACTCTGTTCCTGGCTTACACCCTTTATCGGTGAAGTTTTTGCCATAGAAATCACTAGCTATTATCTACTATCCATTGATGATTTATTATTTTATTTGCCCTAGACTAACAGGTGCAAAAACATGAGTATTTTAAGGGTATATACAAGGATGTGACGAAGTATTTCCTGCCCAAAGATGAAAGTGAAGAAGAGGAGATTCTGGCCCCCCAAAAAGAAGGGAATTTTAAATTGAGTTTGAGCAGTTTGTTTTAAATATGGAAACTCTGCACAATCTATACATATATATTTGGCGTACATGCCATTGGTGACACTACCTATCATTTAAGGGCTTAATAAAACACATATGCCTAAGATTTTCCAACTGCATATTATCAGCTTTCCAGCAGCACATTTTTCCAACTCTAGATTTTGTGCCAACTACACACTAAAAAAACCCTTTGTTAAATTGTGATGTTGGTCCTACCTGAGGTAATAAAACTAAAACCTGTGGATTGCAGCCATAAAACTGCAGCCATAACTTTCTAAAACAGAAGGAAGTGTCCGTCTTGGGGAAAGTCTGTCCGTGAGAAAGGGTTGTAATTACAGTTGTGTTTCCTTGACTCTATTTGTAACACAAGTGGTTTATAAATGTTGGTCTACCATATTAACACATTACCATGCTGCAATAATGGCAGTAGTGCCAACAATACTAGATTATCACCTCTTTGGGTTGAGTAGCACTTGACATTGCTCCTTAGAATCCATCTTCCTGCCTCACCTTAAAGGTAGAACACAATCTCTTCCTCTTGACATAATGTACTAGGGTAAGGGCTGTTTACTGATGTGTATAATATGGTACAGCTCTCCTGCAATTGTACCAATTCAGAACGAAGGTGTGGATAACATGATTAAATGTGCTCAATGTTAAGAAAAGCTTTTCAGTGTAGGAAATTAACTCATGAGTTAGGATTTGAGATATGCTATCTTTCCTTGTCTCCGGAGTGTTGTAGCTTAGTTCTTGGGAAGCAAATTGGGTCTTAGGACAAATATGGTAGCTGCAACAAATCCATTGCATCAGTTGGCCAGCTACATATTAATGCTGGAATCTTAATCCACCTACCTGGGAGCAAGCCCAACTGAATTCAGTAGGACTAACTTCTAAGTGAATATGGTTAGGATTGGGCTATAAATAATCATTGATTAGTCCCCCCCCCCCGCTTTCCCCCACAAAAGCAATTAAAGGCTCTAGAGTAATGAATATTGAGCCATTCAAATAGTTTGCAATTAAAATTATTGCAACAGAATGTGGTAATTATAACATTTCCCCCTGCAGTAAACATGTATCATTCTTTCTTTCTGTAGGAAGAGACTCATGAAGTAGTTAGTTATTAAAGAAGTTAGTCTAAATAGCCCCAGGAGTAGCTTTTTGGAACACAGAGTACCTGAGATCTAGGCCAGTCAGATATTGCATTGTTTTGTGTTGCAGTGGAGACTATAAGGTTTAGCTTTGGTTTTAGTTTTTTTTATATGTGGTTTAACTGAGAATGTTGGTGGAATGCACTGTCACTGTCAATCTTGCTTTCAGGATTAAGGCCTTCAAATGTGAATATTTTTCAAGGTGTTACATACAACAAATGCAAGGTGAATTAATATTGGGGCTGGAGTATGAGAGGCAGGGGGACTAATAATGGTCACTAAGAAAAGTGGTTGGGGGCTAAGTGAGCCCAGTGGGAGTTTTGTCCAGCTCTCTTGGCTTCTGAATTGTCACCAGGCATAGCATGGGTATTTTGGAACTGTTCTTGCAAGTGTTCATGCTAGAAATGAGCTTTAAAAAATTGCAGGTAAAGGGCTTTATATAAATTCAGTCAATCAGTCATTCAGTGCAGATCCAATTCCTTATTTGTTTTTTTCTTTTAAAAATAATCTTTATTAGGTTTTCAAGAAAAAGTGAATACATAAGTAGAATAAGTTATCTGTTGAATGCCGATACAATTGCATTGCACTATAGTATTTCCCTCACTCAGCAAACAAACATACACAGAGCTATTATAACAAAAAAAAAAAATCAATTAATTAGTTTAATTGAGGCAAAACTAAATCCCACTTCCCCCCAACTAACAGACTTTTTGGTTCCAAGTATCTTAAAAATGTCCCGTTACCCCTCAACAGGTAAGTGTAGCAAAGAAATAGGAATTTACATGCAAACAATAATACATACGAAAAGAGCAGTTTGGGTCAAGATGGCCACACCCTCATATAATGTGAAGAAGGAGAGAAATAGTTTTAAGGTGATAAAATCATACCACTCTTCCACAAGATAAACATTCTTTGCTTGTCCCTAATGGCTTTACAATCAATATAATTTTTTTAACACGTTCTTGAGCTTTTCCTATTTCAGTCTTCTTTGTTGTCTTCTGCTTCCCCACTCCTTTACCTCTTATTTTTCAGTATTCAGCTGGAATGTGTTTAATCTTTTTCAAACTCCCTCAAGTGAATGGGTACTTAAAGTCCTGCTGCATGGCTTGTAGATGAGAACCTTAATTTTGTAAAAGTTCAGTTGTCAGGTCTATATGTCATAAGCCCATGCAGGCACATCCCAGAGGTCAAACTGGGGTAAGTAGGTCCTGATGCCATCTTATAGACTTGAGAGCCAATAGTCTTCCTAATATTAACAAATGCATTTAACAATTCAGGTTTCACAATAGAAACTCATTTTATATTGATCATGTTAGTAACTCTCAGTTGATATTGGGGATAGTATGTTTTAATAGTAATAATGCTTGGTTTGGTATTAGTCTTACAGTTAACCTTTGTTTACAAAGTAAGGGCGATGCTGACTTAAGTATGTATGAGCTTCATGGATTAAAGGTCGAGGGAGAATCTAAACTGTTTCCCCCTACATGGTGTTGAAGTATTGGGATCTAAAATATTTTCTTTGCTGCTAAATACTGTGCCACACCCGGTTAGGAAAGCAAATTCCAGCAGCGAAACACATGTGAGTTCCAATGAAAATATGACATTGTGAAGATTGTGAAGATTGCTTTGGCTTTGGGAAAAATTAAGTCTCTACCCATGGTGAAAAGGGGCAGTTTTCTGCTTTCCTGGGTGAAGTCAAACTAGCAGGCCTTGAATATAGCAAGCTGCCCAGACCTTCCCCAAAACACGTGCTTGGACGTCTACATTCCACAGCTGTGTGTGCAGGAGACACTCTGTACCAGTCAATATTGGTGTCAGAGAGATTTGAGAGAGGATTTTCCTTTTAATGTCATCTAGAGATCACAGCACATGAACAAAGAAGATGATATTGTGAGGTCAACTGTTGAGGTTGCAGTTGGGTCCTGTCTTTTTCCCAGGGTTGTATTCCAGCCCCGTGTCATACACCATTTTGGTTTCAGGCTAAGTTTGAAATTGATTTAATGCTGGAGTAATTCACTTCATTAGTAAGCTGCTTGCCATGTTTGATAATATTTTTAGACAGGACAGATTTTACTAAGCTGCAGAGTTCAGATGAGCGCCCTTAAAGCCGGTTCAGGGATTACAGTGGTAAATTCAGCAGTTGATTTCATTAGCAAGCAGTTTCCTATATCCAAATTGTCCTTTTTAGAACTTAAAAGCCAGATCCAAATGCAACTTGTTTGTTCCTCTTTGTATTCTGAAGAAATAGTGGTGACAAATGGGAGCACTGGCCAATTTTTAGCAAATGAATCTTTGCTCTGGATAAACAGGGACTTTTCTTGGGAGTAAATGGGAATCCACTGTTCGTCTGGAGCATTGGGAAAAGGTATGCTTATAGTTTCTATGCTTTCTCAACATAGTGGGAATTTGTTTTGACAATACAGCATTTGCAAACTTTAAAGTTAGTTTGTTACCAATATGACAAACTGTAACCTGGATTATTGATTATTTTTGCATGATGTCTTTTGGGTTTTGAATTAGAAGAATTGAATTTGCATGATGACTTTTGGGTTTTGAATTAGCCACTTATGGTGGCTGTCCTGAATTTTTTAAAAAAAAGTTTCCCTGATTTGTTTTAAAATAAATGTTACATTTATGGTTTACAGCAAAGACATAGGAAGCTGCCTTGTATTCAGTCAGATCATTGGTCTGTCTCACTCAGTATTGTCTACACTGACTGGCACTTTCAAATGAGGCAGTTTCTGAGGACATACCTGGAGATGCTGGTTATTGAACCTGAGACCTGTATGCAAAGTAGATGCCCTGCCACTGGGGTATGACAGATGTCTGACATTCTAACCACCTGTTAGGACTTGCACATATACTAGGGTTGCCATATTTCAAAAAGTAAACTTCCTGACAGCCACAAAGTTGTTGAACTTTTTTGGGGAAGCCTCTCCCCAAAATAGTGATTTTAAGCTTTTGGAGCTATTTCCGCTGCTTTTCCCACCACGTTGCCATACATCTGGATTTTTCCGGACATTTTGCCAATTCAGCAAAATTCCCCCGACGCCATTTTTACACCCAAAAATCAGGACATGTCAGGAATTTTCCTAATGTATGGCAAGCCTAACATATACCAAATGCCTCTTGCTGGATCTTCATATTAACAATAACGTTGTTACCTCTGCCACCCACCTTAGTTTGTTGCCCTTTCCTTGTGCATTTTCAGTTTCCAAAATTTCTGTTCTGCTTTTAAGGAAACCCCCTTTGATGTATTGCCACATATATAAACACATTCTAAACCTAGATTAACATCTTGATTTGTAGCAAATAGAGGAGTCTGGATTTTCAACTTCAGGTCTTCTACTGACCACCAAACATCAGCAAGCCTGCATCACACACTGTGTTGGTCATCCAGTCACTTGAAGATAGCTTTCACTCACTTCTAGGTCAGCTGTACTACCAATAGTACAGAACATAATCAGCGGTAGATCCCTTCAGACACTTCTTTGTTGCTTTATAGGATCGGAATAGTTATTCTGCCTTATAGGATTGGGACAATTATGGTGCATAATTTATTATGAAATTTCATATTTAAGCTACAGTTTCTCAAACTGCTTATAGTAGTATAGCCAGTCTTCCTGCCATTGTATCTTGACACCAACTTCATGAAGCAGACTGCCCAAAGGTCACTAGTAAGTTTTGTGGCTAAGCAAGGAATTGAATCTAGGTCTTGCTGTAACTGCAGACTGCTACACCACACTGAGTTACTGGCTAATGATCAAGTTTCCTTATAGATATGCTGATTAAAAGGCCTTTGCTTGGATGCCACAGAACAAAAGCACTTGAGGTATAGCTGAGAAGAGGTGGTATACACACAGAAACACAGACACACAAACACAAACAAACAAGCATGCATGCATATAGCAGACATCCTATCACCTGTGCTGAGAATGGATGTAGCTGCCCTGCCAGTTGAGGGCACTCCTTTTCTGACATAGTTCTGTAGCCCCCTTTTTCTTAGGAGGAGAGGGTATTTTCCTCACATGCACAGCTATCGTTTGTCTGATTAGGTGGTTGCAGAAGGGAGGTTTTGTGGCTCTTGGGGCAGGCAAAAGAGCCTTTGGCATCAGTTCACAGTTCCTTCTTAATTGCTCAAAGCTTTGTGGTCTGTGTTACATAGAGTTCACAGGACCAAAGTGCAGCTTTACCTAGCCTGTAAAATCTTGTTGAAATCTCATTTGCATATTTATGTATTTAGCAAACTTTATATACCACTTGATAATAAATAAAACTTCTAAGCGGTTTGAAAAATAAAGCAGACATTAAAGTTATCTACAAAATAAATCTGTATCTCTGACAACTTGTGTGTACTTATTTTATACTCACTGTAGTCCTTGATTCTTTCAGCAGCTAAATTTTTAAGGACTTCTTGGTGGCCCCAAGTGGTTATTTGAGCTCTCAGACCTAATGCAGACGTCTGCTCCCCCCTCCACTCTCTGCCTCTGGTGCAGTGGTGAAGAGGAAACCAGAAACAGCAGTTTTCATTTTAAACTAACTACACATTTGTTCTGTCCATTTTGATTAAATAGTTTGAAGAATAGCAGTCTTGGGAGGAAAATCCATCTTCTGATACCACAACAATTGAAATGAAGTGAAGTTTGTGTTTGTGCTTAAATCGTGAGTGATTTCATGGTGGTTGAGATGCCCAAGTTGTTTTTTAGGTTGTCAAAGATGCTTCATAGTTTTGTGCTAGTATAGCAGCTGAAATTCCACTCTAGTTGGCCATGGCAGTAGTGGAATAATGTAAAGATATTATGTAGATGCTCTTCTGAATAAAAAGGAAGCTGTAACAATTAAAGCCCTTGTGAGCCTATTCTTTACTTTGGGCCACTCTCCGCTTTCTCAGAGGAGAACTGGTTTTTCTGTGTGGCCTCCAATTGTTGATTGCTAACCTTCATGTTATAGCTGATGGCTTGTCTGGTAGTGCTATAGAGTACAGTTGTATTCCTGTGCTTTTCTGACTGAAGGAAATTGTATTAATTTACCAATATATCCCTTTTGGTCTAAAGATCTGCACAATTGTGACTGCTCAACATTTACAGTTGCTGACTTCTACTGAAGCCTTGAATACTGCCATATAACATGCAATTAATGGGACTTGACAATGCAGTACTTAAAATGTCAGAGGCCAATGAAGCTCTGCTTTCACAAGAACAAATTCTTTTGCTCCCTGTGGTGGTACCCTTATGGTGATAGCAATGGTAGATGATGTGATGTGAGGGAAGCCTAATTTAGGCAGATAATTTTGAATGCTCTTTCATCCATTTTGGTATCTACTTATTGTGCTTTTTCCATTTTTGAATGTCACAGCACTTCATTAATCCTATTCGTCATGCTTTTGTTCTTAGGGAAGCATGGCTCCTACACATCAGCTGTGGCAAAGAACGCGCACCTTTATTGGGCTAGTGAAAACAGGTCAGGGGGCCTGCCTGGCAGGGGAGGGGGAGAAACATGGTAGATTGAATTCAATCAAACCAATGTAAACAGATTATTTTAAATCACAAAAGAAAATAGACTTTCTTTATTTTGTCCTATTGTATAAATCAAAACTAACTAGTTTCTGTAGCATACTCCTTATAAACCTAGAAGAATAATCCAAAACAGTTGGGTGTTAAGCACACATGCTTTGTGAACTACAGGATCATCTCCTTGGGGGCAAATTTGGGCAATTGTTAAATAAACACAATTGTACGTATGCATAGACCCTAAGAAAGAACACTTGAGTAAGGGCTAAATGCCAAATAACTTTTAAGAGGCTGGGGTTAGTAATTACTGAGCAGATTAGTATTTCTCTGTGACGTGAAAAGTAAGAGAATTGTCCAGCAAAACTTAATTCTCATTTAATTTTATGGAAGAGTAAATCATTGAATTAATACTCTTCCTTTTTTAAGTTAATGGGACTTAAAACTTGGTTGTCCTGTTTAGTTGACATTCTTCAATGCTCACACTCTGCCACAGTTAATACATACACTACTGCATCAGTATACTTCTTGCTCAGAGGCCGCTCCCCTTCTTAAGTAGAAAGCAATCTTTAATTCTTTCTGTTGTAGTAATTAATGGATTCTATTTTAAAAGGTTATGTGAACTTTTGTTTGTATTATAATCAGATTTCATTTTCAGAGACACTAGATTTGAGTTTTATACATTCTGAAGACATGTGGAGCATTGTCCTCTACTGGATTTGGCTTTCATTCTTCGTTGCACTAATTCTTTCAACAGTTGAAAGGGCCGAAACATTAAACTTTGTTCAAGCTGGAATACTTCTCCCTTCGGGTTTCTCATCCAGGATTTGATTTGCTGAGTATCATTCATTGATAAGATCTGAATGCAGTGCAGAGTCTCTGGTAACTCACCAGCTAAGTATGATAAATTGATGTTTAGCATGGGAAATACTTTTGAACCTAGTTTTTATTGGTTGGTCTTATCAGTGAAAGTTGCAAAGCTCTATGCTAGGCATTTATTAAATAAAGATTAGACAGAAATAAAGCAAACAGGTTTATGAAGAAGGGAGTTCAGCACAATGAATTGCTTACTAAATCTCACTCATAAACATACTTCCTGACATGGTGAACAATGTGCTGTTCCTCTAGGACTTAAAATAGCATTTGACACAGTCTGTAGGGATTGGTTTGTTCGAAGTTCACTTGTTTTTGTTCCTAGACCTGGATGAAATCAGAGGGCAAGGTTAAAGTAGGCTATTGGTAGCACTCTTTTCAGCAAAGGGGGATTAACTTTTTACTAACTTGCTAACCTATTTTTTACTATTAGGTTTTAGTTAATGACCTCCCTTTTTGTTTTTGAATTGTCACTAGTTATTTTGCTGCTTGACATTAGTGAATTGTTTCAGATACGACACTAAGCCATGATGGGAATCCATTAATTTTTGTCAAAGACATTGTTAAAGCCTGCATTTGAATATAAGAGAGAAAAATTGGGGGGGGGGGCTGCCATAAATTTTATCATTGAAATAATTTTTGTGCATTATGAAGTTCAGAGCTTAGAAAAGCACCCTTCAGGCCATAATGGTTGAAAGATAAGAGGCAAGCCTTTTCCATTATATCCAAGACTTCTGTTTTTCCAGTTCTGGTTCTTGGCAATCCCATTGCTATCATGCTGTTCTTAAGGCCACACAAGCAGCACATGGGGCTGGTTTGTTGAAATAATCAAATCACATGGTGAGAACTGTTATGATCCCTGAACTATGTGCTTTGTAGAATTCAGGGCAGGTTCTATATTTTGAATCAGTTGGGGTTTTCAGGTTCTGTTCTAGTTTGATGTAACTTGCTTTATGAATTAACTAAACTATAAATGTATAAAACAAGCCTTTTTAATAGAATTGCTAGATGACTTTTTTTTTATTTGTATCTTGGTGAGTGACAGGGGCTATCTCAAAAACAATACAGGGAAGTTTTGCAGCAAATATTTGAATTGCCAGTAGTGTGTGGGGTCCAAGATAATGTCACTCCACTTTTTTTCCTTCTCTCAGCCTCTCTGATTCTGTTTTCTCTTATTGTTGAGCCACTTACTCCTGGGAGGAGGTGTTCCCTGGTACAAATTCTTTGTTTTCTTGAGTCTTAGAAGTACAGTGGTACCTCGGGTTACAGATGCTTCAGGTTACAGACTCCGTTAACCTAGAAATAGTACCTCGGGTTAAGAACTTTACTTCAGGATGAGAACAGAAATCGCGCAGCAGCAGCGGGAGGCCCCATTAGCTAAAGTGGTGCTTCAGGTTAAGAACAGTTTCAGGTTAAGTACGGACTTCCGGAACAAATTAAGTACTTAACCTGAGGTACCACTGTACTTGGAAGTTTGACCCACTTGTTCTAGAATTTTCATAATAGTAAGCAAATTGCAGCAGTAATTCTTTCTTTGCATTCAAATTTACTTTTTCAATAGTTTTTCCACAGTGCCGTTCTAATATTACATGTTTCTCCTCAGCCTAACGCTACAGATTTTTCTCTTGCTCTCAATCAAGGTGCTGCATGTGTTTAGTGTATCGTAGTTGCAGGTGGTACAATCCAAACAGTTCTTTTCTCACAGAAAAGCCAAAGTACAGTGGCGCCCCGCAAGATGAACGCCTCACAAGACGAAAAACCCGCTAGACGAAAGGGTTTTCCGTTTTGGAGGCGCTTCGCAAAACAAATTTCCCTATGGGGTTGCTTCGCAAGACGAAAAAAATCTTGCATCCCCCCGTGGTGTTTTTTCGCTTTTTCGCCCTTTTCTTAAGCCGCTAAGCCGCTTATCAGCTGTTCCGCTGATAAGCCGCTTAACAGCTGATCGCTGGAAGCCGCTTGACAGCTGTAGTGCTAATCCGCTAAGCTGTCAATGGGCTTGCTTCGCAAGACGAAAAAACCGCTAGACGAAGAGAATCGCGGAACGAATTCTTTTCGTCTAGCGAGGCACCACTGTATTGTAAGAGAACAGGAACCAGGTTTTTCCAAGACGTGTCTTGTGCTGTCAGTTGTGAGCTGCAGTTCCTGACTGTATGCCATTGTCAAGATGTTCTAAGCCCACAGCTCTTTCCTGGTTTATCTAAATTAATCTAGGGATCTTAATGTGGAATAGCTAGTATATTTGGTTTCTTATGATCACATTGGTTTTCATTACACACTTCAAATACATGATTGATTGATTGATTGATTGATTGATTGACTTGAATAGCAGTATTATAGTTGGCATATGACTTGGCTGTAGTTTAATGATCTAAATGTTTTAACTGTTCTTAAACCCCTGTATCTTTGGCTTACTGAAGGGGGGGGGGAGGATAAAGCTGGTATTCATCAAGAAAGTAGCATGAAGTTTGTTGTATCTAATGTAACCTTCTAATAGTGCAAGTATATGGGGGCGGGGGAGGGAAATTCACTTTTTGCGCAGAGAAACCGGAATAAAAGAGCAAACCTTTCTCCTAATGGGTTTGAATTTTAGCAAGCAACATTCTTCCCTGGATTGCTTAGTTGTTTGTCTTTGTGGAATGTGTGGAGAAGTGAGCCTGCTGAATAAAATAAATAAAATAAAGTGGTATAACTACGTATGTCTTCTTACTCCTTTGCATTTAGCAAATCCAGTTTGCGGATGATATGCAAGAGTTTAGCAAATTTCCAACCAAGACTGGTCGCAGGTCTCTTTCTCGGTCCATTTCACAGTCTTCCACTGACAGCTACAGCTCTGGTAGGTGTTTTTCTTTTCCAGACCTTTTATTTCCTGTTTAGCTGATATTTTGGGCAATAACCCTGACCCCAGACTTAAAGGCAATTGCTAACTTTCTTTCTGACAACCTCATTCAAGATTTTCAAAAGTATTGCAAAATACTGGAATGCATGACAGTTGTCAGTGCTAGCCTTATAGTTAGGGATGCATCTCTTAGGAAAAACACCACTCTCTCTCAAAACTTTGGCACATTCAGCTATGAGCCATAGTGGCTGCCATCTTTTGTACCCTTTCATGGTCTCTTGGAAAGCAAAGCCCCTTTGTATACCTCTGGTTTTAGTGATTACAAGTCATCACCTTTTCCTGTTCAGTTGCACGTAAAGCTTGAAAGAGTCCTGTGGTATCCCTTGTAGCATCCCTTGTGCATGTAGACAATACTAACCTTTTAGTTCTGTCGTGTTCTATGGTAGTTGACATGGATTTAAGAAATTTAATTCCATTGATTTCAGTAGATCTACTTCAAATATGACTTCAATAAATATCACCCCATGTATTTATGCACTGCTCTACCTTTACTGTAAAGCATCCTTGTAAGGTGTTTTAAGGACTTGGTATGTTAGAAAGGAAGCCTATTTTTTAATAAATAATAAATAAAAATCTGCCTGCCAATAATCTTCGAAGAATGTTGATATCCTGCAGTATTTGAAGCACACACGGTGCCACCTTATGCTAGTGTGTATAAGCCAAGAAGTGAAAAATTTGCAACAGGAAACCAGATTGACCAGGACACTTCTACTGTTTTAAGATGAATGATCAGAATGAAGTTAAAATAGCACAGATGGTAAAATGTCAGCCCTTACTAAGAAATACGAATTGTCTTAGTTTCTTTCGCGTATATTCCTTTCTTACCAAACACTTCTGTTTTGTTCTCTAGCGGCATCCTACACAGATAGCTCTGATGATGAAGTTTCCCCAAGAGAAAAACAGCAAACTAATTCGAAGGGCAGTAGCAATTTCTGTGTTAAGAATATCAAGCAGGCAGAGTTTGGCCGCCGAGAGATAGAGATTGCTGAGCAAGGTAAGGAGTGAGCTGCTGAAGCTTCCTTCTCCTTTGGGTACCACAAATTATATCCTGTTCGTCAGCAAACCCCCTTGGTAGTCGATTAGCTGTGTCAAAATGTCAGCAAGCAATGTAAACTTAAAACAAAAACAAAACCTCTCAGGATTGTTTCAACAGGTGTTGCTAATGATGCCAGTTGCAACTGTCTATGTACTCAGTCTTGTGAATAACAGCTGATGGTCAATACATAAACAGTCCCTTTTTACCACTTCTGTGTTAGGGACAAATTAAAAGGCCTTTATATTCCTTATATTCCTTTTCATTTAGGTTGCATCCTTGACAACTTCCAGCCTTTTCTGACTGCAGTGTTAGGTTGCCAGCATCCTTCACTGACATCCAATCTGACATTCAAGACAGTTGCCATTACTGATCTTTGCGTTTCTAGACCTTCTCACATATATAATTGTCTTTGAGCTGACTTACTATGGGAACCCAAGAGGATGACCAGCCAGTGGATGGCAAAAGTTTCATTGAAAACTTCTCTTCTGCTTTTGTAGACATGTCTGCACTGATTTCACTTAGAAAACGAGCTCAGGGGGAGAAGCCTTTGGCTGGAGCTAAAATTGTGGGATGCACGCACATTACAGCACAGACTGCGGTGAGTGCTCTGCAATTTGCACACCAGCTGCCTTTCATCTTAACTGCTACCTATGCCACTCACCTTTGTCCCTTTCTGAATAAAGAGATGAGTGGAAAAGTGACTCCGTTGTCTAAACAAGAGCATTTTTGTTGTTGTTGTTGTTTCTCAACCATCCTGATGTGTCTGTACATAATAGTGTTTGGCAAAGATTGCTGTTATGGCAGTTCCAGGATTCAAGTTGTCAGCAGTATCCGCTGGGTTTGGCTGATGGCTGCATTGTCTTGCATGGACTTGGGTATGCCTGATTTGATTGGGGGTTGGGTCATAACTCTGGCCTGGTATTGGCCAAATCGAGCCAGCTATTTCTGCTGCGTTTTTGGTTGATTATGCTTGCATCGCCCCCAGGTCTTGATTGAGACGCTGTGTGCACTGGGAGCTCAGTGTCGTTGGTCTGCTTGCAACATTTATTCGACTCAGAATGAGGTAGCTGCTGCCTTGGCTGAAGCTGGTGAGTACACAGCAGCGGCACAGAGATTCAGTATCAGAATTAGAAATGCAAATTCTGTTTTTATTAGGGTAGCACTTACTACTTCTGTCAGACTATTCAGTACAGATGAATACATGATGTACCGAGAATATTTGGCTGTGTTTGAAGCTCTGCTATCAGATTTGTACAGCTTGTCACTAACGATGCAACCTTTGAACAATTCATTTAAAACAAAATAAGACCGACTTTGTTTCAGGTAATTACATAAGAAAAGCCCTGCTTGATCACAGCGGCCAACCAAAGGCCTATAGCTAGCCCACATTCCAAGCAGCTGGCATTCAGAGGCACACTGCCACTGATGGTGGAGCAAGAACATAGTCATCATGGCTAGCAGCCATTGGTGGAAGCATTATTTTTGAAAGAAGGACCAAATTACTTAATAAGCAGAAATTTTGAAGCAAAATTCCTCAGCGATGAAATAAGTGCAATCTCATTTGAAAGAATTGTAGTTGGATGTAGTCTATCTTTATGCACATGGTGGCCTTGTGGAAAGATTTTTAGTTCTGTTTGTAAAATCACAAGTTCATGCTTTATCTGTGGATCCATCGATTAGTCTGCTAGTAGACTTATATTGTACTTTATTAGATCTAAATGTATGGAAGTAGCCATGTTGTATCAGTTGCACTTGCTTCATGTTAGAAATTGACACAAAGACTTTATGCAAATGAGCGGTTTAAGTACATAATTATGTGGAAATAAAACAAAAAAACTGGTGCAGACAATAGAATGAAGACAAATTTACTGTTCTTTCAGAAAAGATTTCTAGTATTTTTCTGTCACTGCTGAATATTGTAATCTTGTATAACTCTAACCCGTATGTCAGTTTGTACAGACTTCAAGGGGGGAAATACTGTTGCCAACTTCACTGTCCTAATATTTCTGTAAATTCTCTGCATACCTGAGTTGTTGGGTATTTTGCAAACCCTTCTCAGAGAGACATTCCATAGCCAGATGGACTCCGTTGAACCTGCTGGGAGAACCTAGATTATGCTAAGAGAGCTTGTTCGGCTTTGCTTTATTATGTTCTATATGCATCTCTTATCTAATGAAACTTCTATCACAATTTATTTCTTATGCTGAAAGTGCCATAGGACTTTGTCTTATACTGGCTCTGTTCCTGCATATTCTGCCAAGAATCCACTCTGATAGACAGTTTAGAACTAGCAAGCTAGCTACAACTGCTATTACATGTATAGTTTCAAGAGATCCCAAAGCAGATTTTAGATTGCACAGAAAAAATTGCTTTAATGTAGTCCATTTAATACAATATAATTCTTAACTAGGATGTGCTTTAACTTAGTTACAGTTCAGTGACCAGAGAAAGCCTCCAGAGATCAGTTTCTTGTAATTTATGTGTTGTATAAAGATAAAGTCTTTTCAAATAGCCTGGTCACTTAAATATGCTAAACATATGACAAAAAAGGCAATCCGGAAGAAAACAGTGGGGCAGCTTTCAGCATGGGTTAGGTAAAATGAGGGTGAGAGCTGCTTTGTGCCAGAACTGTGCTTATTTTGAGTCTGCTTCAAGCAGCACTGCTTTAAGAATGATCCAGCAAATTCATTTTCTTTCACTAGGTGTTGCTGTATTTGCCTGGAAAGGAGAATCCGAGGATGACTTTTGGTGGTGCATTGATCGCTGTGTTAATGTGGATACCTGGCAGGCCAACATGGTAATGGAGCATTCTCCCAGGTTTCCCATAGTCTCACACATTTGTTAACTTCTCCTTTGGAAGTGTATTTAGTGGCATCCAAAGAGGTACTTTAGGCACATCCAAGGGTTTTGACATGCCCATTGGAACTTCTGACTTAATCCCTTTCAGCAGACCACTGTGTATTTTTCTGTTTCAAAAGAGATTTTTCACATGGGTGTGGAGCTAATGTTTAGGAAAGACATTTTTTGGACATGCAGAACTAGTTCAGTGGTTCTTTGGATCTAGTCTACTGGATCACACTGTATTTAGTGTTCATTGTCCAGCCACATTCAACCCCTTTTCAAGTTTTCTCCTTCCCTCTCTCTTCTCCATTCAGTGGGGCTTAGCTGAAAGAATGGGAAAGTGTATTATGATTCAATACTTGTTAATTCCTGTCCATTTGCAGCTCAAATTGGGGGGGGGGGTGGTAAGATGAAATTCACCCTCCAAAAACAGGCAGCTGGTTTGGGTGATATGATGGGGATTGCAGCAAAATTACTAGCAGGTCCTGGAGTGGGCTGCTGCTTCTTTATTATTTTGTTCCTCCCAGTTGCAATAGCTCCTCTTTCAACCCTGCAGCCATTTTGTTTTCCTCAGAATGCCTTGCGCACACTGTGTGTGTTCGTGTGTGTGTTTTCTGCAGGGGGCGGCGGGGGGGGGGGGGAGATTGGTGGCTCATGGCAGCTGCATTCTTGAGGGTGAATGGCCAGGCTGCTGGGAAAGGAGCTCAGCTTTTTCTGTCACAAAAAAACCTGTCCTGGGATCAGTATGATGAGGGGTGGGTTTATAAATATAATGAAATAAGTAAAGAAAAACCTGCTGCTCATGGTCAGCCCCCACCCTCCACAAGCATGGCGGTGAATTTCACATGTATCAAATCTGTAAAATGCCACTCCTAAATTTACCACCTGTAAATGGGGTATTTAATTTGTTGGTGCAAATTTGCAAGTCTCAATAATTGTCACATTCATACTCTGTTTAAAGCACATCTCTTTCCCCAAAACAATCCTGGAAAATGTTGTTTACTCACTACAAAGCTACAATTCCCAGTACCCTTAAAATAAAGTTCCCACTCTTCTTTGGGGGGAAGACCTGTGCTTTAAATGTATACTGTGAATGTGCTTGGTGAACCAGGGGAATGAAGCACACTTGTTGGTTTTGAGCAAGTCACTCTAGCTTATCTCTGAGGGTTGTTGTGAAGATCAGAGATAAACAGAGCTATGTTGGAAGAAGGGCAGAATTTCACTGTGGCAAGGCAGTCGTGATAATAGACAGATATATAGAAAATGAGATTTTCTGAAAGGAGGATGCTGCCTAATGTTTCCTAGCTCTCAGTTATCACACTTCTTGCACAAAGTTGAATCATTAAAAAAGAAAAGAAAATGGCTCCCCCCCTTATGTAGATTCTGTTAATTGCCATATAGCTAAATGACTGATCAAAGTCACTAGAAACCAACTGAATGTTTACACACGATAGAATCATTCACATTAAAAAAATAAACTAGGGGTTGCTCACTTCATAGTATAATAAATGGTGGCTCGTCTTAGATTATCTATTTTTAAGAGAATGTGAGAATTGTCTGTCATATGTCCTTTGCATCTACTAGAAGAATTACTTCCCATGAAATTAATTGCATGACTTGTGTCCATTGCTGCCATTATGCTTGCCCAACATATATTTTCTTACGCAACACAGAGGCTTGTCCTCTCCCCTGCAGTCCCCTGAGCACCTTCAAAATCTGTTCCAGAGTGTTGGGGGACCCTCCAGAGCAGATCTGGGGTGCATGCAAGAAGAGGAAAGGGAAGAGAGTACTATCAGCAAGACCCCATACCCTTTGACTTGGTGTGCTAGATATACCAGATAAGCATAAATCTGCACTGAAACAATGCCATTTCATTTTAAGGGGAAATTCTGCTGTGGTTTTCCCTTCCTAATAAAGTATTAGTATATGCAATGACTTCTCTGTTTCATGTATCTACACTAGCTCAGGAAAAAGCTTTTTGTTGATAAACTGTGTAGTTACTGTATAGCAAACCCCTTAGCTATTGATTGTTGTTCCAGGTTTTGTTTTGTTTTTAAGATAATCGGCTATAGATGAGCATCCCCTATTTCTTTTTCTGTTAGGTCAATTATGAAAAGGTAGATTATCCTTCCTCTGAGTATACAGCTTGAACCAGTTTTCCAGCTTCCACTTGAATTTGTGCGATAAAATCTAGTACTGGTTCTCTGGAAGTATACCTCGTAGAAGTCGTATATTTCTATTTATATGTTAGAAAACCAGGCCAGGTTTGTTGCTTGGACAACATCGTGCACGATAATAATGGTTTGTGAAGCGATATCAGAGTTCTGATCCCTTAATGGTTATGTGACTTAACAGTTTAATTGCCTAGAAGTAATCCTGCTTTGTGCCTTAAAATGAAGTTACATGTGGCATGCAGTATAAATAGCAGAATATCTTTGAGCTAATTATATTTATCTTATTTTCAGATCTTGGATGATGGGGGAGACCTGACCCATTGGGTTTATAAGAAATATCCAAATGTATTTAAGAAGATCAGAGGCATTGTAGAAGAGAGTGTGACAGGTGTGCACAGGTAATCAACCCCAAAGGATCCTGCAAACCTTTGTTTGTCCTTCAGTATGAAGCTTTCAGAAGTTGTAGGGCCTTGCCCATATCTGGTAAGCAAGCATCTAAAAATTAAAGCTCACTTTTAACCATGATGACCCTGTGGGATGGTAATAAGGATGGGGGAGGAATAAATAACTCCATAAAAGAGAAAGGTATGGCTGAGGTAAGGCAGAACCTAGGGCCTTTTCTACTATTTTAGTTCCCATACTGTTGAGCCATGGGGCTTCTCAAGTTTAAGCTCAAAAATTGCCATGTTCTTCATGCAACATTCCTCTGGTTTCCCTTTGGCACATCTTATGTTTATAAAGAAGGAGGAATGCATTTTAATGTCCCACTGACCATTCTCTTTGGCCTGACTATTCTTCCCTATACTTTGGCTACTCATAGAAACTGCATGAGCTGCTGCTTGTTCTTTTTTCTCCTTTCCTCCTTCCCCCATGGGTATTTCAGTATCCAGTACTTGATACAGATGCATTCAGTGCTAAGTTACCAGTGGTCATGATTTTCAGTATGGTTTAAAAGAAACTGGCTTTTGTGTCAGACAATTGCTCCATTCAGTTCCATATTCTCTACACTGAGTTACAGTGGCTCTTCATGGTTTCTGATAGGAGTATTTTCCCAGTCCTACCTGCAAATGCCAAGGATTGAACTTGGAACTTTTGATTTATTAGATCATTTACTGTTTTGTATAGTTTACCACTTAGCTATATTTCACAGTTGAATATAATACGGGGGGAGGAACATGTTTTTCTCTCTCTCCAGAAATCGAGAGGCGTAGTCCATTAATCACTTTGGCTTACTCACTGATGTGAAGCATTTTATTTTTATTTTGCTAATTACACATATGATGGCTGCAGGAAGATATTAAGGGTGCTATGTACATCAGGCCTAAATACAGCTAAATTCCCTTATTCTTTTTTTTTTAAAAAAAATAGAACTCTATATTTACTGGAAGCAGAAGATGTTTAGGGGACTCAAGTGTATATTGTAAGAATTGGTACTTCTGCTGTTGCTTGAAGACAAGATGCAGAGGAGACCTGATTAAAATGTGGTCCTCAGGCTGTTATTGAACTCTTAACACCTGTCAGCCTTGCCAGAATAGCCAGTGGTCAGAGATGATTGGGATTGTCATCTAGCAACATCTGGAAGGCTGCAGATTAACCACAAATATGGAGCTTGGGTGTTAGCCCAGGGAACAAATTAATGTTCTGCTGATTATCCTGTTTTTTCTCACAGTATTCAGTTCTGAAATCTTCTCTTTCTCTCTTTTAGGTTATACCAGTTATCAAAGGCTGGGAAACTTTGTGTTCCAGCTATGAATGTAAATGACTCTGTCACCAAACAGAAATTTGATAACTTATATTGTTGCAGAGAATCCATCTTGGATGGGTGAGTTTGGCACTCAGCTTTGGGAGTTGGGAGTTAAAACCCTCAGAATCAGCCCCCAGCTTCCATATTTTTCCTATTCAGCTCCTTGTGTTGTGGAGTTGAATACTACTGTGATCGTATTATCTGGTGGCCACATAGGGTCATACTGCTGTGGAATTAAGAAACATTGGCCACATTAGGGCATCTCAATAAACCACTCAATGAACTTCGGCAAGTCTTCAGCTCGCATTCTCCACCCTCTCCTCCTCCTTTATGACTGGGAAGAGGACTTCAGAAGCATTTGCTTTTGGTTTCAGCTAATTGCAGCTTCCCGTTTAACCCAGAGATCTGGTTTACACTTAGGATAGTTGGTTTACACAAGCCTGTTTCATGAACCATGGCTTGAAACTGGCTTGTTCTTGCCAGCTATAGTTCCATAAACCACAGTTCCCAGTTCAGATGAAACAGGAAGGCTCAGTTAGTTAAAATCAAAAGTATGTGAATGCTTCTGAAGTCCTCTGGCCCATGCAGGACAAGGAGAGGCAAGCTCCAGATTTCCCGTGGCTTGTGCACGTTACAGTTTATCGAGACAGCTAAGCAAAACCATTGTATTGAATCAAGCATGTATTTTGCATGTGGTTAACTTCTCAAAAAGAGTCTCTTTCTCTCCCACAGCCTAAAGCGGACAACGGATGTGATGTTTGGAGGAAAGCAAGTGGTGGTGTGTGGCTATGGTGAGGTGAGTTGTAGCCTGGCTGATTCAGCAACTCTCATTAGTGTACAGTACAGTACAGTTACCTTTGCTTTAGCATTCATTACCTTCTGTATTCATGATCTACCTTTTACTAGTAATGACTCCTTATGTGATTACTATAAGGAGCATTAGGAACAACTTTTGTTGCAGCAGAAGATTATGCATCCAATTGTAATGGCTCTCACGGTAATTGCAAGCTGATGATACTAGCAAGTGTTTTCACATCATTAGAAGAGTCTCTACTCTCAGCTGTATTTGTACAGTAAAATCTGGAAAGAATTTAAGAGGTGATTAGGGCACATATTATGGTTCAAGTGTGCTGAAATTTGCGCAGATAACAGTGCTTCAACATGGGTGCTTCCAGCAATGTATGAATAGCACAATTGAATTATGTACATTTTAGGGCTAAGCTACATGTGCTGCGGCAGCTTTGTATGCTAACCTGATTGGAGCTGCTGTAGTCATGTTAATAGGCCTATGGGGATGGAGGGAGGTCTGATTTTAATGGCAAAATGAGCTCTCTAGTGTGGAGTGGAGAATCTTTGCACAGCTCCTTTTTTGCAGCTGAACCTCAGTATTGAAGTTACCTTGTCTGGAAGAAAAGCACTTAGGGGGCAGGATTGTGTAAAGGGATATTAGGGAGAGTTCTGAACTCCTCTTTTTCTTATTAGTGCTTATCTGATTCTTTCCCAACTTTTCATATAGAGAGACAGGAGCAGTGGAGCTATCATCCAAATTTTTTAAAAAAGATTAGGCTATAATTTGTTTTCTAGTGTTCATATGTGGACAAACTAAACCAGTACAGAGTTTTAACACATGGCAGAGTTTCCTACCATGTGGTTCACTGCATTACTAGAGAAAATAGTATACATTTTTTTTGCCTTCTTAATGTAGTAAAGGTTGCCCCTCTCCTGTGGCAAAAGTTTTCACATAGTAGAATGTAGTAAACCATGTCCGCTGCTGTCTGTGAGCAAAACAAACAAATGGCATTTATCTGAGTGATGAGAGTTGAATGGTGACATTTTGTTAAAATGAATATTTTAGCTTCCTGTTTTCGTTTTTCATTTTGTTCAAATCTCATAATTCAGAGGATTTATACACTTCAAGTATTTGCTGTTCTGGTATGCTTGGGAGGATTTTTTTTAAAACTGAGAAATAGTGCTATGATGCCTCTGAAGCTAAGAGACTGTGTCTGTATGCTATTAATATTGACTATAAAGTGATTGAAGGTGGGAGTTGGTTTCTCAGGTTTTTGTTTTTTGTTTTAAAATGCCTCAGTTGGGGAGATCTGAAGACAGTGGATACTCCAATTAAAATAAACAGGAATATACTGTTTTAAAATATACATTTAGAAACCAAGCAACATTATCTGTCAATTCCCAAAACCATCAGCTTCCATGAAGAACAAACCAGGAATTAGAGATAAAACACTGGTGCCATATTCATGTAGGGATACATAGAACAAATCTATTCATTCCACAGTACAGGTGTGCCTTTTTTCTGCCTTAGGGCCTCAGTAACAGTCAACCAGCCCTTTGAGGACCGCAGGCTAGTGGTGGGCATGATCAGTGTGTACTTAAAGATGCACACTCACTACATCCAGCACACAAACCCACCCACACAGAGTCATACATGCCCCCCCCCCACACTTACAGACATTCAAGTGTGTGTTCACACACCATTTCCCCACCCAACCACCCTGGAAGGATAAAAGCTCTTACAACGTCATCCCCATTACACATACAAATGCATGCATGCAGTCCTTACACACATACATTCGCTCTGTTACATACATGCACAAATCGTTCTCTTTCTTTACAACTGGAGGAAATGCTATATTTTACTCTGTGAAGGGTAAAAGACAGCATTTCCATTCCTGCCTATTTGGCTCTGAGATAGGAGAGGGGAGAAATGCTGCCTTTTCACTCTGCATCTCTAAAAAGAAGACAGATAGCTTTATCTCCCAATCTGAGCACTATGATTTCTGTCTGCAATTCTAAAGAGCAGGCAGCAGAGATTTTGTTTCCCGATCTCAGAGCTGATTGCCACAGTTCTGAGATCAGGAGATAAAGGGCTATGTCTGCCCTTGGAGATTGCTCTCCAAAGAGCAGGCAGAGCGCTGTATTTATTTGTTGGCTTGTTTATTTATTCCTCCAAGCATTTAAATAATAAGAAAAAAAAAGCAATATGGTAATATTGCATGAAAGCTAGACAGACAGGATAAAAAAGAAAAGTATATATATCAAAAATAAAACTGAGCATTATACAAAACATGGATTTAAAAATTTAGTAAGGTTCAGGGACCAGAAAAGCTTGGGTAAACTTAAGTTTTATTCTCAGTGCTAAGCTATAGCTTAAAGCTACAGCTGCAGGAGCTGGTGTGCTACTTCCCACAGCTTGCCAGGCTGGATCTGGGCTGTGGGTTAGCCAACCCTGCCATATCAGCAGGGCGGGAAGCAACTAAGGGTGGAGGAAGAGCAAACCTAAAACCAGAATACTACAAAGTTAGTCACTGGTGACTGCATTACTATAGTTGGGTATATACAGAAGTCAGCAAATTTTCCAGCATTTCGCATGTGATAAATTGGTCTGAATTCACCCTGTGCATCAGTGAATCAACTGATTGTATATATTTTAATTTTTGCATACACAGTGGTACCTCGGGTTACATACGCTTCAGGTTACATACGCTTCAGGTTACAGACTCTGCTAACCCAGAAATAGTACCTTGGGTTAGGAACTTTGCTTCAGGATGAGAACAGAAATCGTGCAGCAGTGCGGCAGCAGCAGGAGGCCCCATTAGCTAAAGTGGTGGTTCAGGTTAAGAACAGTTTCAGGTCAAGAACGGACCTCTGGAACGAATTAAGTACGTAACCAGAGGTACCACTGTACCGCACTTCATGGTCCTTTGGCTGCATTGCTTACAAAGGGGGAAAGAAGACAGAAATGGGCTGTAATCCAACAATGTTTCTCAATAAATCCTTTGTTTTTAAAACACTTGCATTTGCTTAGATTTTGTAGTTGTTTTTGTGTATTCCAGGTTGGAAAGGGATGCTGTGCAGCTCTGAAGGCCCTGGGAGCCATAGTTTGCATCACAGAGATTGATCCTATCTGTGCTCTTCAAGCCTGGTGAGAAATGAGGTGTTACAAATGCTGCTGTCTGAGAGAAGAAGCCTTTTCTTGTATTGCTTGCTGTTCTTTTTTGGGCTACTTCAAAAGGTTAAAATTAATTAGCCTACTAAAGAAGAGCCTCTCTCTACCCAAAACTTCACAATCTGAGGCTATACATGCAAGAAGACATAAAGCTTCAGGGAATCTTCCATTTCCTTCCATTTCATTTGGAATTGATTGTGACCTTGTACCTCCATATGTAAGAGTCCTTTCCCTCATATCAAATCAAATCAAATTTTATTAAACGGTCACAGACCAGATTAACTCGTACAGCTAGTCAGCGAAGCTAGTTTCCCTCATAAGTTTGACACTGTTCTGTTAATAATGGCTAATGAATAGTTTGCCGAAATGCATTTTTCAATAAGAAGAATATTGGGATGGGGGGAGGAGGAAATAAACATGTGAATATCCTCTTAAAGAAGTAGTAGATGCCAAATACTAGGATAGTCATTGAGAGCTCCAGCAGCACTAATCTGATGTAAGATGGAATAATTGTGAAACTCCAGTAAGATTAATAGAAGCAGTAAAATTTAACTGGATATGCCATTTGACTACTCCGCAGGGTTTTTCTAAAAAGTAGGATAGAATGTCTACTTTAAATTTTGAGCTCATAACGATTAATAGCATTCTGCTTTTAATAGATCTTGCAGAACTTTCTTTTTTACCTCTGAACACTCTGATCTTTCTCCAGAAAGCCCATTTCTCTTCAGACTGCCCCACACAACTTGTCCTTTTTCAGAACTGCTACAGATATCAGGAAATGTTGAAGTTATTTCTCTAGTCCCTGCCTACTGAGCATAGGAAGGATATCAGGAAATGTTGAAGTTATTTCTCTAGTCCCTGCCTACTGAGCATAGGAAGAGCTTCGGTGTCCAATAAGTCAATCTTCTGTAACTTACCCTAAGATCACCTGCTCTCGACTAGTAAAATAGCATATCCTGTTTCTCTTTATTTCTTCTGTTGCTACTGTTGTTTCAGGCAGTGTCGGTTATTTCAATAATACATGTGAAAAGGATTAATTTATTGGCAATTGGTAAAAAGAAGGGTGAGGTATAAGTGAAACATCTATATGAAATGTTTGAAAGTATGAACCTTAAATAAATCATGTGTTTCTCCCTCTGTTTCTTCCAAATATAGACAAGGAGATAATGATCTCCATTTTAACTGTGTGTTGCTTTTAAAGAAGCAGAGGTTCAATTATTGTAGAATGGGTATCTAGCAAGTTTTATTATTAACAATATAACTTGTAGTTCAATAACGCACATTAATGACCCCTTTCTTCAAAATCTTCACACCTAATAGCTGTTCAAAGCATAGCTGAAAAAACACTTCTGAAAAATGTATTGGTGAAAATTGCAATTATTGTTATTCATGAAAATAAACTATTGCAGCAGTTTTAGTCAAACAGCTATATAGGAATGCATGTACATAACTACAGTGTGGCATTGTCAGTGGATTCTCTAAGCATCAATCAAATGTTGGGGAACAGAGTTTAAGGTTTAAAACTTAAATAGCCAGAGCAGCTTGTTCAGTTTCATTTTGCCATGTTTGATGTCCCTTTAATCTCTTACCTTCTCTTTGGCAGCATGGATGGGTTTCGGGTAGTGAAACTCAATGAAATCATTCGCCAAGTGGATGTTGTCATAACTTGCACAGGTAAACCAATCTGGGAAGGACTTTGCACGTGTTTTGTTCATATTATTCCCATCCACTCCACACGCTGAAATCCTTCCGATTTTGTCTTTTTGACCAGTAACAAGTAGTAGTGTTTCCTCACTCAAACTGGAAACCTGCAAAGGATATAAAGAGGACATAAGTTGTATCTCTTTCTATTGTAGGTTGTATCCAAATAAGTAATTGTGCAAGTGGAATGAGTTCCGCTCTTGTAACCCCCTGCATCTTTACCATAGCTGCTCTTAGTTCCTCCCCATGAACCCTCTGGAGCAGATTTGGAGGAAGGCAACATTTGCATGGGGGAGAAGAGGGAGGGGAAATTACACTGTGCAAGTAGCTCATGCAATTACTTGGTGGGATTCAACTCACTGTATTTGGATTAAAGTTGTAGCTATAGATAAGGGGAAATTTGATGGCTCACCTGTCTGAAGCTTGCTTTAGCTGCCTCTTTTTACTGCAGGAAACAAAAATGTGGTGACTAGAGAGCACTTGGACCGAATGAAGAATAGCTGCATTGTATGTAACATGGGCCATTCCAACACTGAAATTGATGTGGTGAGTGTCTGTTAATCTTAATTATACTTTCAGTCATCTTAATAAATCCTAGTAGTTGATCCCTGCCTCAATCTCTCCTAGGCTAGTCTTCGTACCCCAGAGCTAACCTGGGAGCGTGTACGTTCTCAAGTGGATCATATAATCTGGCCTGATGGCAAGCGAGTTGTTCTCCTAGCTGAGGTATGTTGGCAAAGGCCTAAACAGAAGCCTTTATAGGGTTCATCATAAGGAATTGTGTCTCTTATTTTCAGGTTCCCAGGGTATTGGAAGGCTAATAGAGTGGGCGGCTAGCTATGTATCAAGGAGAAGCTGTTCTGCTGAGAAGAGAAGATGATGCAGGTGTCCTTTGGGTAGTTCAGAGTTGTTGTCTGACTTGAGCTTTATAGCAGAGTTCCAAAGCTAGCCAGACCAGTGGGAATATGAAGATCTCAAAAGTTTTTGCTAAACAGATTTTATTCTCCTCACTGCTAAATCATGCCTGTCCTTTTCAGTTCATCATAGATCTTAACCTTTCATTAGGAAAGGAACCATTAACTATCTAAAAACATCAGTGGTTATTAGTCTTGGTTTGGCCACATTGCTCCTGGTTCAAACTATGCAGTTATATCCCATGTTTGCTGGGCCTGAAGAGTTTAGCATTGCACTTGAATCTGAAATACTGCATTTCTATGTGGTGCTCTCTGTGCACAAGAGATGATTTCTCAAAAATGTTTTTTGTTGTTGTTTCCCTGTCATTCTAGGGAAGACTTCTGAATCTGAGCTGTTCAACAGTTCCAACCTTTGTTCTGTCCATTACTGCTACCACTCAGGTACATGATTTAGCTTGAAGGTTCCCCTGCCTTGCTTGATGCTGTATTTATGTGTTTGTGGGGATGGAAAATATAAGATACCATATTTATATTAGTTTTCCAACTCAAGTCTGAGGAAAAGCCTAGTTAGAGGATTTATTTGAACTGCATTTTGCCTGTTAGTTCTGATCTTTAAATAGAGGCATTGAAAAATATTGTTAGCTAGAGTTCTAGAGAATATTATGTGCTCAAGACAGGTAATGCAGAGCATATGAACTTGCATATTTATTTGAAGTACTCATCACAGATGAAATTAAATAAAATGTGGATTTTGAAGCAAAGGCTCAACTGGAAGGGAATGACATGGAGAACTGAGCCAAATGATCAACCGAGCTAAAGAGGGAGCAAACAGGTCACCATGGGAGGAAGTTGTGTCGCTTGCTGAAGCCCCACCCCTTTACAACTTGAAGCCCTGCTTAGATCTCCCATTCGTTTCTGAACTTTTCCTGTCTTATTGCCTACATGTGTTTCAGGATTCCCCCCACAATGAAATATCAAGGTTCTCAAGATCACCAAATCCAGTGTCCTTTCATAGTGAACCTATAAATGAATGAAATACTTATAATTGCTGCTTCTCACTTATTATTATGCCTTCTTCAGTTTTAAAAAAGCAGCATAACTGTCCACTGTTTTGGTATCTGTTTATGGCTTTGAAAACAGAGTTTGCAGTCTGGAGAGGTTAAAAACTAAGGAAACAGAGTAGATGAATTGTTTGTTCAGCTGAATAGTGTTACACACATACAGGGGAGATTGGCCTTTCCCCTCAGTAAAATGCCTCTATGTACCTTAGCTTGTTTAGGCACTAGGGTGAGTCTTAATAACATTTTAGCATGTTTACGTTCCCTATTTTTTTTCCCTACTGGCTCAGCAAAGATGCAACACATAGATTTCCTTTTCACTAACTCAGTGTATTCTGTACCAACAAACTCTTCGCTGCAGTTTCAAAAAAGAAGCTAGATCCACAGAACTGTTGTGTCATTTATCCCAAAAGCTTGGACAACCACCTCTAAGCTGAGTGTCTAAAGTATCAGTGCTGAACATAGACTAATAGGTTAGCCACCAGGCATGTCAAAACTACAATGCTAACTTTTCAGAGTGTGCTGGAAAGAATTGATAAAGCCTGCAGTTGTTACTTCCAGCATCTCTCTGATCTTCACAGGCTCTGGCTTTGATTGAGCTTTACAATGCTCCTGAGGGACGATACAAACAAGATGTGTACCTTCTGCCTAAAAAGATGGGTGAGCAAACAATGGTAGAATTTTTAGCTGCTGCTTGTTGATCAGTGAGCGGTAGCCTCCTCTCTTGGAACACCAGGCTAGCACAGCATGTACCACTGTAATAAACATAGTTTCTTCGCCACATGTTTGTGCTGGGCCCAGCCATGCTTTGAGAATAGGAAGGAATTTTTAAGAACTTTAGTATATCGAGAATTTTAGTATATTGAGGCCTTATGGGCAATGCCCATCCCTTTCATGTCAGGCTTCAGAGTTGAAATTTAGATGTTTTGAGATAACTTTCCTCTTTGTCTGAAATAGCGATATTTTTATTAGTCTGTCTGCTGTGATTGTAATCCTGGGTATATAAGCTAGGGATGTCCCATTTTGGGGATAATACTATCAAAAGATGGGAAAATAAACCTTTGAAATAAAATTAAAAATGCCAGGGGTCTGCCAGTACCAAAATACAAAATCCACTAAAAGGACTACATTGAATTTTAACATTCTTCTACAGCATGTGGTATATACTTTTCAGGGAACATATATTTGTTATTTCTTTCTACATTGATTGAATGTCTTGAATATGAAAAATACAAGGCAGAAGCATCTACTGTACCCTCTGGCAAGAATTGTTAAATGAAAAACACCTGTTAAAGATTGAGTTGAGAATGAGAGATTCCAAGGCCATTTCACCTCTTAGGTTATAACTTGTCTCATGATTGAATTCAGGGTAAAAATGTTAAAAGCCAAAGTTCCAGACTGAATGCTGTGGGACAACACACAGCCAAAAATATATCCCGCCTATTGACTGTCTCTGCCTCAGTATTCATGTAATCGCTGGTATTTGTCCATAGTGTGAAATAATTATAGATGAGCTTTGCTAGACCTGCAAGTGGCCTTCCTTATTGAGCCTAGCATTGGTGGGGAAAGCTTTCAGGAGCAACTGGTTAAAGATGTCTAGGTGCTATAAACAGGACCTTAGAGATTCTAACACGTCTTCCTGTATTCTTTCTAGATGAGTATGTTGCCAGCTTGCACCTGCCTTCATTTGATGCCCATCTGACAGAGCTAACAGATGATCAAGCGAAGTATCTGGGACTTAATAAAAATGGACCCTTTAAACCAAACTATTATAGGTAACCTTCTCCACTGGGGGAAACTAGGAAACATATAGGGACTTTCCTATAATTCAGATACGACAACATGAATTTTAATTTTTTGAATAGTTTTGTTAGTGTGATGAGCAGGGTAGTTGTGAGGCTTCTCTGAACATCCTGGAAGGAAGATTGGGGTTCAGATAATAGTAATAAATACAGGCAAAATAGAAAACCCTTCTAGCTTAATTGTCTTGATGGAAATACAAACATCTAGTGCCAGCTAATGATGGATTTATACACCAGGCAAGGGAAGACTAGAATTGGACTGGCAGTTCTGATAACCTAAGGCAGGAGTGCCTCCACTTGATCCTGTGTCTTGGTGGGCGCCCAGTGCTTGACTTTGGCTTTCTTTCTCCTTTACTGCAGGTACTGATGGACCATAACGCTGAAGGACCAGACTACATAATCTACACAAGAGCTTTAGCAAGAATATTTTTAAAGAACATATTTTTTGTGTTACTTCTAAAAACTTTTTTATTTTTTATTTTATTCATGTGATTTTACTGCCCTCTCTTATTCTCTTGAATATTCCTCTGTCTTTGTGTCTGACTTTACAGACAACCTGGGATTTCCCTGCTGCATCACCACTAAAATAGTACAGTTTCAGCTCCTCAGCTCTATTACTAAGGAAAGGATTTCCCTGGGTAATGAAGGGCATTCCTGTCCTCTGGTCATTTTATTTTTTAATTTAAAACTTTCTGGAGCACCTTAGTTGTAGTTGGTAGAACTGCAAAATATTAAGAGTACTATTTTTTCTGTGTGGAATTATCTACAAATTCTAAATTGCCTTAACGAGCCCCAATTTATTAGCTGCTAGATCAGTGCTCCTTTTCCTGTACTGGAACAGAGTTATATCTTGTGGCCAGTTAGGTGTATATTCAACAAATGCCTAATATTGTGTTGTGAAGAAACAGTGGGACAATTTCAAATACTATTTATTTTTAGTTAGGCTATTTTTCCTACATGAAATATGTAGCTGCATGCCTGATTACACCAATCCTAGGTAGATTTTAACATTCTTTTTGAGTTGCTAGGGTGCTAATCTGAATTGAAATGGCTATTGACTATCCACTGTCTTCACTTTTCCATAGCTTTTATATGTTATGTTTTTTCTTTCTTTAAGTGAAGATGTACCAGAACCATATTTTAAAAGGCAATGGGTGAGAATTCCTTTTCCTTCGAGTTTGGACATTTTTAAGGTAGAATCATAGAATTCTATGAATATATCAGTAATACATTGCAGAATTGGTAGGGGCCACTAAGAACCAAATCAGTCCTTCTGAGCTGAGATGGGTATCTCCTGTGCTCCATACTTTCATTTGTCCAGCACCGGGGATATTTGGATGATGTAGTTGCTTAGCTTTTCATATCTTACAAAGCCAGTGTGGGGGACCTTTGGCCCTCCAGATGTTGCTGTACTACAACTCCTATCAGCCCCAGCAAGGGATGATGTGAGTTGTAGTTCAGCAAACAATTGGAGGGCCAAATGTCATCCCTCCACTGCCGCCCACACCTGCTATAAAGAATTATTCATTGTGTAAAGCACCTTCCCTCCATCTTCAGGCTCCATTTGTAGCAAATGAATATTGAAGGTGGAATCCCTTCCCATTGGCACTGCTGTTTTAAGTGCTCTGCTGCTTTAATTACCTTGGCTTAGGCTAGCCTATTCTGTCTGGTTATCTTGATGCACTGGTACCTCTCCTGCGAAACTACGGTGCAGCCAGATTTCACATTTTAGTGCCATGAAAGAGGAGGGAGCTCATCTTTAGAGAGGCAAACATCAGGCTAAGGAAGGTGGTTCAGGCAAATGCTGCCTGCATCTGATCACTTCAGACTTGTGCTGAAGTCTCGAGGGGCAGTGATGAAAAGCTAGAGACTACTGTGAATCATAGTGAATATATGATCAACCTTGAATTTCTGTGGCTTTTTATGTAACCTTTGCAGAAAACTTGATGTAAATACAGATTACATTCCTAGTTCCATCTTCTTGAAATCTATTCCACTATTGTATGGCATTGGCTGTGGTCCTTCCTGATATCCTTCACTGAGGAGAATAATTTAACTGTGATTTGATGAGGAGTCTGAGCCACCAAACCTTTGCACGTTCATGCTTGCTCTCTCTTTCTCAGAGCCCTAGGTGACCTTTCTCTTGTACCTTTGGCCCCAGATAGCTGTCTGGTTCCTTTCTAGCAGCTACAGGGTGGCCACTTGGCCTTGCAGAATGGCTGCAGGCCATTGACTGACTTGAATGTGGGAGATCCCTTTGCCTCCAGCTCCTCCTGCCCACCCCCTTTTCCAGAATCTGACTTACATTTGGCCAGGCCAAATGAACTCTGTTCTTCCTTTTTGTTGAAGTGATCTCAGACCTGAGCATATGTGCTTCCTCTCAGTTCCTTCATCAGGATGGTGTCTTAGTATTTTGTTTTTCAATTTCACACCTCTAATACTACAAGTTCTGATCCCGGAATTGGCTTGGATCCTTCTAAGCCAAACAGAGTGCGCTCCCAAATGTCCTCCATAAAGCTCAGGGAGGGCCTCTTCATTCCATTTGTCTGCCTCTGTGTTGCAGTGTCAATAGATACCTTAGCTAAGGGCTTCATCTCTGTATAAGCCATGGAATAAATTCTCATGCCTGGCAACACCTCAGTTCAGTCAGAGGGAGCATGTTATAGCATCAACCCAGGTGGGGATAGGTTTATTTTGTATATGAATGATTTTTAATGAATGCAATATTATTCCTTGCAGATGAGCAATAAATCATTACGCAAAATCTAAATAAAATGATTAGAAAAATACCTCTGGCTTGAGTTTTTAAATAATCTTCTAAATAATCAGTGCCACAGTTTGCGCTGTCCAAGGAAACAAGTTGCCAGCACACTTTCAACTGCAAGATTCCAGTTTTATTCCATCCACAAAGCAAATCATTTATCTCATAGGATGTCTGTGGGTTGAGAAGATATACAAATCCCTGATGTCAGAGCTCAAGGAAGAGCTTGGTATCTCTGCTTCTCTTCCTCCCCGAAGTAGACTTTACAGCAGGAATGGAGAAACCCTACTCTGTGAGTCAGATGTGGCCTGTAGTTAGCCCTTCAGGGGTGCTCAGTGGGAAGCAGCTGAGGGGGGAAATGCCATGGTTTTTTAAAACATAACAAAACATACCAAAAATATACACTATGCAAATATGGGTAAGTCCTAATAAAATGTTATCAGTCTTTATGAGAAAACAAAATTCTGTATAAATTAACTAGGGTAAATGCTTTTGTTGGGTGAAATGCGCACTTTCAAAATGTTCCTCTGAAGTAAGATCTGTTGGAAGAAGATCAAAGTAAATTTTAAAAATGTTTCAGCAGAAAGGTAGATTACTGTTCCTTGCAAAGATGCAAAAAAAATGTCCAGGCAATCTGCAGTTGCACGCATGCAATTTTCAGGATGCAGATGCATTTTGAAATTTTAGGTTTCAAATAGCTGTAAGACACAGCTTTGCAGTTCCTCTGTACTTTAAACATTGCTTGCATTTCTCTGATGGAATTACTGATACTCTTTGCCTTTTGCACAATTAGCATAGATACAACAGTGAATAGGAGCTTTACTCTTTTAAAACTTTTTTTTAAAGCTTATGGAGAAAATGGAAAGCAAATGGAAAGAAAGTGGAAATTTGAGTGGAGTTGCTAAGAAAAAAGCCCCTTCTTTTCATAGGAAATACCATTTTGTATGTCTCTGTATATGTTAAGAATGTGTGATTGGTGTGTTGATATGGCCCCAACCCTACTTTTCACCCTACTTTTAGAAAGTCCGCTGAAATAGAATCCTATATCCAAGCTTCCAGAAGCAAACACATTTCTATTGCTGTCTAGCCACACTGGATGCAAAACAAACCTAAGCTTGTTCCCATTGCTAATAAAATAGTGATAGTGTTAGGCTTTCCATGCAAGCTTTAGTTGTTGAGTTCACATTAACACAACCTACACTGAACTATTTGGTTTTTAAAAATAAATAAATGGTACGTAACATTATTTCTATCCCTATAAGTCCACAGTCCATAAAAGAGTGTGTGGATATACCAGACATCTTGATCTTGCTTGCTGTAGTCCAAGAAACTCTTCTCATTGTGGTGGGCAGAGGCAGTTCATATTGTTCCCTCATTTCTTTCTTGTGAACACATTTCACATCTTTAATGCTTTCTGTTTGTTAAATTGTTGTGACTGAATATGGCCTAAAGCATTCTGCAATTATCTACAATCCTTTTTCACAATGGACCATCCCTGATTCCATTGGACCCCCTCAATGTCAGATGTTCCTATTGCTACCACACCTTTCTGTTCTGCTTCTGTATGGCTACTAATACTTTAATAGCCTGGTCATGTGCATACTGGTTGGTGGTCCCCAATATTCTCAAGTAGCAGGCAAGTGAAAGGCCATCCCACCAGTGCTACATCACAGATATGCCAGTGATGCTATCACAAGTGTATATTTCAAGCATTTGTGACTTTTGCCAATGTTTTTGATAAGGTAAGATTGTACAGTACTTTTATTAATGTCCTTACAACTACCCTACTGCAGGTTTTTTTGTTTGTTAAAAATCAGCTCATTAAAAGATTAAACAAGCCAAAGGTAAAAATGATAGGATCCACATAGTGTTCAAGTAGGTTTTCTTCTGCACATGAATAAATACTAGCATGAGCTGGAACGTAGGGCTCAACTTGCAGAGTGTTAATAATGAATGTCCACGGTGTCTCCCTCTTTCCAAGTTCAAGATGCTGTTAAAGTAGTAAGCAGGCAGATCTTAAAAACATGCAGCAAACTGTTAACACTGAATAGTGGCTTGCCATGGAAACTATTTAAATACAGTGCTGCATTGCAATATTAAAGGCACTGATGACCAATGCGTTTGGATTCATAGAAATTTGGTAAGGCACTGTAAGACTGCACTAAGAAACATTAGGCCTTTTAAGCCCTATCTCAAAGGCACACTGTTCTATTTAAATAGAATGCATGGATAATGGTAAAATCCTTATTGAGCTGCGTCACAAGTGCAACCCTAGTTGCTGTAATAGATTTTTCCAACATGTGCATGTAGGAGTGAGCGATCCAGAAAGTGTGTCGCAGATGTGCGTCTGGGACCCTTTTTGAAATGTCCAGTTTCTCTTTCTTGCCCTTCCTTTATTTAGATGCGTACCGGTAATTTTCAGAGCGCTTGCCAAGTTCCAACGAGAGTCTTGTGGCACATAACGAATTTATTGTGCCTTAAGCTTTTCTATTTGAGTCTCCTCTGTCAGATGTACGAAGTGTCCTCAGTTGGCATGAATATATGCGTAAGTGGGGGAAATGTGAACAGTGGAATCGAATGACGGTGAAATGCAGGAAGTGCCTTCTGTATTGCACTGCCGTTTGATTCCGGCGTTCACAATTTTTTCTCTCCGCCCCTGCGTACAGCCTGTGTTTCTGTGTTTGAGATGACGATTTGAGAGCTAAACCCTTCTGCATAAGCGCGTTTCCCTTGCACCGTCTGTGGGACTTTGCGTGACAGCTCCCGGCTATGGCCAAACGAGCCTCCGTCGCCTTGGGAACCATTTGACAGGCTTTACAAAAACCGGAGAAATGCCAGCTTTCAGGCAGCGCCGCCTTTAAGAGGATAACGCGACGCAACCAAGATGGCTGCCGCGCCAGGTCACAAGAGTCCTTTGATCCGCTGGCCATCCTCAATCTGTTCCTGTCGTTTCCATGAAACAACAGCTTCTCATCTTAGCCAAGCCCATCCGCCACGCTCAAGATGGCGTCGCTTCCTGCGAGAACTTAGCGCTGCCTCGGCCCAGTTCGCGCGAGAGCTGCCGGCGCGTCGAGATGGAGCCAGGCGGCGGCGGCGGAGGTCCGGGCTTGCTGATTGTCAACAACAAGCAACGGGGCGCGGGGCTCGGGCTGGCGGCGCCGGCGACGCCGGGGGTGAAGGGCCGAGAGCCCAACCGCAACCAGCGCAAGGACTCGGAGGTCAGGCGGGGCGGCGAGGGGCTCCGGGTGGGGGGAAGGACGTCTCCTCGCCCACTCGCCGCTTCCTACCGAAGTCTCAAGGAGCAGGGAGGGAGGGAGGGAGGGAGCGGCTCCCTCTGGGTGACTCCGGCTTCCCTCACCTGTCGGGCCTTGCATGTCACCAGCGGTTTAAAAATAGAGATGAAATAGACGGGGGAGGGGGGTGGGGATGTCCCTGCGCTGACAGTGGACGTGCAATGTTTAGTCTCCACCCAAGCCTTGGCTTCCCTCCCCTCCTTTACTCCCGCGAAGCCATTTCCCAAATAAAGGCTCTTTCCCATCCCCATCACGAAGAGGAGCCTGCCATGGTCACAAGGCAGCTGCTGCTTCCTCTTCCTGCAAAAAGTGCAACTTTTGGGAAAACCCTCCCCATCCTTTTGCCTTTTTAAAAGGTGTTTGCAGCGCAGAAGCTTGCTCACAAGTAAGCTGCCCTGTGCCCAGGGGCTCTTACGCTCGAGTAAGGGTTGCCTGTAGGGTGACAACCCGGAAGGTTATAAATCGGCAGTCCTATCTGTACACATTTACTTGGGAGTTAAGTTCCGTGGGTTTTGTAAACTCTGAACAGATCTTGTCCAGGTTGCACGGCAGTCTGCGAAACTTGAGTTCCAGGCAAGCCTTAAAAGTGCGAAGTTGCCGAGCAATGTGGCAAAGCAGGTTTCAGGGAGAGGAGCATTGCCGTAGTCATCTGCAAGTTACCATAGTAACAGTGAAGCTGCGTGGGGAAAGTCGAGAGCCCTTTCATGCTGAGCCTAAGTTTTATTTTAAACTGTCCTCTTCACCCAGGGTTATTCGGAATCTCCAGATTTTGAGTTTGAATATGCAGACACAGACAAGTGGGCTGCTGAGCTGTCAGGTAAACTGTGAACTGCTTTACTGTAATATTGTGCTTTGTTTTGAAACAGTTTCATTTTATTATAATGGATGTTGCTACAAAGTAAAAATCAAGCCTATGTGAAAATTCAACGGATTTGTTTGAGTTGCTGCTTCCTATATTCATTGTTAGTTGCTTTCAGGTTTTATCTTGTGATTACCGCTGTGTGAGGAAAGTTGTTTCGAGTGGAAGTGATATCCACATAAAAGCTCTCAGTTTATATTTTAAACAAATAATTCTGCTATAAATAAATAGTGTGTCTTAGATTTTGCTTTAAGTATACATATGTACTTTTGAATATTCAGTCAATATTATGTGTTACTATTTTACTTCAATGGGAGAGATGTGCAGACATTGCCCAGATTCATCTATCATGTTCCGCTTGTAAAACCCAGTGCAAGGACAACTGCTAGAGCAGTGGGGCTTTTCCACCTCCACTGTGAGCCCCCTGCACCTTCCCAAATTCACTCAGAAAGGTATCCAGTAATAGGAGATATCCAGTAACAGTGCAGGGAGGGAGGAGAGGAAAGATGGTTCCATCAGGCAACCAGAAATCCTTTCACTGATGGAACAATTTCCTTAGCGCTATGCAGAATCCTACCCATTAGGCTTAACCATTGCTTGTTTCTGTAACTACAGTTAAGTGTTGCTTACACCTGAATACCTACATCATGGTTAAGGGTTGTCTGCAAACTACTTATGTTAAGTCATGAGTCTGAAGTAGGTTTGTAAACCATGTTTTGTATTAACCATGGTACATCTACATCAAGAAGTTTAGTTCTTCCTGCATCTCCAGGATCTTCCCTTGCAAAGTTATGAGCAGGCCTCATTGGTGTGGTTCCCACCCTACAGGGGCAGGGCTTAGCTTGAGAAAGCTCACCCATGGTAGCAATTTTCAAATAATGCCATCTTCTCTAACACTCTGTGTTATGAACATTCTTCCACTTGTCATGACAAATAGCTGTCTCCAGTCATGTTGCTTTAAACCGTGCTCAGGTATTGTATAACATATAACTTGGTTTTGTGTATTTATTATCTCATGGCAGAACTGTACAGTTACACTGAAGGTCCGGAATTCCAGCTCAACAGAAAATGCTTTGAGGAAGATTTTAGACTGCATGGTAAGAGTGATGTATTGTCTTTTTGCTGTGAAAATGTCTTGTAGAGTTGCCTTGTGTGTGCTCTAGAAGTTGGTCTTTGTGTGCTCAAAATGTAAGATCTTTCTCTTTGTGATAGAAATAAAATACCAAAGGATTGATTGCTAAATCAAGTATGTTCTTACATCTTTCCATGAAACTTTGCTTTTATTTTAATCTATTATTATTATTATTATTATTATTATTATTATTATTATTATTTTGGATACCTCCCTTCATCCAAAGATGGTTCACAACATAAAAATACAAAACGTGAGCACAAAATACATACCGTCTTTTTTGCACCATAACACTCACTTTTTTCCTCCTAGAAAGTAAGGGGAAATGTCTGTGCGTGTTATGGAGGGAATGCCTACAGGTGGCGGGGGGAATCTGCTGCTGTCGTGAGCAGAGGATCCATGGTTCCCCTTCCTTCCCTCCTCCGTGGCTCGCTTTGAAACAGCAAAGCGGGAGAAGAGCCGCTGAGTGGGGAGGAGAGAGGGACAGAGAGCCTGCTTCTTTAAAGGAGCAGTTCCGGTTGGTTCCTTTAAAGCAAGCAGGCTCTCTGTCCCTCTCTCCTCCCCACTCAGCTCGCTAAATAGCAGCAAGGTTTTTCAGCTCGCTAAGCCGGGGATGAGCTGGGAGGAGGGAGAAAAGCAGAGCCTGCTTGCTTTAAAGGAGCAAAGCGGGAGAGGAGAGGAGCCTTCTCCCCTTATACCCCTCTTCTTCATTATTAGCAGCATCCTTCTCCACCCACCCCACGCATGCTCCTTGTCCCTTGAGTGCTTTTCCTTCCCTCCCCACTTAAAACGTAGTTACAAAGCACGGATCCACATGGATCCTCAGGATTTTTGCACTGGGTCACCCCAAATTCACCGTCAGATCACATAGCATGTCCATGGCTACATCTTGCACCAAAAAAAAATCACACACCCACTGTTGCCTGGGGCCGCAGTGGTGCAAAAACGTGGTTACAAAGCATGGATCCACATGGATCCTCGGGATTTTTGCATTGGGCTACTCCAAACTCACTGTCAGATCACATGTCTGTGGCCACAGCATGAACCACAAAAATCATACATCCACTGTTTCGTTTAGAATATTTTTTTTCTTGTTTTCCTCCTCTAAAAACTATGTGCGTGTTATGGTCAGGTGCGTATTATAGAGCGAAAAATACGGTAATAAAGAACCCCCAAACAAACCAATAACACCCCTCCAAACCAATGACACATTTAAAAAGGTATAGAATGTTTCAACAGCCGTAGCCCTGGTTATAGAGAAACCTTTTCATCTGGTGCCTAAAGGTATGTAATGAAGGCTTCAGGCAAACCTCTCCATGGAGAGCATTCTACAAATGGAGAGCCACTGCAGAAAAGGTTCATTCTCATGTTTCCACCCTGGACCTCTCATGGAGGAGGCAAACAAAGAAGGGCCTCAGGTGATGATTGCAGAGTCTGGTATTGTGGTCCTGAGCCATTTAATAGTTTGTATTTTAAGCAAATCTTGAGTTTTTGGAAGCAATGGAAGGTATTTAAGGTAAATGAGAGGGCCTGATATCATAGCATAGGATCCTTATTTATGAATTTTCTGAATGTTCTAGTGTGCCAGTCTGAAGGGTCCTTACCACAGCTTTTAACTCATAAGAATTGTAAGGGCTTTTGGGTTCTTATGAATTCAGCCTGACCTCCCAGACTCTTCTAAAGCAAAGTTGCCCTGTGACTTGTGAGGCTAAAGCTCCCTGATCTTTGAGGGTCTGTTTTGTAGTTTCAGAAAGCAGCCTTATATCAAACTGTTTGACTTTACAGTGCTGGATAAAAAATGGACAGAGTTGGACACCGATCAACATCGTACCCATGCCATGAGGCTTCTTGATGGCCTTGAAGTCACTGCTCGGGAGAAAAGACTGAGGGTAGCCCGTGCCATCCTCTATGTTGCACAAGGTATACCTTTATTACTGCCAGAGGAAATTCTCAGTTATGAAATGTTTGCTAGTTGCTGTGTAATGTCTTCATGGAATATGTATTAACATGGTACTTGAGTGAAACCAAGCCTGTTTTTTGAAAAAGAAAGAAAGAACAGAGATGAAGGAAATTTGTTTGTTACTACCTTTATTGCATAAATGACTGAGAGCAGTATCCTACTAAATAGATCCACTAGTGCAGAGATTTCCACTTGTACAATGAAACCTCCTCCCTCTCTGCCAAATATGTGTGCCAAATCTGTTCCAGAGAGTTGAGGAGAAACCCAGAACAGATTTAGGAGGTGTGCAAGGAGAGGAGAGAATGGAGAACTTCTGTTGTACAAGCAAAAATCCTTGCACTAGCAGATCTATTTAGTTGGATACCACCCTTACTCAGTTTCATTTTTATTTTTAGTTGTTTGGGGCTAGATTCTAGACTTACAATCACTTTCCATAGTAAACCAAGATGGTTGTCCATCTTTGTTCATAGTGTGCCTGAACATCAGAGCTGACAGAGACAGCAGTTTGTAATTGACTATCACATATGTAGATATAATTAACCTGAGTAGCTGCTATTATCATCATCATCAAAGTTATATCCCACCCTTCCACTCAAAGGAGCCCAGGGCAGCAAGCGCACAAATAATGATACAGTTTAAACATTTAAAAGCAATTCCAATTGAAATGCAACCTGTAAAAGGCTTGTTGAAAGAAGAAGGTGCCAAAAAGACAACAGAGGTGGTCCCTGTGTAATATTTAATGGGAGGGAATTCCAAAGAGTGGGTGCCACATCACAAAAGATCTGATTCCTATATTTTGCAGAATGGACTGACCCCCATGCTCAGTTAGTTATCTGCATGAGGCCCTCACCTACAGAGCAGTTATTTGTTGGGTAAATAAGGGGCAAGACGATCTTTCAGGTATCCTGGTCCCAAGCTGTATAGGGCTTTATGCACCAAAACCAACACCCTGAACTTAGCCCAGTAACTAATTGCCAGCCAGTGCAGTTATTTTAGCAGCTATGTAACATGGTGGCAGTAGCCTGCCACAGTGAGCAGTCGAGCCATCTCATTTTGCACTACCTGCAGCTTCAGGACTAACTTCAAGGGTTGCCCTGCATAGAAAACATTGCATTAATTCAGCCTGCTGATTACCAGCACATGGGTGACAGTGGCCCAGTCCTGAAATGGCCATAGCTGTCGTATTGGCCAAAACCGGTAGAAGGCACTCCTGGCCACTAAGAGCACTTGGGCCTCTACTGACAACTATGGATCTGGGAGCACTCCTGGATGAGCCTGCTCTTTAAGTGGGAGTACAACCCTATCCAAAGTAGGGAGTTGGCCAATTATTAAGAACCTGCCACCCAAAACACTTCCATCTTGCCAGGATTCAAAGTCAGTTTGTTGGCCCTCATCCAGCCTACCACCAAGTCCAGGCAGTGGTCAGAGCTTGCATGGTCTCCATATTAGTACAGATGCATGATATTGCATTAGTGACATATTTCCATTGCACCAAATATTCAGGCAACAGAGGTTGTTCGGTGGGATTATCCCTTGAGATGTTGGTGTGATCAAGTGCCATCAAGTCCCACTGGAAGCCATGTTTCATTTTATAATTGTGTAACACTCTTGTTCTCTGTCCTGCAGCAGGTTCCAGATGCTGCAGGAAGCTGACATTCTAGCTGGTTGTTTTCATAGTACCGTATTATAATTTTTGTGTTATTTTAATTTTGTGAATTCTCTGCCCTTAGGCATAAGAATCAGGAAAAACATATCAGTTATGAAGAACAACAACATGCTTTATCTGTAAAATGGAGAGCAAATTGGTATGATTTTTGTTTTTGTGGCTGCAGGCACATTTGATGAGTGCAGCTCTGAAGCTGAAGTTCAGTCCTGGATGCGATACAACATTTTCCTTCTGCTTGAAGTTGGCACATTCAATGCTTTGGTGGAACTTTTGAACATGGAAATTGAGTGAGTTCCATGTTGCTGCAGAGTTGGGCCTCTGAGAGGAATGTAGGCTGTTTAGATAGCCTGGTTATGATCTGCCCCACCAGGGTATATATTTTTACAGCTTGTGAATGATCAGATGCCAGATTCATTCTGGTATTCATCAAATTTTTATCTGATTCCATAGAAAGCCCTAGAGTTTAGGACTGGAGTTTTAAGGCAGTAGGGTAACACTGCAAGTTCTTTTCACCTACCTTTCCAGTATCTGATTAAGAAATGCTATCTTTCTGGTAATGGAAATAAAACAAGTAATCTAGAATAATTTGATTTTTAATTATTCATTTATAATAATTGTATTAATATTATTAATGATACTATATTATAATACTTTGTAGTGCCAAACAAGAATCCCTTACTTTTGAGGATGGCGTTGTTGTTCTTGCAGCTAAAAACTAAACACGGATCGATAGAAAGATTAGTATATACTGGACTCAGATGAATGCCTCTCTAGCCCACTCCTTTGATCTCGGTAGGATCAAAAATGTTCCTACTCAGTTATCTTAAAAAAAGGAACACAAAGTTGTTATAGAATGTCTAGTAATTTGGTTCTATGGAGCAGATGCTTCTCTCGTAGTTGAATTCAGTCCAGTTTGTAAGATCTCATAGCAACTGTTTTGGGCAGCTGCTGTTGGATATGTAAAGGAATTAGAGCATGTGCAGAGTGGTGCCTAGCTGCAGAGAAAGACCACAGGATATGCAAACTGTACGCTGCTGTTTTCATGTTATAATCTTAATGTGTAAAAAAAGCCTTTGATCCCAGATTGTCGGCAGCAAGAGCTAAGTTGATGTTGCTTCTTTTCTCTCAGCAACAGTGCTGCCTGCAGCAGTGCTGTGAGGAAGCCTGCCATCTCCCTGGCTGACAGCACCGATCTGAGGTGAGGAATATTGGCATATAGGCCACAGGTGTGAAGAGATTTCCCTGTGAAGGACTCATGAGTTTAAAAGAATGCTTTGCTTTCCTTTCCTCCGCAGCCTTTCCTCTATTTGCATATTCTCTTGTGTTTTTTTTGAATCTTGGCATTTAGAGTGGAAAGGACCTTTTACACCATATAGTGCAACTACAGCATAGCCTTCCAGCAGGGGTGGTAATATTTTTTCAGCCTGAGGGTCACATGCCAATAGTGGACAGGACAGAGGAAAAAGTGGGCAGAGCAACTAATGTGAATTTGTATACCTTTGTATACCAGGCGGTTTCTTCACACACATCCCTCTGTCTTCCATCCAGGCAAGCAAGAAGCATGATCAGAGTTCAAGGGACATATTCCAGCTAGGCAAAACACTTAAGGAGAGGCCAGATGAGGGGTATGGCTAAGGAAGAGACTTGAGTACCTGACAGAGAGGCCCAAGAAACTGCATCTGGCCTCAGGTCTGAGGTTGCCCATCCCTGCTTTCAGTATCTACTTGAATACTTCTCTGACATTTGTGCAAGAATGAGATTTATAGATTTGATGCAGCATACTGTTGTGCCTTAAGTTGTCTGCATTGATCTAATGGACTTGGGTGTGTGTATGAAAAGATAGGTAACCAAACCCAACGCAGCTTTGAATAGAGTATGTTAGGAAGAAACACTGTGTACAGTGGTACCTCGGGTTACATACGCTTCAGGTTACATACGCTTCAGGGTACAGACTCCGCTAACCCAGAAATAGTGCTTCAGGTTAAGAACTTTGCTTCAGGATGACAACAGAAATCGTGCTCTGGTGGCGCGGCAGCAGCAGGAGGCCCCATTAGCTAAAGTGGTGCTTCAGGTTAAGAACAGTTTCAGGTTAAGTACGGACCTCCGGAACGAATTAAGTACTTAACCTGAGGTACCACTGTACTAGCTAACACGGTGTGCTAGTGACGGTGCACCTCATCTGTAGTGAAACCTCTATAGCTGGAAAATGGCGAGTTCTTCCAGGAGATGCTTGTGGTTTATGTAAAGATACACCCACTAGAATGAGTACATTTTTTTTTAGCAATACAGGTTGCTAAGCAACAGTCACCTTGGCAATATAGGCTGTGAGCAGGAGGAAAATGCTGGCTTCTTTCAGTAAAACTTGTCATCTTCTCGTTGTGCCAAGCATATAATGTTGCTACTTCTGATGAAGCCGGGGGGGGGGGGTGAATCACTTGTGCACACTTTGCTAGTCTAGCCCCCTCTCTCCTACCCCTGCAGTTTTGAATAAGCTGAGCCATATTGTCAGAGTTTGCCTTTCTAACCTGCTTGGTCTTTGCAATCCATTTTTGCAGGGTGCTGCTGAATATTATGTACCTTATCGTAGAGACTGTCCGTCAGGAATGTGAAGGAGACAAGCCTGAGTGGAAGACCATGAGACAGACCTTTAGAGCAGAACTAGGTAAGGATTCTGTTGCTGCCCATTTTGTGTTTGTTAAGGCTGTTTTATAAGTCTCTTGATTTGAAGTAGGTATCAGTAAGCCGGTAAGGTGCAATTACTTTGTTGCAAGAAAAACTGCCTAGCCAGGTGTGGAAAGGTATTTTTTTTTTCATTTGAGCTAAATGGGCAGGATGTTTAGAACTAAACTGAAGCAGGGACAGTGTATACATAGACCAGAAGAAATACAGTGGTTATGGACAATATAACGGCTGTTATGTTGGACCTACTAGTGAATTGACGGCAGAGGATGGGGTTGGAATATATACAGCTAGAACTGAGGCATCTGCATGTAACAAGGCCATCGCCAATGTATTGCCTTTCAGGGGCACCTCTGTATAACAATGAGCCATTTTCCGTGATGCTCTTTGGAATGGTGACCAAATTCTGCAGTGGCCATGCCCCACACTTCCCTATGAAGAAGGTGTTGCTGTTGCTCTGGAAGACTGTCCTGGTAAGAGGGTGTTGCCTATGAATAAAGATTGCTTCTTTTGCTGTAACTAAAAACTCTGTCCCCTTGGGATATAACCAGGATTACACAAAGTGATGTGGTGGTGCTGTTTTAATTTCTTGACTGAGATCAGTTCAGAGACAAGCATGCTTAGCGTTTAAGCTCTAGGACATGCATAGGTCCAGAGTCCTTTTTATTATTAAAAGCTCTATTGTATCTAACCAATAAATGTAAACCACTACAAGGATGTATATGTGTTGTATGATAATATCCTAGGTTGAGTTTGTCACCACCATTGAAAGATCTGATGGAAACTTTGCAATTCACAGCAGTGGGGTTTTGGGGGTGGGGATATTATACCCACAGGCACAGGACCAGTCCCTTTTCATGCACTGTGCAGCGCACCTACAAGCTATGAACAGTCCTGGGTTGAAGCAGGATCTTAGATAGTGACTTGAAAAAAAAATCCCTTACTGATCTCTTCCATCACTGTTGACAAAACAGACACACAGGAGAGCTGCTCTGTAATTTGTTGGGCTTATTCAACTCCTTTCATATGTGTCCTGATAATGCCATTTGGCACATCCCTGTAGCAGTGCTGCTGGTTTCTTATGCTGGCTGCTAGCTGACTCTGGGTATCCTCAGGGCTTTTTGATTGCTTGAAAATAGCAGATGGCATCATGGATACAAGCCTGAGCAAATCAAGCTGCCATTGACACACTGGAAGGAAAATCATTATTAATGTGAAATGAGGCTTCGGGGTTGTTTTGTTTAAATTAACAAATTTATAGATATTTTGAAACTCGGAAGAAAGAGATGAGTATTTTCTTGCTGACTAAAGTATCTTAGGAAGAGGTTCAGTTTACATGGGAATCCTAGGACTGACAAAGAAGCACACTTGCTGGCCTAAATTTGAAAACCAGGCAGTCCATAATTTTATTTAATTATGAAATGTTTATCCCACCACACCAAAATGTTTTAATTTTTCATATTTAAATAAATTATTTCTGGATATTGACTAGAAAAGTATCCAAGGTTAGTTAATAAATGGACTTGCAGTGCACTAATACATAATCTTTTTAAAAAGAGCACAGGAATAAAAGAAGTTATTTTAGTTGGTGACCTAATGAAACTCATACTGCATACATTTGCCTTACCTTTTCTTTTTCTTTTTGAACTGCTGAAATGTATAGTTTAAATACTACATTTTGGTGCTACAACTAGGATGCTATAATATAATCCATTTGTGGATGATAAGGACATATTTTTCAGCTGTTTAAGACTAAATGATTATGAAATCAATAAAGTGCAATGTTGTTGCTAGTTTTCAAAGGACCTACTTCTGTGATCAGTTCAAAGTGGTCCAGCTGCCACTCAGCTAAACACACCTATTTCAGATAAGTCTACCTGGCTTTTCCAGAGTTCTTGGTGTTCCTCTGGCTGCCGAGTAAAGAGCATAATAGTACAGATACCACAGACAGGTAACATATGCTGCTGTTTAAACTAAAGTGGTCTTTCCCTGTCAGTGAGTGGATGAGAATTGCCCGGAAGTCTCATGTAAGCCCCTCTGAACTTCTTGAAGAAAGAGAAGGATATGTTAAATACAGTGGTACCTTGGTTTTCGAATGTAATCCATTCCAGAAGACTGTTCAAGTTCTGAAATGTTCAAAAACCGAAAACTCAATAGCCAACAGCTAGGCCTCAGGATCTTGCACTCAGCAGAAGCCGCATGGCATGTTCGACTATCGAGGCATGTTGGAAAACCAAAATGTTCATCAACGGAGATATTCCAAAGCCGAGGTACCACTGTATGTGTGTCTGCTAGGAATGTGGAGCTCTCAGCTTCATGAGCGAGTGTCTTTAACTTCATTTGTTTGAAAGTTAGCTGTGAAAATGTTTCATATGAGCACAAAGACAGGTTTAAAATGCTATGTCCTTTGGTCTCTGCTGTGCCTTCTCATATACACAAATGGTTCTTTGAAGAATGATAGACATTCCTATAACTGCAGCAAATCCTCCATTCCTCCGTCTTGGTTTACCTTTAACACACTGGTTTTTGAAGGGTTTATGAGTGACCAAAGAGATAATGGAAGTGTATGACCTGCAATTATCCTCTTGCCGTAGTGCACCCTTGGAGGATTTGAGGAACTCCAGGATATGAAAGCAGAGAAAAGGGAGATGTTGGGGCTCCCCCCACTTCCTGAGGATAGCATAAAAGTGATTCGCAACATGAGGGCTGCCTCCCCTCCAGCATCTGCTTCTGATTTGATTGAGCAGCAGCAAAAACGGGGTCGTCGAGAGCACAAGGTAAGTCAGGGTACAATCTGGGTGGGACGTAATCTTCTTTTGTTTAGGAAGACACTGAACCTAAGGAGAAGGCAGACTATAACATCATTTGCTGTGTGTGTATTCTTCCAGGCTCTTATTAAACAGGATAACTTAGATGCCTTCAATGAGCGAGATCCCTACAAAGCTGATGACTCCCGGGAAGAAGAGGAGGAGAATGATGATGACAATAGTCTTGAGGGAGAGACATTCCCTCTTGAAAGAGATGAAGTGATGCCCCCTCCTATCCAGCACCCACCGACTGACCGACTGACCTGCCCAAAAGGTTTGCCTTGGGCACCCAAGGTCAGGTGAGCACCTATACAGGATTGTTGTATTTAAAGAAAACCCCAGAACTGGAAGGCTCTCATCTTCAGCCTCAAACCAGTGCTCAACTACTTGGTTAGTGCGCCTAATAGATTACTGAATGTGATATGTGCTCTGGCTTCTCGCATTGATGTTGTGATGATGTTTGGGAGCCTTGATGTCTTTGAGGATGCTTGAGATCAGAAGAGCCATTCTCATTTTTTTGTGTCTAGCATATTAAGGAAGTTCATCTCTCCAGGGCTTTGTGGTGAATGAAATATGCAATAATCTTGAGGAGCCCTAAAGTTCTATCTGAATATGATTCCCTTCTCTTTTCTTCAGAGAAAAAGACATTGAGATGTTTCTGGAATCAAGTCGGAGCAAATTCATTGGCTACACCTTGGGAAGGTGAGTTAATGGAGCCCCAAATTTGTTGCCTCTTAGCTTGTTTGTAGTGGATCTCTTCTTACTATGCAGCTAATGTGTTGAGTAACTGGCGGCATACACTTTTTCCTGAAAAAAAGTAAAGACAGCAAGTTGTTCAGGCTTTGTTATTTTTTTAAGCATTCACGCAATCGTTTCTCATCCTGTGTTAAGCCACTACTGTGATACTGTTCGGACACTGAGTTTCTGCTGCCCATCTTGTCAGCTCCTGAAATCTCAGGAGGTCTGGGCATGCAATCACAATTTTACCAAAATAGCTCATTTGTATCACTCATGATGTTTACTGGCTGACTGGTTTTGCTTTCACCCCCTCTAGTGACACTAACACAGTCGTGGGGCTGCCTAGACCCATTCATGAGAGCATTAAAACTCTTAAGCTGGTGAGTACTCACTGTGTGGACTTCTCAATTTGCATGTGTAGAAGACATCTCATCTAATTGGTTACTGCTTGTCCAGGCTAAGAAATATATCCTAAGCAGGAAAAGTGCTTGAATTTACGGTGCTGCCAAGATGATGAGGTTAACTGTCTCTGCCCGGTCTCTTTATAGCACAAATATACATCTATTGCTGAGATTCAAGTACAAATGGAAGAAGAGTATCTGCGTTCTCCCTTGTCAGGGGTAAGTATCATAGGGCAAATGTTCAAAAGGGGGAAGACGTGGTTTAGAAAGCATGTGCATGAAGAAGTGGAAGGGGAAAAGTGTGAATCTCTAATTTGGAACTGGACATTTGGCTGATCTTTGCTATCTGCATATGCTGGGAGTTGGTCAAAGAGTTGATCCCTCCTGATTCCTAACCTGCAAATCAGATTATTGGCTTTGGATCATGAGAACTCTGCCCACGAGACACTCTTATTGGAAAGAGAGACTTAGGATCTAACCCTTATGTGGTATGATGCTGTGCAGTTGCCTCTGGAAGGAGTTCTTTATTAAGGAAAGTTTTGCTGAGTTTCTGGATGAATGCTCTTAATATTCTGACTAACTTAGCATGCACTTGAGGTTGGAATGAATGATGCTATTATCTCCTTGTGTTAATAAAGGGGGAAGAGGAGGTTGAACAAGTTCCTGCAGAAATCTTGTACCAGGGTCTACTTCCTAGCCTGCCACAGTACATGGTGAGTTACCGTTTCCTCCTAATGTTCATTCCCAAAGCTTCAGCACACCCTTTTCCCATTTCTTAAACTCTAGACTCGGTTTGCATTTCACTGCTGGCTTATGCAAACTCCCATTCTGATATATCTCTTCTTTGCTTGCCAGTATGTGACAAGCTATTTCCTTCGATGTTTCATGTTCATCTCTTCCCGTTATGAGTTTCCTTCTCCTCTTTCCTGTTCTTTGGCACTTCTGAAAGCCTTCTTTGCTTCACTCAACTTTCACCCACAGATTGCCTTGCTGAAGATCCTGCTGGCTGCAGCCCCCACCTCCAAGGCCAAGACCGATTCCATTAACATCCTAGCAGATGTTTTGCCAGAGGAGATGCCGTGAGTCTCATTCTTAGGGGGAAAGCATATGGTGAATGAAGGGCAAAGGCAATGAATGGATGTTTACTTGACATTCAGTGGTTGGGCGTTGAGTGGGCAGGCTGACATTTATTTGTATATTTAGACAATTTCCTGCTGTTCTTTATATAAAAAAAAAATCAAATGCTTTTCATATGATGGAACATTTGATTGTCTTGAACCTTGCAAAATGATGTGTGCAGCCTAGAATTAAGAGATCTGGTAGCAGAGAAAAGAAGTGTTTGGACTGGACCTGGAAAGCTGTTTTAAAATGGGTCTCCTTAGAAATAGCAGGCCTCTTAAGTATGGAGAGGGATGTTAAGTCAACAATCTCTTGAGAAGCTTCAAGGCAGCTTAAGTGGTGATGCTCGTGCTTCAATAGAAGACCTTTTTTTGCTGAATTTGAGTGTGTCATTAATACATGCACAGTACTTCTCCATGTCTGGAGCAACAAAGATTTCATAAGATTGGTAAATAGGTTCTGCCACATAGCATACATGGGTTCAAGGCAGTACTTTTTTAAAAAAAAAAACTTTTGTTCTGCACAGTACATCCTGAAGTGCTTATGTTGGCAAATGGAGCCACACACAGCTTGTTGAATTCTTCATTTTATTGACATATTAAACAGAGTCAGGAAGGGCTTGGAGAAAAGTATTGAAGAGTTGCCATCTCTTCCTTGATCACCCATATATTAACTAAAATTAAAGCAACCTTCTTCACTGGCCTGTAGAAAAGAGAGACCATAAAGTGCTACTTAAAGGAGAATTGCCCTAAAATATAAATAATAGCATTAAGCACAGACAGATCTGCCCTACCACAGTCACCATCACAGGCCGTCAAAGCTAATATTGCTGCTTTGCCTTCCAGAACAACTGTGTTGCAGAGCATGAAACTAGGCGTTGATGTGAATAGGCACAAAGAAATAATTGTAAAGGCCATTTCTGCTGTTCTGCTTCTACTGCTTAAGCATTTTAAGCTAAACCATGTCTATCAGGTAAGCATGAAATGGCATGAGCAATCAGCATTGGAATTGAAAGAGAGATTGAAGTAAATCTGGAATTTGCTTGGCTAACCATTCTTATCACATCTGTTTCCTGCTCCAGTTCGAATACATGGCCCAGCACCTAGTGTTTGCCAACTGCATCCCCCTTATACTGAAATTCTTCAATCAAAACATCATGTCATATATCACTGCCAAGAACAGGTAGGTGGGAATATCTCTAGCACACCTGTATCCCAAAACGCTGTGACAGGAAATGTGACACACTATTTTTGCAGTGGGACATCTGGATGGTATCCGGATGGGATATCTAAGAATAACTAGTTATCCTCCACAATTTTAACTTGCAGAAAGGAAGGTGTTTCATCCCACTGATAAACAAAAACCTGCTGAGAAATCATTCATCTCCACCAACACTACTACTTGTCTGTTAAATGGATAGCTTTAAAATGTGCTTGTTTGAAAAGACATTGAGTGACGTTCATGTAGATCCCATGGCCATGAGTGTCACTGGACTCAACAGACACCATTGCCCTAGTGGACTAAAACATTACTAAGCAGTTGGTTGATCTGCTTATTTTTCTTGGCAGTAGGTAAGTATCTGGGATAGGCAGATATGGAAAGATGTGCATACATGAAGCCTCTTGGTTGTTGCCAACTGAATAGCAGCAGGTGGAGATGATGTCACAATCATTTTTCTCATATGTTTGAACCTGGCAGGGCCAACCATTTTGGACACGGTATATTTGACTAGATAGGTCATCCATTCTGATCCGTTTGGGGTGTTTTGTGTTTTTTAGCATCTCTGTTTTGGATTACCCATACTGTGTGGTGCATGAGCTGCCTGAGCTGACTGCAGAGAGTCTGGTGAGCTAAACTGCCTGGACAGAAACATATATAGCCCAGGGGTGGAGATGGCATTGTCAAAAAGGGGCAATTTCTCACTTTCCTTACTTGGTAATATTTCCTTTGTTTTGCTTTTTTTCCTATAGGAAGCTGGAGACAACAATCAGTTTTGCTGGCGAAACCTGTTTTCTTGCATTAATCTACTTAGGATACTGAACAAATTAACAAAGTGGAAGCACTCAAGGACTATGGTGAGTAGAAGGGCCTCCTCTCATAGTACTGTTAAGGCTTTATTGATCATGTACCATCATTTTGGCCTTAAGCAAATGGATGTTGACGAAGGCACAGATGAAGTCTTAGAAAACTGAGAGTGTTCCTTTGCTTTCTCAGATGTTGGTGGTATTCAAGTCTGCACCCATTCTGAAACGAGCCCTCAAAGTGAAGCAAGCCATGATGCAGCTTTACGTTTTGAAGCTTCTCAAAGTGCAGACCAAGTATTTGGGGCGACAGTGGAGGAAGAGCAACATGAAGACCATGTCAGCAATCTACCAAAAAGTGCGGCACCGGCTCAATGATGACTGGGCTTATGGCAATGGTATGTCCTGGATCTGTCTCTCCTCTTTCCACCCACTCCAAGTCTTTCATAAGCCTTTAACTGCTATGCCAAGCCAGTTCCCTTAAATCACCCATCTGCCTTCCTGTTAACAGATCCCATCAGAAATTGCTAGGAGCGCATGGTGATGGCTCCACTTATCCTAAACAGAGCAAGCTGAGGAATGTGCTTCCCCAGCTCTAAATTGATGTTGCTTGATAGACAGTGTGGTACAGTAACTATAGTGTTGAACTTGGACCTCATAAATACATGTTCAGATCCTTGCTATGAACCATACAGTGTAGTCTTGGACAAGTCACTGGGTCTCAGCCTTAAACCTATTTTCTACAGTGGAACCTCAGTTTTTGAGCATCTTGGAAGCTGAATGATTTGGAACACAAACACAGAAAACCTGGAAGTGATTGATTCTGTTTTCAAATGCGCCTTGGAAGTTGAACTGCTTTCTGCTGCATGTTTTTCCATTTTTTCAATGGATTTTGCTGACCATCCATTGATATTCAGTTTTTGAACGTTTTGGAAGTCAAACAGTCTTCTGAAACGGATTACGTTCGAAAACCGAGGTTCCATTGTACTAGAGTGACCATAAAGGATATGATGGAGTCACTCCATACTTCTTCATAGAAGGTTGGAATAGAAATGTGAGATATTATTGATGTCTGTGTCTGCTGGGAAGTCCCTTTGCATCTCATCCCTAGCAGTTGTATTTCTGCCAAATCTGCCAAATGGGATCTGCCAAATGGGATGACATAATGCTGGACTGCCTGTATAACACTGTAGGGCATTTTCATTGTGAGGGTATGACTGGAGCTCTTCTGCTCCTTTAGCTGATTGTTTGCTTCATGACTTTTGCAGATCTGGATGCCCGTCCTTGGGACTTCCAGGCTGAGGAGTGTGCTCTGCGTGCCAGCATAGAGCGTTTCAACTCTCGCCGTTACGACCGAGCACATAACAATCCTGATTTTCTACCTGTGGATAACTGTTTGCAGAGTGTTCTGGGCCAGCGCGTAGAACTGCCTGAAGATTTCCAAATGAATTATGACTTGTGGCTGGAAAGGGAAGTTTTTTCTAGACCCATCTGTTGGGAAGAATTGCTCCAATGACGTTTGAGAAGAGGGAATCGGAGCTAGTACATGTGCCCAAGGACAAGGCAGCTTCTCTTTGGTCAACAGGGCATAGAGAGAAGAGATAAAACTGGTTTTTCATATGGCTTGTAATCTGCAGTTCTTTCCTTCTCCTCCAGGTGGCGGCACGGATTTATACTGCTCTCAAGGTCCTAGCAAATATGGCTTTCCTACATCTTTTGGGCTGCTTCAATTACTGATTGGTTTAGAAGGTGCTAAATGGATTCAGAGTAGTTCACTTTGAGACTCAGATCAATTGAAAAACGCTGAGCAAAATACCAGTGTCAGCTTTGATTGCTATTCACGTGATCCTTGTTGGGCTTCTGTCCTTTGACATTGGCCAGCTGTTCTGTTCCAAAAGTAGTATGGCAGCTTTTTTCTGCTATGACCCCACTCTTATCCCAAAAGGACAGAACCCTTTCTCTGTTAGCTGCTAGGATGGAAAACAGTGGTGTGAATGAAAGGAGAAAAGATAGGTGGTGCATACAGTTGTCCATACTAATAGGAAAAGGAGCTATCTGGAGTCCCATCTAGTGCATGTAGGGACCTTGTATAATTGAGAGGATCGGGAGCAGGGAATAGGATGTGTTCATAGCAGCTGCTTCCACTCTCATCTGGTGGCCCTTCATAGGGAAGGCAATTTAACTGGATCAGGGATGTTACCTTCTTTTGTTCCTGTAGTGGCACCAAACATCTAAACAACTGCTGATCATGTCCCAGTATAATTGAATATTAATATCTATTTCTTTCCATTGAGCAATCTTCTGTTTTGAAGGCTTCACCAGGGAAAGAGAAACTCTTGACATTTTCCCATTTCCATCAATGTGCCATTCTTTCTTCCTTCGTTTGCTTGAAAGCCTCAATTTTTGAATATCTTTGCTGCACAGATGTGCATGCCAATGTAGTTTGCTTAATTTGACCCCTTGCCAGGGCACCTTGTTTGTGCCTGCGCTTCTTGGTTAAATGTCGCATAATCCTAGTCTCCTCAGTCTGGATGTTGGTGACCCAGGCAAGTAACTCATCCTACCTTGATGCTCCACCCCAGTCTAGTTCACATAAACAGAAGATGAAGTGGCAAGCCTGTGTCTGGACTTTCCCACTGCAAGTCACACCCACAGCCATCTGGAATAGTACTGTCAGTCCAGACAAACGTCTGCCACTTCCAATGATGTTTTGTATGAACCTAGTCTCTGGGTTCCTGCAAACCAGGACTGTGAATGTGGTAGAAGTAAAGGCATTTACTTTAAGTAGATAAGTGAACCTGACACTAAAATAGGTGCTTTCACTTCCCTAGGAGATGGTATCTGCTCTGAGAAGACTCACAACCAAATCCAAGTGTAGCCTGTTGTATTTATAAACATTCAGGAACAGGCAAGTACAGTAGGTCATCACCAGGTGCAATACAGTAGAATGCATTTTCCTATTTGTTTGTTTGTGCTTTGTAGTCTGATTATATGCTCAGGCTACAATTCTAACATATTTGGAAGAGAGCCCCATTGAACAGACCGCCTGAGTAAATATGTTTAGGTCTGGGGTGCCATTAAAATGCTACTGTGGGAGTGGGTGGGACTGCTCCAGCACTCCACATTGAGCCTCGATTACTTGTCCCCAAACACTCCCAGCTGTTTAACTTTCATCACTGAGGTTACAGAGTGTCTCTCAGGCAGACAGCAGCAGGGACCAAGACACAGTGTCAGCGTAGAATAAGAATCAAGTTTTAGCAAAGCCAATTCATTTGTTTTGAGCAAATGTCACCAGGCAGACATTTGCTCACAAATTGTAACGTAGCTACAGATGGGGCTCCAAGCTTCTTCAAGGTGTAACATACTGAGACCGTAGGGCTCCCCCTTCCCCATCTCTGCATTGTTAACAGTGTGATGGTGACATGATCATGCAACAGAAGCACATGGTCGCATAAAAGAATGAACAAGCATTAAAAACAACAAAATGCCTATCAACTTACAGTGGCTACTTTTGTGTATGAATCCTGAGATCCGTATGTATCTCCTGGAAAGAAATCCAGACAATTTCTGCTCACTGGAAATTAGGGACTTCAATGGGTGTGTACAGCATCTTTCTGGCTTTGCCCTCCTACTCAGACTTCATAGAGCCTGGTGGCAAAATTAGCACCTGGGTGGTAAAATTAGCACTCTTGACAGATGCAGCAGATAAATAACTCTTCTTCCCTGGGTTCAGTCAACCTGTCTCTTGGCTTATACCTCAGCTATCTCAATTCCTCTATACCATAATGGGAGATAGAACTGGAGACATGGGGGCGAAGACCTGATTAGCCTTCCTAGGTTGAATTGGGAGTATTTGGGGGAGGCCTGGTTGCATGGGGGTTCCTTCATATGTACTTGCTCAGCTTATCTGTAAAATTTCTAATACCGGCAAACATCTGGCCATTTTTACCTTCTGGAGCACTACACTATTGAATTTTGTGTTTACGTTACAGTGACAATGAAATCCAGCTATTATGGATTAATTATTCTGTGAGCACTTGCTGGTCTGTGACACTGCTGCTGGGGACAGCTGCATGATGGGGACAGACTGCAAATTTGAAAGCTGCCTTCCTCTCCCCCACAAGTGCATTGATGTCTGTGGATGGAGAGGAAGGATACTTGCATTTTCCTTGGTCATTTCAAGCAATCTGGGTTATGTACTACAGAAATGAACCAGGAATGTAGGCAGTTAAGATCCCTTCCAGCACAGTCCCCTGGCAGTAGTAGATTTGTTCACTACTTAAAGTTTTAATAGAAGACTTAACCTGGTAGAAGAGAGCTTTCCAAAATTTTTATATTGGCGACACCCTTTTTAAACAGGTACCACTTTGCGATGTAGTAAATTCATTTTGCATCATTTCACAACACAGTAATTGTTTTACTAGCAAACCAGAGGTTAAACTTAACCTCTTTTTAGCCTTGGGAACAGCGTGGGGAGCATTCATGTGATATGCCGACACACTGCAGCCGACACACTGATGTGTCGCAACACACAGTTTGGAAAGCTCTGTGGTAAAGTAAGGAATTGCAAACTGTGGACAGTATCCAGCTAACATGTCCCATCATCACCAGGATTTATACTTACCCCCTGCACATGCCCTGAAGGGGTTGCAGGAACCCCTAGAAAAGGCTTCCTCAACCTCGGCCCTCCAGATGTTTTGAGACTACAATTCCCATAATCCGTGACCACTGGTCCTGCTAGCTAGGGGTCATGGGAGTTGTAGGCAAAAAACATCTGGACGGCCGAGGTTGAGGAAGCCTGCCCTAGAACATATTTAAGGGACACACAAGGGGGGGAGAGGGGAGATCCGATTGTGCCAAGTGGAAATCCTTGTGCTGGAGGGTTATGTTACTCATTTACTCCTACTTACTCCTCAAAACAAACAACACACCAACAACACCTCAGGGCATCTCAACAGAAATAATTTTAAATGGCAATGAACAGTTTTATGCCTTTTCTGTGTGATCTCTAATCTTTCTGAAATGTGTCTAGCAGAATTGCTCTAATAGTGTACAAAGTTAAATTCTTGCTAAGCTGCTCAGACTATGGTTTTCCTTGTTGAAAAACAAGAAGAGTCTCATAGCAGTGTAAATAGATAAGAAGAAAGAGTTCCCCTTTCTGGAAATGAGACAGCGAGTTTATTCTATTTATTATGAAGATTTATGTTCTACCTTTTTACAAAATACCTAAGTTAACGTACTATCAAGATAAAAATACACCATAACACAAGAGAATGGGCAATCACAAGTGGGGAGAGTGCTCTTTGACTCATGTCCTGCTTGTGGGCTTCCCATAGGTATTTAGTTGGTCACTATGAGAACAAGACGATGGAATGAAGAGCTTTGGGCCTGATCGAACAGGGCTCTCCTTACGTTCTTAATATCCTATGGATCCTGCCCCTCAGTTGCTTTGTTTTCTACAAAGGCAAAGGCCCAGAGATTATGTATTGATGACTGGAATTCATAAGCAGTTTTTGAGAGATGAATTGATTCATCTCATAATACTTGGAGTGCAGACAAGGCACACTCAGGCTGCTCCTTTGGCCCAGAGGCAGCTCATCAGCATTTTAGTGCACATTTCTCCAGATGTAGTGTTTTGTGTGCAACATTCCCCAGTATACACATTTTTGTATGCTCATTTCACTAACATAGTGCGTTTCTATGCACACTTTCTCCTAATGTTTATATATTTTGGCACACATCATTTCACTGCTTGCAAAATGCAGAGAAGCGTGAATTTCAAAGAATATCGATTTCAGTTTGTGCTGTATCAGGAAGTGCAGATTAAGGAGTAATCATATCAAAGTACAATCTGAATTGAAATTATCCCCCATCCAAACTTCCCCCCTTTGTTCAACTGCTAAAGTTCACAGTGACCGGCCGTGGTAGAATTGTGACATCAGAGGAAAATCAGCCAATCGCTGCCTTCCTTTTTTGTCCCTTCGCATTCGCTCATTCAGGCAGGGCTTGATTTACTGGCCCATTGAACAAGGCAATGCTGCTCACAGTGAAGAGGCTGCTTGGGCAGCAGTGCCGCCTTCAGGTATCTGGTGAGGAGAGGATCTCTCTGGTGAAAAGCCTGGTGTGTGAAGAGCTCAATGTCCCTGAGAACCAGCAGACCCTGTTGTTCCAGGGGAAAGTGCTGGAGGGGGAGCACAAATTATCAGACTATCTCATTGGCCCAGAGTCCATCCTCTATCTGGTCATTAAAAAACCTGAGCAAGCTCATCCCGAGGAGCCCTCAAAGCCGACGGCTGCCCAGCCCCACTCAGTGTGGTATCGACTCTCGCAAGTCCTGGAGAAACATTTCAGAACTTCCGACGCAGTGAGGGTTCTCGAGCGGGTGCTGAACGACTACTACAAAGGCCTTGGCTTGCTGAGCCTGGAAAACATCGAAGAGTTAGCAGAGGACCTCCTAAGTCCTGAGGAAGGTGAAGGTGAACCGGTGGCTACAGGTGAGCAAAAGGGGCACCCCACAGCCCCAGTGTCTGAATCCAGGAAGGATAAAGCGACCCAGACTGAGCCACAAGAAATGCTAGGAGGAAGGTGGTGCTGGAAGAACTCTTGAGTAGACTTATTTAGAGAGATCTAAGCGAAAATTAAAATAGTGATGGAGTATGGAACATGGAGCTGTGTCTTTATGTACCAAGGAGGAAGGAGGTTTAGTAAATGAAGATGACCATTTTTAAAAGGACCAGAGCTTCAGTTGGTATTGAAACTAGTGCTGTGCCAGATTTTTCACAGGCAAACAGTTTTGGCATGAAAGGGAAGGCTAAAAGTTCATTGAACAGCCCCTGAATGTGTTTACCCTTACTGACTGCTGCTTTGGTCAGGCATCTCATTTCTGGCTGTGTGATCCCAGGTAACTGGCTGCCTTGTTCCTAGTGTGGTGATGTCATGGCACCACACAGCAAATCAGAGCTGGCGATGTCCAATTTTCCCAAGGCCAAATGAAGCCGTAATTTACACTCACTCTTGAGTGAAGGAAGCCTGCATTGCCTCAGTGCTCCCTGTGTTATCATACTGCACTGGCCATTTAATTGTCTGACAGAACAGCAAGGCAGGATGCATCAGCACCATTGTCTTGGCAGCAGGTTGATATGTTCTGTCTTCTCCCACAAATAGGTTTTTTTTTTTGGGGGGGGGGGAGCCACACCCTGAAAAATCACCATAAGTGGGGCATTCTGAGGGAGGTGCAAAAAGACCTATGAAAACAGTCTCCCCGTTTCAGACCTGCCTCTATCATAGGTTTATCTCCTCCACCGCTACCATCAAACTAGGCTTGTATCCAGGTACATGTAAGGCAGCATGTGCTTTACTGATACATGGTCCTTGGTTCCATCTTTGGCATGGCTATTTAAAATACTGGTGTCCAAACAGTGGAAGATCTCCAGCAAGACTACATGAACCGGTTGAGCCTGAAAGCCCTGGTTGAGATGGACAATTGTCCTTGTACACCCTCTCTCTGTACATTGAATCAAACATCATTTTCTCAAAGTCAGTGTGTCATATAGGAGCATATGGCTGGCTGGCTTCCCAGGACCACAGGCAGGAATTCAAGCATTTCTGTGGCAGCTTCCCAATTTTGTGCTGGAGCTGAAGCAAACAGTTGAAGAACCATTCCCAGGATCCATTTTACATGTTTCCCCCAGCAAATGTATTGGATTCTGCATGAAAAGTGACTGTTCCCCTACCTCCAAGTAGAGCTATTCCACTCCACTTCCCAAGAAAGCAGTCTCCCAATTAGTAGTGGGTTGTTGTTTCTTCACATATACTAAGCTGGTATCAGCAAGCTGCTTCTGAAATGCTCGTTTTGACATGGTTCCCAGCTTGTCATTGCGTTCCTCCACTGAGTTAACTACCCAAGAACTCAGCAGAAGTGAAGGAATGTTTTCAGAACTGGAGATTAAAACTGACATTTCACTACAGAGGTAGTGGGGCAATTAAAGCACCAGACTTGTGAAGAGTGCTACACCCTGCTGTGGAGATGAGATCACTGTCTTCAAACATCTAAAAGGTTGCCATGCAGAGAGTGGAACAGACTTATTCTCTGCTGCTCCAGAGGGCAGGACCAGAGCCAATGGGTGGAAATTGCAGCGAAGCCGATCTTGCATAAAAATGAGGAGAAACACCCTAACAGTAAGCGCTGTTCAACAATGGAACAGACTGCCTCAAGAAGTGGGCGGCTGGCTATCTTTTGTGAGAGGAATTTGAGCAGGGCCTGGATCTCTCATGGATGCTGTAATTGCATCCTGAATTATGGACGTTACATTGAGGCAACAGGTTGGACTCGATGACCTAAGGTCTCGTCTGACTTTTTGATTCACATGCACATGACATCAAATTGTCTCATGGGGAGGGACATACTTTAAACATAAAACCCTACAAATGTTAAAATGGTATCTTCATGCCACCACATCTCTTGTCAGCCAAAGCCAACCTTTTTTTTAAAAAAAGAGTTTTACATTGCTTTTGGGCTATATTCACGTAAGGGGAAGGATATTCCACAGCTGAGAGATAGACATGGAGAATACCTCCTTGTCTCCTTGCAGTTCTTACCTGGCATATATATGGTAAATTTAGTCCATCTTAGAAAGTGTGATGGACCATAATTAGAGCCAGGCTCAGGTATAGATGTTGAATCAAAGGTGTAATATGTGCCAGCAGCTCCAATAGAGTCTGTTGGAAGCCGCCCAGAGTGGCTGGGGAAACCCAGCCAGATGGGCGGGGTACAAATAATAAATTATTATTATTATTATTATTATTCAAAGGACGAGCCATAGTTTGTCTGAAGTGATTCAGTGCATGATGAAGTCTGCAGCCACCACATTTTGGACAACATTTGAGCTTGCCCAAACATTGATTGCTGAAGAGAATCAAGAAAACTTAATTCTTTTTTATTCTCATCACTCAGTGACTGCAGAAGTCATCAAACCACCCTGAGATCTACAGATGGAGGATGATCTGCTGCCACTACTACTAAGTACTGGAAAAAAGAGCAACTATGTTTGCAGAACATAGGGTATTATTATTTTATGTCTTTTCATAAGAGAAAATTAATGCCCATGTAGAAAAAGTGTCCCTTTGGTAATATATAAAGGGTTGCCTGAGTGTCATTTCTGCAACAGGTACATGCATGTCTGTCATAACTGCCCATCCCATTGATCCACCTTCTCTATACATTACAAAATGCACACCTTTTCCTGTATTGTGCAATGGCCACCCAGATGTTCTTGGACTCCAGCTGCCCTCATTCCTGACCCTTGGCCATGCTGGCTAGGGCTGATAGGAGCTGGGACTGACAAGAGGTGAATCTGGAGGATCACAGGCTTCCCACCCCTGCTATATGGAAATTGATATGGGAAGGAGCCAAAGATCACATATTTATGTAATATTGGCTGTTACAGCAAGAGTGCTGTGCATTGAGCTTTTCCTAGGCACTGAAACAATCAAGCTCAGCACCATGCACCACTGGTCTAATAACAGCGTTGTAGGCACTCTGCCCTCCACTGTTCCCATCAAACCACCAAACATTCCTTTGGGGTAAAATTAAATTGGCAGTAACCAAGTGCTTAATTAGCATGCAGTAGTAATTCTGTTTGTAAACACCAAAGCCAGAGGAATGAAATTTGAAGTAGCTGTGGAAGGTGGAATTGTTTAATGAGATGAAACGCATAAAAAGGACTGAGGGAGAGAAAAATCTGTCAGTAATATAGCCAACACTGGAGCTAATATGTCTGCATCTGTGCCTATATGAGGAACACAAAAAGTGGGAGCTTTGGCCAGGCAGTGTCCCCTCAACAAACAGGGCTGTTGTATGCTGGCGGCAGGCCGCTCCACTAACTAGATGCTGCCTTCAGCCCCAGCTTCAGCTTCCTGACCAGACCTCAGGGCAGTTTCCCATAGAGTGCATTGCAGTGAGCTAATGTTGAGGTTACTGCTGCATAGACCCCTGTGTGTCCAAGCTTTTCCTGTCCAGGAATGGTGGTCGCTGGCATCCCAGCCAAAGGTGAGAAAAGGCACACAAGCAGTGATGATGGATCAATGATGATTGTTGTTGTTTAGTTGTTTAGTCGTGTCCGACTCTTCGTGACCCCATGGACCAGAGCACGCCAGGCACTCCTGTCTTTCACTGCCTCCCGCAGTTTGGTCAAACTCATGCTGGTAGGTTCGAGAACACTATCCAACCATCTTGTCCTCTGTCGTCCCCTTCTCCTTGTGCCCTCCATCTTTCCCAACATCAGGGTCTTTCCCAGGGAGTCTTCTCTTCTCATGAGGTGGCCAAAGTATTAGAGCCTCAGCTTCACGATCTGTCCTTCCAGTGAGCACTCAGGGCTGATTTCCTTAAGAATGGAAGGTTTGATCTTCTTGCAGTCCATGGGACTCTTCAAGGATCACTGCCTTGCCGTGGCGAAGGGGCTTGAACAACTCAGAGAAGCTATGAGCTATGCCGTGCAGGGCCACCCAAGATGGACAGGTCATAGTGGAGAGTTTTGACCAAACGTGATCCATCTCGTCCTCTGTCGTCCCCTTCTCCTTGTGCCCTCCATCTTTCTCAATATCAGGGTCTTTTCCAGGGAGTCTTCTCTTCTAATGAGGTGGCCAGTGATGATTACCTCCAAGCTATATACCTGATCCTAAGGGAAAACAGTCCTTTCCAGAGCAGCCAACTGATCTATCACTCAGAACCACAAACGGCTCACCCGCTGCTGCGCCCCATTCTTGCCAGGATTCAGTCTCAGTTTATTGGTCCTCGTTCCACCCAGCGGTATATACAGCAAGGTGCTTGTATGAAATTGCACAGCCTGACCTATTCAGATGTTACGGAGAAATAGAGGGAAATGGGGGAGAGTCATTTTGTTTGACTAAATATAGATCTTAAGCACCCTTCTGAGCACTTGCTTTTTCACGTGCTGAGAGACGCTGCTGTGGTATGGTCCTGATTTAGGGTGATTCGGGAGGAAATGATGCTTTCATGACCACCGAAGGACAATGGTGAAGAAGAACATCACCTCCCTCCCTCCATCTGCTCATACTGCAGTTTAGTGAGCATTAATTGCCTTATGATGGGAAGAACGAGAGCACGCCGGACAGTAATAGTCTAATCCCTGAAAACCGACAAAACAAGGTCCTGTTGAGATGGAGAAGCGTGTGACGTCAAGGAGAGGCTTAAAATATACTCCCGGGTTGAGGGAAGAAATCACATGACAGTTGTGAAACATGAGCTGCCCTTTTGAAGCACAAACCTAGGCAGAAGATTAAAGGGTGTCAGGGCAGGAGAGTAAAATTGCAGCTACTAAAACATTGTTTCTTTTCCATCCTTTTCTGAAGGCTCTGGCAGCATCCAGGGAGCCAGAACAGAATTATTTCATTCAGTGTACGGCCTTTTTGTACAAATGGCTGGCTAACCAGTTCCCCATCTGCTTTGCTTAACTGCCCCAGCTAGGCAGCCAATGAAATAAAAGCCGGGAGCAGTTCCTGGAAAGGGATAGCATTGAAGGGACCAGCTGCTGGTTCATGTTTGACTGCCCCCTATTAGCTGTTGCAGCTGGTTGATGAATGGAGCTCAGAACTGCATCCTTCAGCTTGCTTGCTTATTTGCAATTAACTATGGACTGTTTGCCTCGGCTTGCTTATTGGCTTGACATTAAATCTATCCCTTCGTTTAGCTGAAGGCTTATATATTTTGTGAATTTTAGCCAGAATCATTAGAATTAGTGCTGTGTAAAAAACAAACAGGTGACGCAGGTGGCGCTGTGGGTTAAAGCCTCAGCGCCTAGGACTTGCCGATCGAAAGGTCGGCGGTTCGAATCCCTGCGGCGGGGTGCGCTCCCGCTGCTCGGTCCCAGCGCCTGCCAACCTAGCAGTTCGAAAGCACCTCCGGGTGCAAGTAGATAAATAGGGACTGCTTACCGGCGGGAAGGTAAACGGCGTTTCCGTGTGCAGCTCTGGCTCGCCAGAGCAGTGATGTCACGCTGGCCACGTGACCCGGAAGTGTCTCCGGACAGCGCTGGCCCCTGGCCTCTTAAGTGAGATGGGCGCACAACCCCAGAGTCTGTCAAGACTGGCCCGTACGGGCAGGGGTACCTTTACCTTTAAAAAACAAACAAACAAAAGCCTCCCAGTGTTTTTCAGTTATTCTCCATCAATAAATAAAGAATGATTTTTTCCTAGGTGGGGTGCTGGGTTTTTGCTGCACTTAACTTACTTTTGAGGTGGCTGGAGGGTATTTCTGTGAGTGTGGTTTTTTCATTCTCCAAATCATCTCCCTGGTGGTCTGCACTCTGCAACCTTCCAGAGTCCCCCTACATATGGTTTTGAGGAACTTCAGGATGGGAAGACAACAGGCCATCCAGGGGTTGTTCTATAATGGAAGAGGACATTAATTCATGTCCTCCCCACCCCAAAGCCACTTGTAAGTAAATGCAATCTCTTCTAAACCTAGAAGTTCCTAGAATTTCACCCTGCATATGATAAACCACCCTCTTTCACAAGAGATGATTATCTGGAAATTTAAAGGCAGGACTTGGCACAGGGCTAGTGAAAATGGGATCATCATATTCAAAAGCTGTGAGCCTGTAGTTGATGTGGTGGTGTCTACCTCTCTCATTTGAACATAAGAACTCAAAAAGATATTTCATGGATCAGGCTAAGGGCCCATGTAGTCTGGCATCCTGTACCCCCAGTGAACAACCACAAGTATGTAGAAAGCCTGTGAGCAGGAACTGAATGCAACAGCACTCTCCCTATTTGTGATTCCCAGCAGAGACATACTTCCTCTGTATGTCTTTGGACTTGTGTTTGTTGGGGTTCTGGGCAAGATGAGCTTTTGCTCTGACCCAGCCAGGGGTGGGGAACCCAGTGGCTTCCAGATATTGCTGGACTAGGGCTCCCATCATCCCTTCTTATTGACTAGGCTGTGTGGGAAAGGTGGGTGCTGGAATCCAAGAACATCTGAAGAGCCACTAGATTCTTATCCCTGAGCAAGGCATTTGCATGCAAGTTGCCATGCTAAAATCTGCCCTGATAATGTAGGGCTTGTTCCCGCAGTCACATTCTGTGGGATGTAGTTTCTTCAGCAGCAGTAATGTGCCTCTGCAATGAACTTTGGGAAGCTGAACCAGTCCTGTGAATGCTTTGATGCTTGTTGCAGAATCTGCTCCCTACTTATGTCATAAAAAGTATTGTGGAAAGTAAGTCAGACCATGCATGATGTGAGGAATTGTGACCAGGATACACACTGGATTCACTGGATACACTTTAATCTGAAGGAAAGTTAACGTAGTTTTGGCTTTCCTGTGTAAGAAATGGTTGTCTGAGTGAGCCCCCAGACAACTCTACAGAAATCCAGGACATTTAAAGGTGGGGGCAATTTACTTCCAGAAAAAAAGACAGAGGCTCTTTTCTCTAGTCTAGGGAATAGTTCTTCCTAGTTTGTCCATAGGGTAAACCCAACCTTATTGCATTTTTCATTCAGCTAAAATTAGAACAGAGCACAGTACTAATTAGAAGTGTAGTCAATGCAGAGTAACATTACACGATTGTTTTCTACATCTTTCTGAGCTTAGTGCTTCTCAAATAAATCGGCACTTGCTATTCCCGTAATGGCATCATGGTGACTCACGTTCAGAGTGTAACTCTCTGTACCACCCCAGTTGTAAGTGTAAAGTGATTCCTCATTTTGCCTTTATGTAGCAGCAAATTATTTCTCATTTTGTATGTCGGCTTACCAGTGTTGCACTGCATGCATGTACACTAGCGTCAGGGGGCATTCCCCTTGCCTCTAGAAACCTCAGAGAGAAACAGCTGAAACCTGAAGAAAATCATCTTTGTCAACTCTCGCTGGCATTTTATAAGGCATCCTCAGGATCTCTAAAAGACAAAATAACATGAGGGTGCAGATTCCAAAGGGGACACTATTTCCTTGCTTCCAGTCTCCTCCTCTCTGTACCATTGAAAAGGGGCTTCAATCCAGAGCAGGGAGGCATAACATTTTATTCCTAGCGTGTTAATGTCTAGCACACTGGGGCATCCACTTACTATGTTGCTTCTTCAGAAAGCACTAGGAGTGACAGCCATCTAAATGGGTTACTGACCTGACAGGGTGGGTTACTTCCTGGTCTTAAAGATGGCAGCTGAAGCCTGAAAAGGTGCAATTTAGAGAAAACTCAGACAGTCACGATGTCTGCATCGTAACCAAAGAAACTGTGCTTGCTGAGCATTTCCCTGCTGCATACAACTCTCAAAGGGCTCATGGGATGAGGAGATGGCAGCTTCAGCTCTGACCCAGTCTTGTTACTATTAAAACACCACCTTTTTCCTGAATGCTAGCCTGTTTCCTAAAACAGCAGACTGCAAAATCCTCTCTCGTCAGCATCCATACTTGCCAAGATCAGTCTTTATCTCCTTGTGTTTTGACTTTTCTTCCCACAAAGACCCAAATGTTGATTTCTCCAAATTATTGCCCCCGCCCTCATCCTACCTTCCCTCTCCGTCAGCTTGAAACAGCTATGAATGAATGGCTGGTGGTCATGTGATTCTGTCACCATGGAGACACATGGCAGCTGTAAGATGTAAGAATCAGGATCATAGGAGGGCGGCTGCATAACCAGCAAGTTATTTATAGGTTGCTGTTTGTGAATTTATGGAATCACATCTGTCTTTGAGCATCATGTTTCATATTCACTCTGATTCCGGTGGGCCAGGGCATTATTCTTTACAAGCGTGCATTATACAAATCCCCCAAGTCTATGAATTAATCCAGAGAAGGGAGGGTTCTCGGTAGCTTATACAATCTCTGAGCAAGCTTAGATCAGGCTGGTTTAAAATTCACATTAATTTTTTCATCATGAGATCCTCTCACAAACCTACTCAGACTTCTCAATACATAGGTCAAACCACATCTTTGAACATAAGCTGCTGATGGCTGCTCCATGAACACATGAAGGAAAAGCCATACAGCAACCCATGATCGTTTCTTAAACAAAGAGATTTCTTTTTGGTTTTTCCATGCAAATAGGAAGCAGGAGCCAGCACAAGGCGAGATGTGGGATCACCTATTACAGGGTTGAATCTGAGAATTTTTGGTTGCTCGGTTTCTCATTTTTCAAATCTTAAATTCGGTTCACCACATTTCTGCAGCAATCTTTGAATTAAAAAAATTGTCATGAAAATTATTCAGTATTTTAATGCAAATTTCTCCTAATAAACACATTTTTGAATGAAATTTTAGCTGATGTACACATTTTTGCAAACATTCTTTCCAAATATGATGCATATTTGTTTGCTATTTTCACCAATATATTCTTTTTTATGCACACTTTAACCGCATATTTGATATTTTACAAACACTGGTTGGTTGGGAACTGCATCACAAAATTTGGATGAGTGCAAATTTCAAAGTTTAGTTCTGTTTCTTGCCTTGTTTTGGAAAGTGAGAATCTGATGGATTCACCATTAAATGTGAACTGAATCAATATTCTCCCCCATCCCTAACTATAGGTACCCATTTCTGCCCCCTTTCTTAGAAGGTGAACATAATCTATTCAGCCCAACCTTAAACATTTTGTTATCCCCTGGGTAAAATTTGAAAAATGTGATCCAGCAGGCAGAAAGTTGTATCTGGATCTGAAGAACTTAGCAGTATCCATAAGCTTTCTCTGGCAGAGCAAATAACAGTTTGGGGTGGGGACTGCTTATAGCAGAAAAAATGATGGGAGAGGGTGAGGGGGAAAGAGTTAACCCACTGCTGGTTATTGCTGCTTTAACTTACCAGCCATGGGGAAAGATGGGTGGAGGTGTCAGGATATTATTTTCTTAATTTTTGCTTTGCCAGTTCCATGCTTGCACAGCAGAGAGATGCAGATTGAACTCTTCTCTGGAGGCTAGACCAGCTTAGGATCCCGTGGATCCTTGCTAGCCCAGCCCTGCCCTGCCCTGCCCCCATTCTACCCTATTTAGGACTTAGGTCATCAGTAGTTTGTGCCATCAGTGGGCACAGTAGCAGCTTTTGTGGAAGCAGATCCTCACCACCAGCAGCAGCAGTGCCCCAGCCGAGAGAAACACCTGGCTCCCTCCTGCCGCACATATCTGGCACTAGGATTGCTCTGCTCAGTAGGACATGAGAAGCAATAGGAAAGATGGCTTTTCTTTTTAATGCTGTATAGCCTTTCTTCCTTAAATTGTCAGTGTAGAATCACAAATTTGTTAAACATCTAAATGAGCTAGGTTCTGCACAATGGATAAATAAGGTGATAGCCCTGCTGGAACGTATTTTAGTGGGGACCTTTTTCTTACTTATAAAATAATCCCTTTTCCACCAAAAAGAGAAAGAGAGAAAAGAAAAGACTCCCACCAAACAGAATGAACCTCTTGTCACACCTAAGGCTTGTCCAGCACTTTGCCCTAACTCAGACTCCTGCCTTCCACACTGCTTTAGAAAAAATATAAACAAGAAGAGAACATATGATTTATGTCTCCAAAGACACAGAACTTGACAGTATTTTGTGAGATGTCTCAAGGGACATAACCCACTGTCTTAAGCACACAGGGAAAATTCTGATAAATTGCCATTTAAAAAACCAAGGAAGCCAAATGTCAAAATATAAATAACTTTATTGGACAGGTAGGGTGGAGGTAAAAAAAGGGAAAAGGAAAGGTAACAACCATCTATAGATACCCAGCCCAGCAGATAAAATGGATAATGAAAATCTAACTGAGTCACCAATGTGCTATGTGCTTGGATGAAATCTTTACCCACAGGTAGTTATTCTTTTTAAATACCAGCACCATCAAGAAAGACACCCATATTGAGGTTATTGCAATATGGGTGCAAATGCATTTATATTTAATATTTATTTGTTTATTAAACTTATATCCTGCCCTTCCACCCAAAGGAAGGAGCCCAGGGCAGCAACCAACAACTGATATAACAATAAAACGTCCTTACATTATTCCAGTAGAGATGTAGACTGGGAAAGATCTTGACTTAAAGGCTTGTTGGAAGAAGGTGCTGAAAAGACAACAGAGGTGGCACTTGTCTAATACTTAAGGGAAGGGAATTCTAAAGGATAGCACTAAGACGCAATTGTGAGAAACAGACCCTCCTGATAATGTGGCATCTGCAGGAGGACTTCAGCTGCACAGCACAGTGATTGGTTGGGTATATAAGGGGCGAGGTGATCTTTCACATATCCTGGTCCCAAGCTGCATAGGCTTTATACACCAAAACCAGCAGCTGGAACTTGGCCCAGTAGCTTCACATGTTGGCAATATCCTGTCCCAGCGAGCAGCTGAGCTGAGCTTTTATGCTCCTTGACCAGCCAGGAGCTCATGCGGGAGGCTGCAAGATTGAATGCACCCTCTCTCCAAGCTCTGCATCAGACAGGGAGGGGGCACTTGCCCCAGTCCTTGTAGTGCTTACCAACTGTCTCATCAGGGAGCAAGCAAAGTGCTCAGGAACTCGCTTCCTTCTCCAGGCTGCAGTTTTTAATAGATTACAAAACAGATGAAATAAAGTTATTTCATTGACGGCCCTCATATTGTTATGTACAGAACAACACCGAGGGTGTTTAAACTATAATAACAACAGCAACTTCGTACATTAGTGAAGTTGGCGTGTTATGAGATGTACAAAAATGGCACCTACGCAGCAGAATCATCTGCCATGGCTAGCCTTGGGCTAATCACTTGTCTCTTAGCTACAGTGTTCCTCGACTGAAAAAATAGGGTGTTCTTTGTCTGCCTTTGACCCGTTTTAGGGGTTGGTGTTAGAATTCCTGATCAGTAGTAGATTTGTACTTATACATGCAGGCTATCTCGTAGCTCAGAAAGGGACGCGGGTGGCACTGTGGGTTAAACCACAGAGCCTAGGACTTGCTGATCAGAAGGTCGGCAGTTCGAATCCCCGCAACGGGGTGAGCTCCCGTTGCTCGGTCCCTGCTCCTGCCAACCTAGCAGTTCGAAAGCACGTCAAAGTGCAAGTAGATAAATAGGTACCGCTCTGATGGGAAGGTAAACAGCGTTTTCGTGTGCTGCTCTGGTTCGCCAGAAGCGGCTTAGTCATGCTGGCCACATGACGCAGAAGCTGTACGCTGGCTCCCTCGGCCAATAAAGTGAGATGAGAGCCGCAACCCCAGAGTTGTCCATGACTGGACCTAATGGTCAGGGGTCCCTTTACCTTTACCTTATCTCGTAGCTCATGGAGCTCAGCAGGCAGTTGACTCCACTCTCCATGTGCACTATTACTTTGCATCTGGCTGAAGTTAAGTGGACCTTAGGGTTTTAGTCAACAAGGAAGTTGAATCCAGAAGCTTATAGTCTGCCTTTGTTGATTGGTGCATGAAACTGGCAGCATATTAGCAGAATATTTGGTTTATGGACAAGCTCTGCTGTCATTTGCACAGCAGTTTGGAATCAGAGCTGCCACCTTTTTATGTCAGAAGTGCCATTCCCCTGGAACCTGGGGATGGTGGCGGATCAGATAGAACCAATACAGAATCTGGCAGACTGGGGGGTGATGCCAGAATGAGACTTGGTGTTTTATGGCTGGGTGGGTCATGGTAGAATTTGGTCAGCCATGAGTGGTTAATTACATCGATTGCTGCCGAACATGGCCCCTCCCACTCTGCCCTTGGCAGTGAGCAGACCTCCATTCTGGGGGCTGGGGGAGTAAGGATTGCACCACCATGCAGCAGAACCAATTGCCACAGCTGGCTCTCCCTCCCTGCTCTTGGTCACTGAAGGCCTCCAGTCCTGGGGGGAAATGATTAAGAAGCTCACAGCTGGACAACAGACTATCAGTCGCCAGTAATGAGAGGGGGAGGAGTGAGATGGGATGGAGGGCAATGGGTGGGGACACTCATGACCAGATGAAAATAGACTTTGAGTGGAGGATATGCCACCTGAGCAGCGGAATGTGTAAGAGTGGCTAGGAATGTGATTACATTGCATCATTTTATGCAATGTGCTTAGTGGATCCTTCAGAATAATGCTGCCATTCTGCCAAAGGCGCTTTACCATTTAAAACACCAAAACAAGGACAAGCGGCCTCAGGGCATTGGTGCCACTTCAGGAGCTGATGATGGCACTAGTTCTTTGGTTTGGGCTTCTTGCTTTCTGCTTTCCTCTCGGAGCACACAACTTTTTAGACAGATCCCTGTCTGTGTGGTGAAGATGCCCTGGCTGGATCTTTTCAAGTGATCTTTCCTTTAGACTGCTCCAGAGGTTGAGCTCTCTGAGCTGGGACGTTCCTGATTCTTCAGACCCAAACTCTGGGCTCTTGATAATACTGCCTTGCCTATATGCGTTGGAACTCTTCTGATCTTCCAGGTGGCAGACCGTCCATTCACACCACAGGCTGCTCGCGATTGCGGACACTTTCCCGCAGTGCCCAAGCGGCTCGCCTGAGGCATGCCGGGAAAAGCGCGCCTTTCACCGAAGCATCAGGTGTTGGTTGGCCCTGCCGGGGAGGGGCCTCGAGGGTCCGCGGAGCAGCAGCAGCGTCTAACCCCGCTCGGGCCCCCATGCCACCGCTATGGGGGGGCCGGGTGTGAGTGCGGGAGAGGCGGCTGGCTGCTCCCCCGCGACCCCCTCCCGCCGCCGGATCCCAGAAGGGCGGCGAGCCGAGCTCGTTGCCAGCCGAAGCCCCGCGCTTTCCCACTGACGCGCGTCGGCGAGTGACTCAAGCCTACGTCACGCGCGCCCGGCCAAAAGACGCTCTCCTTGCCTGGGGAAAGGCGAGCCGCGCCAAGGTGCTCTCACGGCGACGACGACGCAGCCTGCTCCGTGGGCTCTCGACGGCGACGAGCCGACGGACCTGACAGAGCCGCAGAAAGAGCGAGCCGTCGGGGAGTAGGAGGAGAAGCGGCGGCAGCAGCAGCAGCGGAGCAACTGGGCGAAGAGCGGCCACCTGGGTGAGCCGAGGCGCGCGTCAGGTCAGGGCGCGCGGCTTTGCCTTCCTCCCATTGCCCAGCCGCCAGAGCACTTTCCCCGGCGAGTTGTCAGAGGTCCGCCCGGCCCAGCGCAGCCGCCTTCCGCCCTGCGTCCCGGAGGAGTTCCTCGACGGCGCGCCGACGGGGCGGGCAGCCCACTGGTAAGGAAGGCAAGGAAGAGTGAGCCCTTTGGGGGCAGGTGCAGCGCCTCCTCGCGCCTTCTCCTTCCTCTTCCCTCTGTTTCTTCCCGGTACGCAGGTAGGATCTGCTTGTTTCGCTTTACCAAAAAGACACGGGGGGGGGGGGAGAGGAAACTCCCGGTTGCTAGGCGAGGATGGAAAAAGGATCTCGCCTAGCAACTGGGGAGGAGGAAGGCAGGTGGACCAAGGGTGGAGAAAAGGGAAAAGGGAGCAAGGCGAGGAGGCGCGTCACCTGAAGCCTAAAAATAGCCAGCGGTGCGGAACGGAAGGAGGCACGTTTGGGCGAGATAGATGGGGGGGGGGGGGAGACGAGCAAATCGCCCTTTGCTGAAGCCCGGAGGGATTGCCACGATCCCTTCCGAAGAGATGCTTGGAGAGCTGACATTTTAAGTAAGTATGGGGTGGGGAGCGGGGTATATAGCTCGTCAGTGGCCATCCTGAAATCCACGCAGCCTGAAGTGTGACCTTGATTGTAACATTGGGAAAGGAAGCAGAAACCACTCCGTCCTCATGAATAATGAAACGCCGGCGCTTGAATCCTGGCTCATTTGGCCCCACCTCTCTCTGGGGCAATTCATCACAGAAGTTAGGGGTATAGAAGATGGGCCACAAGAAGCTGCATTCATTTGACTCCTACGCTGTGGTTTAGGGTGGGGGAGAGGATGCTAGAGGTTTGTCTTGTTTCGTTTTTTAAAAAAAGCCTGGGCATTTGTGAAAATGTTGGCTGCATTGGAAAGCCAGTTCTGGATCTGCTTTTAGCCCTGGTGGAAAAAAAGATGCCATTGGATTTGATATAAATCCTATGCAACTATTCTTCCTTTTTAGTATGCTCTTTTTGAAATGATTAATAAACCCTTTTAAAATACAATCCAAGCCATCAGCTATTGACGTATGTACGTACTTGAATGGGGTTTGGAAGTGGAAAGTGACAGATCCAAATAGCCTTCCTATTAAGATGCAGCTCTGACTGTAACATAACTGCCTAAAAAATAGATTGTGTTTATGGTGTTTGCTCCTGATTTGCATTTGCAATTGGAAGCATGTGTGCAAAGCTCCATTAACACTTTTGCTTAAACCAGAGTGAATCTGGAGTCAAATTCTTATCGCCGGAGCTATGTGCAAGCTATGTGGGAATTTTAGTGCCCCAGAAGAAATGTTTAAATGGGGCCTACTGCACCATTTAATGGCACCATCCTCAGGCTGCTGGAGGATCATCCCCTGTCCCACCTCACCTGGTCCTTTTGCTTGTCAATCTCTGATAAGGCCTCCTTCACTACCATTCCAGGTCCTGCAGCTGCATGAACAGACCCCTTATTGGACTATCTGGTTTCCATTTCCTCCAATATGCCCTGCACTCCATGCCTTGATGTGCCATGACTTCTTAACCATTTATGGTTCATATCCAGCCTCAGCCCACTTTCCCACATCTTCCCTCTGCTCATTGCATCAGGTCCTCCAACCTCTGTTTGTTCCTTGTTGTGCATAAGCAGCAGAAGCACATGTGCCAAGAATTCAGGATGTACCTTTCCTCTTCTGCTGCAGCAACAAAAGTGCTGTTCCATATTAGTATGTTCCTAGATCTCCACCATGACTGCCTAATTGTAAGGCCAGCACGACATGTGACTCTCTCTACAAATGACATTGAATTATTATGCAGCATGCCCCTATAACGTAATAATGAACTTAGAAAGCTGACTTATATATCACGCTTGATACTGTCCACACTAACTAATAGCGGCTCTCATGGGCTTCATACAAGAGTCTTTCCTAGGCCAATCTGGAGATGCAAGGGATTGGACCTGAGACTTTCTGTATGCAAAGCAGATGCTCCGCCACTGAGCTATGGCCCTTCCCCTGGTTTTGGCCCTTCCTGTTTGTGGACATATGTTTCACAGATCCCAAGGTTAGATAAAACTGTCGGATAATCCAGCAGGGTCTCTTCTGTTGCACAGCCCATATGGATCTTCCCAGCCTGTGACTTATTTTTAGCTGCAGAGAAGCATCCTTTTAGAAGGGCATCTCTATCCATCTTGATGTTCTCAAGGGAATAATAAAGTTTCCATTTGCTTGCCTGTCTTCTAGAAAGCTCATTCTCTGATGCTGAGAGTCAATAGGAACTCTCAGACAGAATGTTGGGTCTAGGAGTTCAGGGTTCCATTCCTAGCTTAGCCTCTGCGTGGCCCTGGGTCTGCTCCCCATTTCTAATGTCACAAGAATAATAGTATCATAGAATTGTAGAGTTGGGATGGACCACAAGTGTGCAAGAATATCTTTGCCCAGCATGGGGCTCAAACCCACATGAGATTAAGAGTCATGCTCTACTGACTAAACTACCCCAGCAGTGATGGAACTCGCAATGTTGTGTGTGTATGTGTGTGCGTGCGCAGAAGGAGGATGAGAGATTTAAAATGAGTTTTAAAATGGCAAGTCACTTGGCGCAGCTAGAAGTGCCACATCCATTATTAATCATGGAGAATGCATTGCTGGTGGCCTCTGGGGGGGGGTCCTCCTGACATCATTCAGCAGTGCCATCTCTCCATCTGTCCCTCTCCTCTTGCCCTTCCTCAAGGGTGACCTTTTCTCTTTCAGCAGCTTTGGGCCTCACACCTGCATCGCTCTGCTCCTCCTCTGTCTTCATGTCTCCCAGGGGAGTTAGAGAAGCCATTTTTTTGCCTCCTTTCTTTGTTATCACTACAGCAACCCTCCAAGATCAGAGAGAGAGGCGAGGGGAATGTATATCAGAGCAAGGGGAGGAAGTGGGTATGCATTGGAAGTGAACCGTATTCCTGCGGGTACGTATTGGAAGTGAACCATAGTCCACGAAAGCTTGTGCCATTGTAAGTTTTGATGACCTAATTTAAAGTGCCACAAGACTGTTGCTTTTGCTGCAAGAGAGTAAGATGGTGAATATAGTTTATGTTGGCAATGCTGTCTTCCATGAAGGTGCAGCCCCCAGTTTTAATCCTGAGTCCCCTGCTACTGATTTCCATGGGAAAATCAGCCTTCTGTTTTTGTACTAAAGAACCAATTTGCCCTCTGGCTCTAAATAGAAAAACTCCACCTTATGAATGTATTCACAGCATTAAGGGAGTCATATGATTACTGGCTTTCACTGCCTTCAAATACAGGGTCATATTGTTATGGCTTATATATGCTGCTATGATACCAAACAAGAAATGAACATGGCCTGTATTTGATGAATAGCCCCTTTTTACTCATTGTCTGGCCAATGATGGTGCAAAGTCTCGTTCTTTCTCTCTCTCCTCTGAGATATGAAAACAAATGGAGACTTCTATGAAAGTATTGATGTGGGGACACGAAGAGTTGAGATGTGTTTTGTAATTAACTCCCTAGCTCTCTCTGATAGACTCCCAAATGCAATGCTGTGAAATAAGTCTTGCCTTGAGCCCCCCATAAGAGTGCTGTTGAGTAAGCTGTGACGTCTTTTATTACTAGTAATAAAATTATTAATAATAAAGGCCTACAAGTGAAATTCAACATGGCATTAATTGGGGTATCTGTGAGCGGGAAGAGGTCTGCTTGCCAAGGGAACTCCCACTTGCTCCTGTTTTGGGTACCCCACCCCCATCCTCCAGAGCAAAGATTTAGGGAGCACAAGGGGAGGAGAGGCAGCTTAATTCTTGTTCAGTGAGTGGACTTCATTCTGCTTGTGCAGCAACACAGCTGAATCTTGCCCGATAGCACTTTTAGGATTCTAAAGGTAGGTGACCACAGACCAGCTGAGCAGCTCTTAGATGCAGCATAAGTGCTTATCTGCTGCCAAGTGGAAAGAGGCTTGCTGTTGGGATGTCCCACACAGTGGGGGGGGGAGCAGGGGGGAAACGATCCTTGGGTGTCTCTGTGTTGAGGATACACAGGATCCTAAGCACCCTCATTCATGTAACATGGCCTTAAGAGGAGCCCTTTGCCAGCCTGTACACTGCCATGCTTAATTTCCTCCCACGGATGGCAATGGGAAGGGTGGTGGGAAATGGCAAAGAGAACGGTAAGAAAAAGCAGTCTCCTGACCCCCACCCTTGCCTGGCAGCAAGCTGTCAGGGTTTAAGAAGTGTTTTTAGCTCCACTACAGAATCCTTCCCTCTCCCCAATAGGATTGTTCTGCCACCATGCAAAAACACTATTTCCCCACCCCCAGCCCTGTATTCCAGCTCACAACAAACCTGTGCCATATGTTGTTATTATCCATGTTTTCAGAGGAATAATTGGGTGTGCCCAATACCCAGTGAATTCATGGCTCGGCAGGGATTTGAGCTCAAGTCTTTAAGGTCCAAGATTCTGGGCATTGGCCCATTTTTAGCATCCGATAGCAAGTCTTTGGAAAGAAGATCCATTATATTGTTAACAATGTTTAGGGCAATATAACCAACAGCAGCAACAAAATTCTCTGCCAATTTTGCTCAAATTCTTATTGAAAAATCACACCCCTGAATTGTCTGACTGATGTAAATTTTTAAAGCAGGCCAATTTGACTATTTTTGCATGTTCTGTAGAATTGCTTCTGTTTTAGGTTATTACTGGGAGAAACAGAACAAATCCAGGCACTGAAATTCCTGCTCAGCCCTCCTCATGATATTTGATAGGGAAGTGCCACTCATCTACTTCCACGCTTGTCTTCATAGCCTCTTGAGAGCTAGAAACTCTGTTTTCCCCATATGAAAGCTGCGGGTTCTTTAGGGTGCTGAATTTTGTGCCCAGTGTCATTTTTGCACTTGAGAGATACAATCACACCATTGAAGGATATACGTAGCTCTGGCAATATCCATTCAGACACAAGGCCATGTGGGGTGAGTTTTGTGGGCTGTTTGTGTGCTAAAGGTCATCAGCATAAGGAACAATCCCCCCTCCCCAAAGAAGCTGGAAGGTGTGAATAGAGAACCTGTGCTAACATTGCACATATTAGCATACAAAGTGTGTCTCTTGTGATACCTCTCTGCTATCCATTGTAAGGCACCAGTGTGAGCTGGACAGTGGGCTCTGCTCTAAAGCAATTCTTACTCACTTCTGAAGTATCACTTCTGATATCTGAAGAAGTGTGCATGCACACGAAAGCTCATACCAAGAACTGACTTAGTTGGTCTTTAAGGTGCTACTGGAAGGAATTTTTTTTGTTCTTACTCACTTCAGTGAGCGTTACTTGCAGAGGAGATTTTCCCTGTGAATTGTGCCTGAAATAAATTAAACAGGATAACTCAATTTATTTCTTCTTACTCCTTGGGTTAATTTTTATTATTCACATCCGTGCAGCATCAGTGTAAGAAATTAGGATCAGTGGGACTATAGAAAGCTGACTTACACCAAGTCAGACCATTGGTCCATTCTGTATTACACTAACAGTGGCTCTCCAGAGTTTCAGGCATGGGACACCCCCCCCTCCTGCCTGGAGATGCAGGGGATTGAACCTGGCACCTTCTGCATGCAAAGCAGATGCTCTCATGGCTTGACCTCACAAGAAACTGCACTAGGAAAACTCATTTTAAGACTGGGAATGCCAACAATAGCACAATGCCTCACATACAGAAGTGCCACTGCAAGCTGACCCAGTTTGGAGCAGCACTTTTTTGCCAACATCATCAGATGCCATGCATGAGCATGGCAAACTCTAGTATCCCCAGGTGTGTCTACTGAGTATGCAGAGGGTTGCTGTGCAAGGATAACATGCCATGGGAAACTACTCTCTTCAAATCTCTCTTACATGAATTTATTGAGTGGCCTTAGGCACCCCCACCCTCAATCTGCCTTAGTCATATGTTTTATGGTGATAACACACGCCTACTGTACATAGCTGAATGTAACAGCAGTTGCTTCTGGGCCTTGGGGTTCAAACTGTGTCTGCTAAATTCTCTTTAGCCCTCAGCTGCATGGTTTAAGGCTGCTGTCTTTGCAACATCAGAGCAGCTGAGTCGAAGACAGCCAGAGGACTGATGGCATATTGCTTGCAAAGCCCCATGTGGACTTTGGAGCAGATCAGCCAATGGCATCATCAAGAGGGATGGCATGGCGGACAGCAGGATGGAGGAGGAGTTTGCAGGAACAGATGATATCAGAAGACAAAAAATATGTTTTATGGGAGAATAACCATGTAGCTCATTATGCTACAGGCATATAGCTATATTGTAATAATAATCTTTTCATGACATCTAACCTTGATTCAAGACTTGCTTCAAAACAGTTCATTTGATATTGGCACAGAATGAGAGAATTGTAGAGTTGGAAGGGACCCTGTGAATAATCTAGTGGAACCCCAATGCAGGAATATGCAACTGTCCCATACGGGGATCAAACCTGCAACCTTGGTGTTATCAGCACCATGATGTAACCAGCTGAGCTATCCAGGCACAATCTTTTGGATCTGATGGTAGTAAAAGGTGTATTGGTGGTTGACTTCCCAAACCAAGCTGATGGTAAGAATGTAGGTCATTCTAATAAGCTTACTATGCTTATATTTTGATAATTGGGATCAGTGAAGCTTTCTGATGGGCTACTGGCAAATATGAGGAGATGTATGGCAAAAAGAAAACAAAATAAAGTCCATGTGCTGATATGGCCTGCATGTGATATGCAGGCCATGCTACTGCAATAAAACAGGAAGCTTACATTGTCCCCAAAGAAGGAAATTATGACACATGGAGAAAGAATTCTGTCCTTGGTGCTGAACGTCTCATCTATTGCAGCATTAGTGTTGAAAAGATAAGCTGGTATCAAATGCAGCACTATGTAACTGTCCTGTCAGCACAAGGATTCCATTTGTACAATGGGACTTTGAACAGTCTGTTCTAGGGGTTCCTCCAACCTCCTGAGCAAATTTGGGGAGGCTGTGGGGTGCACACAGGTCTTCCCTTTGTGTCCAAGAAAAGTAAATAAGCTTTCCACTACACAAGTGGAAATTCTTGCGCTAATGGGATGGTTACGTAGCACTGTGCTGGTTACAAGTCTCATCTTTTTAACACAGTCTCTCTGTCTTATAATTTATAACTGTATGCTGAACTGGGTGGAAGGATCAACACCAAGGACAGCAGCTTCCTCCATGTGCTCACAGGCCTTCCTTATTTACCAGCCTTCCCACCCCCCTTTACTCCAAGGCAGCCTTACCTTACAAAATCAAATATACCGTATTTTTCGCTCTATAAGACGCACCAGACCACAAGACGCACCTAGTTTTTGGAGGAAGAAAACAAGAAGAAAAAAATTCTGAATCTCAGAAGCCAGAACAGCAAGAGGGATTGCTGCGCAGTGAAACTAGCAATCCCTCTTGCTGTTCTGGCTTCTGGGATAGCTGCGCAGCCTGCATTTGCTCCGTAAGACGCACACACATTTCCCCTTACTTTTTAGGAGGGAAAAAGTGAGTCTTATAGAGCAAAAAATACAGTATTTATTTTGCCGTTGCATGAGGTGTGGAATAAGAAGAATCAGGTCTTCTGTCCAGGAACAACCTCTCCCAAAGATCTTGAAAAGCTGTTTCCTGTCAGACAGTGCCAGGCTAGATTCATCAGTGGTTTGCCTCAGTATAGCACAGCTTTGTCTGTTAAACAGCACACTTTCTGTAGGTTTATACATTGCTGAGAAAGTTATTCTTTGCTTGTGTGGGTACTGTTGGAGAGTCCCAGTTCTCCCTAGTAATGTTTATGGAAACCAGCTCAGACAATAACTGTGAACTTGCAGAAGATCCAGCGAATTGCTTGTGGGTTTTAGAGAGCCTCACGAGGGGATAGGAATGCTTAACAGTGAGATATTTTAGACTGGTTTGCTTCTTCACCTCATTATTTCCTTCCTTTTGAGAACTCGCAGTTCAACCATCCGGTTCCTACTTCTATTAGAAATGCTATTTTAAGCTGCCTGTTGCTAAGATACACTGTCAGTTCTATGCACTTGCTGTATCGGTTGTGTCTAAGAATGATATATCCAATCAGTTTAATTAGTTTCCCCAAATTAAAATATAATTTACAATAGGGTTTAGTTTGGTAAAAACATGCCATTGTGTTCTCACTGCTTACAACAGTCACTTCAGGGATAAGTCACCTTCAGAAAGTGCGTCCTTTTCTGAGTGCCCTCAAATCTCATGTTTCATGGCAGGATCACCACAGCATCAGGAGGAACCTTTTTCCTGGTACCTAGTAAACAGCTAAAACCTCCCTCAATCCAAAGCCCACCGGATGTGTTGAAAGGTTCTCATTGATCCAACCTTTTCTGTTGTCTTTTTTCCATCTTGGCTTAAATATGATTTATTCTTGGTGTACTACACTTCCACATCATCACCTCAGTGATAAGGAAGACTTTCCACCACAGAGCCTTGTGACTTTCCCCAAGTCACAGAACTACTGACCTGGTTAGGAACATTCGTTTCTTTGCAGCACATGAAAGGAGAAGGCCAAGCCAAATGAATCATTGTTCTTGCTATGATTACAGGTTAATAGCTAGCCAATTAGGTGAGGTGTCTGCAGTTTGATCCATAAGAAGTTGTGTACCATTCTCAAATGAAGAGTAATTTCAGATTCTCTTGCTTATTGGGATAGGAAGGATACAGTGTTGTATAATAGGAAGAGTGTTGAGTGTAGAACAGGGAGAGCTGGGTTCAAATCCCGACTCAGTCAGTGGCTTTACTGATGACCTTGCACAAATCTTGGTCTTCCATACTCCACCGTGGTGTGATGAAGAACAGGAATAATCTCATGCACTGCATTGTCCCAAGCCTGGTCTCTATAATGCAGGTTCCCTCAACCTGGTGCTTCCAGATGTTTTGAATCACAACTATCTTCCCTAATTATTAGCTCTGTGGCTGAGAGGAGTTGAAGGCATAGGGTTGGGAAAGCTGCTGTAGTGGATTGCTGGGATGCAGCTACCAACATTCTGCTGTCTCATATTGTGTGTTCCAGTTTTTCTCCAGGGTGTTAGATCAAACTAGCAAATGGCCAAGGAAACTTCTGTTCCACTTGTTGCACAGAAATATTGCAGTTACAGGTAGCTATGGAAGATGACACCACACAGACACACACAAAGGGTTAGTAAGGGAATTATAGTGCCACATATTCAATGAATTAGTGGGTTCCTTTTCTTTCATGGATCCCAGACATTCATGACATTATATGTGGCATCTGGTGTGGAGTAAGTGCAGATGTGGGTCCAAAGGAATAATCAGAAGCTTGAACTGGACTCTGCTGATGGGTGGTGTGTGTGCGCACGCCCAGCTCTAAGAGGGCAAGGAGTTTCTATTGATGGGCAGTGAGGGCACTCCTTGTTCTGGGAGCATTTTGGAGGCATTGGCTGTGTGAAAAAGAATTCCCTCATGCGACCAGTGCCTGAAAATGCATCGAAATAACTTATTTACTAGGCCTATGCTCAGTCCTTCCCAAAGTTCCAGGCACAGAACTGGCTACACCTCTTGTGCTGTGGTTCCCAAATACCAACAACCAACTGGCTATTGGGCGTTTGGGAATCATGCACAAGGGATTTTGACAGATGAGCCAAACAACACAGCTTTTAATCATGGGATTTCTGCAGTGATGTCATAGGTGGATTGTTCTGCCCATCTGTCAAGACTGGTCCCTGGAGCAGTAAAGATTTTCAACCCCTGGTTTAACCATTCATACACTGCATCAAGATCAGCAAGTGTGCCAAAGTGCAATCAAACTTATATTGTTACCACACACAGACCCATTCTATTTTATCAAGTGCTTTTTTTGGATCAATTAACAATGATGATAATGGTTGATGGGATTTCTGTCTTCATGGTTGATGAGACATTCAGTTACAGCTGCAATAATTAAGAGTTACTAAGGCCTTTCACTGATTCATACTGCATTAATTTGAGACTCAGAACTCTAGTAGTATGGTACTGTGTGTTCTGGGGAGAAATTATTCTTACTTATATCAGCTTTTCACTCTGTATGTATTTTCATGATACTTTGATGGTTATTTTATTCTTAAGAATGCCCTGAGACATGAGACTTTATTATAAGGGCATGTGTGTGCTTGCCCATGAACCTTTCTCAAAATCAACCTCCCATTGACATTCTGTCTCTTCTGCATTTCTGACAGCATAGTGGTATTTGCATAGGCTGTCTGCCAGGATTCTGAAAGAAAAATCTTTTCCAAGCTGGGATCATGAGCTGCTTTGTTGTTGTTGTTGTTGTTGTTGTTGTTGTTACTGCCTTTCACGAGGAGCAACCACTGCATTCTGAGTGGTGCAATAAATAAATAAATATGGCCAGTGTGGGGACAATTATCATAGTGAGACTTTGTTGCCTGGTTTGTTGCCTGGTACTTTGGCAAGTACATCCCATATAAGCAGAGTGAGCTATATCTACAACTGATAGCTCATTCTACATGAGAAAGGCAATAATGTATAATCAGATGTTGTTAAGGTAACTCCCATTCTATGGGACCTGAGGTGCAATTTCTCAGAAAACAAATTTCTGAGCAAGTGAAGGGGGAATCGTAAAGTGTGGTTTTAATAACCAAACCTGATCTCATCTCCTTTGGGGTTAAATCATCTTGTGATGTGGACACAATGTCACACCATTAAAGCAGATTAGAGCCACCATTTTACTTATTGAAAAAATGAGGAGGAAAGCCACCCTCTTTTACTGCCCTGTTTTATAAGTACAACCGGGTGGATCAAGAATGTAACACAATCCTAAGTATTTACTCAAATATATCATGACCATAAGAATAAGTGCAATCTTTGTATAAGTCACCAGTCACCTTTATGAAACAGGTATTGCATTCAGGAGCCTTAGTTGCTCCTAATATTGTCAGGAATATGCTAATAAAAACTGTTTTTAAACGACCTTTTCATTGCCTTATTCACACATGCTTTCAAGGAAACCAAATCCCATAAATCCTGAAATAGTTCAGTATAAGAATTTTGCAGAGTGTAAAACTGGCAGGGTTTCACTGAAGTCCAGGGGACTGGGCTGGTTTAGCTCTGTTGAAAGACAGCAGCCCTTGAATGGAGAGGCAGGAGTAATCAATGGCTTTGCATGCAGTGCCAAACATTTTGCAGATACTATCTGTTGTAAAACTGTCATGGGCAATTTAACCTACAATTCCTGGCCATCCCAGTTGCTCTGATAATGTCATCAGCTGAGAGATAACCTTGGTGCTTGCTGTTGTCATGGAAGAACTGCTGAAGCCTGCCCAGTTCTTTAGTGCAACAATATTTTAAGCTAAATAGCACCTGACACATTGTTGGCACTAAGCACAGGTAAAACAGAAGTTATAGCACTTAGCTATTGCCAAACCTCAGACTTTCACAGATTCCAGACAACAAGGAGGAGGGACTAAGAAAGACAACTGGGTGGTGAGTTACAGTACCTTATAGGGTACAGCATTGTGAGAATGTAACCATTTCACAGCCCCCCTCTCCCAGATATACTTACCCCTTCAGAAAAATTCTACTTAAGTCCCAATTTCTGCAGCAAGTAAAACTTCAGTCTCTATTGACTATGCAAATAGAGCAAATTTGCATATTTATTGAATTTATTTGCTTCTGCACGACCTATTCAGAGCACTGCAATTCTACCTCCTGTATCTCCTATTCAGTCCTACCTCCTCCCCGGAATCCAAGATTTCACCAGGCATTGCTTGCACACTTTCAAGGCTTGTGGACTAGAAGTTTGCTCTTTTAAAAGGAAAACTGAATTCTCAGGCAGATGCCTTCTGGAGCCTATACCATTTCTGAATTTGCATATTGCTGAATCACATGGCTCTGGATATTCAACAACGCCAAAGAAAGTAGAGAAGTGTAATGTTTTAATTCATTTGTTTTTTGTTTTTCAGATCTCGTAGATGACCAGGATCTGAGAGCTGACCTTCAAAACCTGCAGATACCCACTCCATCTTGGGCTTCCCTCTGCCCCCAAAATCCCTTCCTACATAGGAGTGGCTGAGCCAGACAGTCTCAATGCCTAAGCACAGCAAAGTGACCCAGAAGGAACAAAGTACTGAGCATGTCACTGAATCAGTGGCTGATCTCCTGGCCCTTGAGGAGCCTGTGGACTATAGACAGAGTGTCTTAAATGTGGCTGGAGAAAATTGGAACAAGCAGCAGGATGTGGATGACACTGGTGAGGATCGGCCAGCGTGGAACAATAAACTGCAGTACATTTTGGCTCAGATTGGCTACTCCGTGGGGCTGGGGAATGTCTGGCGCTTTCCGTATTTGTGTCAAAAGAATGGTGGAGGTAAGTGAGCAAGGTAGTATAAAAGTCATCTGTTATGGACACATGTTCTGCTTTCCTAATATAATAATACAAGAGGAAGGGAGCATAGGCTTGAAGGCCATAGGATGCTATCTCAAACTGAGGCAGACAATACACAGTACTGACCATGCTGACTGGTAGTAACCCTGTAGGTTTCAGACAGGATCTTTTCCTGGCTCTTCCTGGAAATTCTGGGTAAATCATGTGCTCAACCATTAAGCTATGGCTTTCCCTTCAATGGATTGTTGTAGTCACTAGTCTGCATGATCAGGCAGCTCATTATAGAGTTAAATGAAGAACTGTTATCCTGAATCTTATGACTCGTCCTAAGTTTATCTATTCTATACAAACCAAGACTACTCCGCCACCACACTCAGCAAGTAAGCACTCCTTTCCTGCTTGATAGTGTGCAAGTTTTATTTACCTGGTCATCTTGAGTTCAGGTAACAATTTTTGGTGGTGAAGTAAAGGTAAAGGTACCCCTGCCCGTACGGGCCAGTCTTGACAGACTCTGGGGTTGTGCGCCCATCTCACTTAAGAGGCCAGGGGCCAGCGCTGTCTGGAGACACTTCCGGGTCACGTGGCCAGCATGACATCGCTGCTCTGGCGAGCCAGAGCCGCATACGGAAATGCCGTTTACCTTCCCGCTGGTAAGCGGTCCCTATTTATCTACTTGCACCCGGAGGTGCTTTCGAACTGCTAGGTTGGCAGGCGCTGGGACCGAGCAGCGGGAGCGCACCCCGCCGCAGGGATTCGAACCGCCGACCTTTCGATCGGCAAGTCCTAGGTGCTGAGGCTTTAACCCACAGCACCACCTGCGTCCCTTGGTGGTGAAAGGCTGCCATTATTCTTGGACTGTGTCTTTTTTTAAAAAAACAGCTATGTATTTTCCTTGATTGTGCACTGCAAATCCATGCCTGAACCACACTGAACCATTATTATCTCAAAATATGTGAATATATAAACAAGCCCTTGCTACAAAAGGCATTCCTCTATAGCTTGGTAATGATTTATACAAAGTTGAACTCAGTCAACTCTTCTATCTGTTTGAATTTGCCCTAGTTGAGCTGATTATGCACTGTTAATTTATTTCAGATTTACAGGTTGTGCTCTATTTCCTAACAAATTTGCTTTCCATGGTGTGATTCTTGCTCTCTGTGACATAGGATGATAATATTCCATTAATCTTTTTCTTTTTTTTAGTCACCAAGTTGCAGGAAAAGCAGATTAAAGGCATAATTGCAAAGGATGACTGTGTAAGGCATGTTGCCCTTTGGTTGGCTGTACAGATAGAGGTGACCACTGGTGTTTTCCCTCCTATCAAGTGCTGAGTCTTCAATGTGGTCAATAGAACATTAAATGAATGGTTGTTGCACCTTGAAGGCTTACCTGCTTGCTATTAAGCTTATGCTTCCTGGATTATCCATGGATGAAGCAAAGTGCTGGCTGAGTATCAGTTGGGTGTAATGCAACAGGAATGGATTATTGATAGATAGATGCTTTTTTGATAAATGCAATTCCTTGGTTGATAATGTCCATATCGCTTCTTGGTTCAGCAAGCTTTTTCTGCTAAAAAATACTGCTGTATGTGAAAGTAGTAATTTGTGTGTTGTTTTCTTCCCAGTAATAAAGTGTGCATATGTCTGGCAGAGAGAACAGATTTTCATTAGGAAAAGGGTGGTATTGGGCCAATTCTTTGGAACATTGTGTGCTCAATAACTTACAGAATGCTGCTGCATGGGTTGAATGCTTTTTTGAAAGCTGAACACCCAGGTTAGGGTTGCAATCGGGAACCCTCTAATTGTACCTGTAATCTTGTTACAAAACCTGGTTTTCCCATTATGTGTACTGATGGCTACTGTGTGCCCTAAATGTGTAGGAAGCACCTGAGTTTCTCTGTCAGCTGACTTGTCTGTCTTTGGAACTGGAGTGCATTGTTTGCTAGTGTAGATGGAATTTTGAAAGCCATTGCCTATTGGGGTCACCAGAGTCAGAGGCAATGATGTAATCAAAGACAAGGCAGTTCCAGGCTCCAGGGAAGGAGGTAGACAAGGACTAGAAGCAGATGACTGCGTCAAAAGGCCCCAGACTAGGCAGAAAAGAAGTTTGAGGCAAGGGAGCTGGGGTGGCTGCTTAGGGTAACGAACCAAACCAGTTAACAGTTACATAGAACCAGCCAGGCCCTTACTGGTTCCTCTGACCTAACTTGGTTGGAGAGCAGCCATGCTGTCTCTGACCAGGACTGGCCCAATATATTTTGCTGCCTTAGGCAAAGGACAAGATGGCACCATGCCATTTCCCAGAGAGAAGCTGACTGGACGGGCGGTACTAGCAATGGAGTAGTGTTCGTCATAATGCCTGAAGGCAGCAGGGTAGAGAAAGGGCTCTGCCCTCTGACAGAAAGCACCACGGAGACGAAGCCAATCACTCACTTCTTCTGCTGTCTAAATTACATGAGATGTGAAGTTGCATGTTTAAATAAGAGTCTTCAGTCTGGCTGCTTTTTCTTTAAAATAAAAGGGGCCCTGATCCAGAATGTCATCCAGATCAAGGCCCTGCAGTGGTTTTCTGCTAAAAAAACACCCTTACCTGTTTGCTCTTGGTCTCCACAGTTTCTGTTTCTTGGTTTGCTGTGAAGGTTTTCTTTATTCTGTTTTGTGGTCTTTTTCATATTTATTAATATTTATTATGAGCCCTGCTGGAAATTATTTTAAATAGTGTCGTGGAGGAGTTTTATGTAGAGTACTGAGTTTGAGTTTACAGTAGCTTTTGCTAATAGTGGTTGCTTTCAGAACCCTGAAATGCTTCAGGAGGAAAGGTGAGATGATGATGATGATGATAATAATAATAATAATAATAATAATAATAATAATAATAATAGAAATAAAAATAAATTAATTGTACCTAAGACCTTTTTCTAAAGGGGAAAAAGAAACCTGGTTGTCATTTGCTTTGATCAGAGTCTTCCAGTGGATTCTTGTCAGGAGCTGACCCAGTTGTGTGAAGGATTTTTATATCTTTTTGAGAAGCTGTGAGTTGTGTCAAGAATTAACTTGGTGATGTTGTGCTGGGTGCACTTAATCGTTTCCAGCCTGCTTATCTGACTACCCTGAATATGAAGCAGGATCAAAATCCTGCCTACACAGCTTTCCTGTCTTATTAGAATTATGAACATGCCAGGAATATTGATTTTTTTTTGCTTTGAGTTTTTGGTCAACAGCTCAGATTTCCAGCATGAGAGTTTTTGGCCTCTCTGGCCAACTGTTTATATTTCTCAGACTGCCCATTTGTTTTGTACTCTCTTCAACTAGCCAGAGATATATGGCCCTGCTATTTAAGTAGAGTCCTTTATGAAGCATTTTCATCTAGCCCTTCCAGGAATTGTTCTCTTTAATTGCATAGCTGGCACTGGAACAGCCATTGTGAAGGCAGAAAATAACCACACTGTATATACATTTATATATGGAGTGTTAAAGTGATCCTGTGTGTTGTAGTTGTATTAACCTCTCCCTCTATTGTCACAGCACCATTTTAAATTAGGAGACTTGCTTCAAATAATGTTTAGAGACAAATGCTAACTGGAGCTGATGAGAGTTGGATGGACCATACAAGTAAGAAGTGATTGTCTCCTAGGAGCAGTCATGGTCATCTTCTCATGCTGGAACCTGTGTGATCAAAGATGGGCATCTCTAATGACCTTTTTCTTTCCTGTCAGGTGCCTATCTGGTTCCATATCTTGTATTGCTCATCCTCATCGGCATCCCTCTCTTCTTTCTGGAGTTGGCTGTTGGCCAGAGGATCCGCCGGGGCAGTATAGGAGTGTGGAATTACGTCTGCCCTCGTTTGGGGGGCATTGGATTTGCCAGCTGCCTTGTAAGTGCTTGCAGAAGGCTTGTGGTGGCTTTGGGACAGTTGTGTGGATGATAGACAGGTGGTCTTCCATATGTACTGTCTAGCAGACATGTGCATAATAGACCCATTTCCCGCTGTAAAGAGGGCTTAGTTATTGCAGAATATAATTAGAAGATACCAGCCTGTGAAGGTGGTTGGTTAGAAGCTCAAGACTGATGCCTTGAACAGTTCTTTCCCCCAACTATGGAACAGGATCAGACATTTACCATCAAGTTCTGATTTCCTTTGATTTCCCCACATGATCCTATATACTGTATATCTGAACTAGGATGTGCCCTTCAGGAATGTGCCCTAACTGATCCACTGTTCACACCTGTCAAAATAAACCTCTTTGTAGCTTAGTCCTGATGATTCACTCTGCAGAGGGTCAAGTGATGGGCAGGTGGGTGCTAGCAAAAAGACCATTTTCCCTCTGGGATTGATACTGGAACTCAAGCTTAGTGCCACAACTCACTCATGCCCCCTAAGCACCATTGTGCCATTCAGCATCTTATATAAACTGCTGGGATGACAACCTGTGCCCCATGATTGATGTGGCCCTGGATCACCTGTGCAAGAGCAACACTGCTTCCTTGATATCTGGCAATTTTAAGGGAAACAATCACTGGATATGCCCACATCACAGGACAGAGCAGATTTTGAGAATGCATGGGGAGACAAGAGGAAAGAGAAGTCCCTTTGCATAGCATTGGATATAACCCAGTGCATTTCAATGTTCCATTCTCCACCATTCATTTTAGTATCACTTCGTTTGGAAATACGTTTTGCTGTCCAGGATCCAAACATTTTCATTCTTCTGTTGCCAGGTCTGCTTGTTTGTTGGACTCTACTACAATGTGATCATAGGATGGAGCATCTTTTACTTTTTCAAATCCTTCCAGTACCCGCTGCCTTGGAGCGAGTGCCCCGTCATAAGAAATGGCACAGTGGCAAGTGAGTCCTTTCTCTTTACTGCTTTGCATGTGGTAGAAGGGAAATGAGGCACGCTTCTTTAGGTGATAAACAGCATTCAGCTCTGTGACTTCTAATCTTCCAGAATCTTATAATTCAAATGTGATAGTTGTTGCAGTAGTAATCAATGTTGGCTGATATCACACAACACAGATGGGTGGATGCATTCATTTATCCTTTTCCATCATTGTGGGTCCCAAGGAGAAATAAGTCTTCACTTGCCCTGTACTCTGTAGTTACTATAGTAAGGTAATTCAACATTACTTTCTCTAGGGGTATGGAGAGTAGTGGCAGAGAACGACCTTCCAGTCAACAACTTAACAATAGTTCAGGTTTGTTTCCAGCTGATAGGGTGTGGGAATTGTGTTTGGGAATTGGTTGGCAGGAAATGGATACTTTCCAAAGAATGCTATAGAGACACTCTGGAGGTTAATGGAGCATTTAATAGAATGTGAACATCTCCCAGAATATATATAAATATTTTATAGTGGATGTAAATTGCCCCATTTATTTAACTTTTAGTTTCAGTGGCAAGATCTTGGATTCTTTTTCCTTTCTCCTAATGTGAACTTCGGCATCCTTCCTGAAGTGCCCTATGAATGCTTGTCTCTCCTACTTAGCCTTTAAATGCTGCCTTGCTTGCTGCGGCACAGGTGTGTCTAAATGAGAAGTCAAAGCATGTAAAAAAAACCAACTCCGTAGCTTTTGTTCCTTTTCAGCTGTGGAACCAGAATGCGACAAAAGCTCTGCTACTACTTACTTCTGGTACCGGGATGCCCTGGACATCTCCAACTCCATTAATGAGAGTGGTGGGCTTAACTGGAGAATGACTTTATGCCTCCTGGCTGCTTGGACAATTGTAGGCTTGGCCATGATCAAAGGAATTCAGTCTTCAGGAAAGGTAAGTGTTGATGGTGGCAGCCCAAAGCAGAACAGAGATTGCCAGAACCTACAGCATTGGACCCACTTATAAAGTGGTGGATCCAGGGATGGGAAACCTGTGGTTCTCCAGATGGTGCTGGACTACAACTCCCATCATCTCTGTCCATTGGCCATGTTGGCTGGGGCTGACAACGTCTGGAGGGCCACAGCTTCCCCATCCCAGACCTACAGGTTACAGAAGACAATAACTGCTGTATGGGACACAATCTTGTAGGAACAAAGTGTTCAGCAGCTTCCACACATCCTGAATGGTTCATGGGGCCCAGGTAACCACAATGGAATAAGAAGCTAAGAAAAAGGAAAGGCTGAACACTTTTTCTTCCCAACCACCTGGTCCAGGAGGGCTTGCTCCATTTTGCTTGGCCTGTGCCTCAGAGCAGCCACCTGAAAGTAAGAATAACATGTGAGAGAGCCCATAGTTGAATGAATGAAGTCAGCAGTACCCAATAGCAATCACAGGCACAGCTTCCTCTCTTTTGGGATACAGCTGTTCAGCTTACCTATCTTAGGGCAGATCCACATCAAACCAATTAGCAGTCACTTATTTCCCCATGGAGAACCACAGGAATTGTAGTTCTGTTTGGGGAGACGGCTCAGGACCTCTAACAGTGAATTCATCAAAGTACTGCATTAGCCTGAATATAAGCCACACCCGAATATAAGCCACTCCTTTTAAATGGGGGGGGGATACCCGAATATAAGCCTCTCCCTTCCTCGCTGCTCCTTGCTGCATACTGGGGGGGGGGGGGAGAGCCGTGCTGCGTTGCCAGCGGCCTTTCCCCTTCCTTGCTCTCTCCCTCCCCAGCCTTGGGGGAGAGGATGGGGAACTACGCATGGGGCAGGCATCACTTTGCCGTGCTCCTGGTGCTGTTTGCCCCATGCTCCTAGCTGCATACTGTATGGTCACGAATATAAGCCACACTTTAACTTTTCACGGTTGGAATTTGGGCAAAAAGTGTGGCTTATATTCAGGCCAGTACGGTATCTCACCAAACTACAGTTCCCAAAATGCTTTGTAGAAAGAAAAATACTGACAGAAGTTTCCAGTAGGGTAGATTTAGGCTTATTGTTCATCCTTAAGACTTCCTTTATATACAGTCTACTGCTGGATTATATAAAGTAGGATCTCCCACTTTCTCTCCCTCTCCCACTCAGGTGATGTATTTCAGCTCCCTTTTTCCTTACGTGGTACTGATCTGTTTCCTGGTCCGGGGATTGCTCTTGAGGGGGGCGATAGATGGGATTCTGCACATGTTCACTCCCAAGGTAAGCCCACCACACTCACCATGTGCCTTTAGACCAGTCAGAGAAATGTCTCTTACTGGGAACTATAGCTAGCAAGAATCCTATGTCTCTGGTGATCATTACAATCCATGCCCTATGTTAAACTGATGCCTCTGTGGCGCTGCCTGGATGGCACTAGAGCAGAGCAAATTTTATGTAGGTATAGGTGTTGCTTTTTTAGTCAATGGTGCTACTTTCTCTGAAACTGAAATGCAGAAGATTAATTGCTTTGGGCGTGCCAGTCCAGGTCTGCTTCATTATTCTTCCTGCTTGTGGTCAGAATTGTACCAAATTAACCAGGTTTGCCAAAGGACAGCTGCAAAATGGATTGACTCATTAGCTGTTTAATTAATTCATTAAACAAAGATGTCGGTGATTGAAATTATGAAGCTGGCATTAATCCTGATTAATTTTGGATAAGAGATTCTAAAATACAAGCCCCAGTGTCCAAGTTCTCATTGTAGGTAGAATGATTAGCAACCACACAGCTTCCATTTGCAATACTGTGCAGGCCCTGTCTGTAAATGGCATCTCCATCAGGTTTGTCCAGATTCTTGGCAGCAGAAGGTCCCACCAGTATCACACTACACACGAGCAGCATGCAATGGATGCTTTAGCTGAGATTCCTGCATTGCAGGGGTTTGGACTAGATGACTCTATGAGTCTATGATTCTAATTTGGTAGGGCTCACTTGCCATGCCACAAACCATGGTGGACTGAAAGGGAGTAAAATGCTTAATAGTTTGCTAGTACATTAGTTTGTAGAGAGCACTTGCATAGCTTGCTAGCATAAGTGTGACTATCCTGTGCAGTCTATTAAGTGTGTTCTGTAAGCAGCAATCCTTAATCAATAAGGTTAATCAAGCTTTTCTTGATAAAGGGATGGGGGCTAATTCTAACTGGCATGGGTCATTTTGAAACACTGAGTTTGTTTTTTCTCAACTTTCATTTGGACACTACCTGTGTTTTCAAGCTTTCTTCCATAGGAATCATAAGGGCTAGTGTTTTTTGTTTTTGTTTTGCTTTTCTCTTTTAAAAGATTGTGGCATTTTTTCAGGCATGATATTCCATACCTAACTGGGTAAGCCCACAAAGTGCACAGGCAGTAAAAAAAATCTAAAATGCAATGAAGAATAGGGCATTCACAGTTCTGCATCTGAGATCCATTTATTTCCATGGGACCTGATTCCCTTTCTATTGTGCCCTTAGGCATCAATAATTGAGTCAACAGAGGAGAAAGATAGAGAGCTGTCTCTAGCATATGCACAAAGAACAGATACCCAGGCAATGGTGTGCTGTTCTCAGCTGCCAATGTTATACATTTAAATATAAATGTGCCATATGTGTACCAAGCCGAGCATCTCTGATGCAGGATGGATGACTTGGCTTCCCTCTCATCTCTCCTTACAGCTAGATAAAATGTTGGATATCCAGGTGTGGCGGGAAGCAGCCACTCAGGTCTTCTTTGCCCTCGGACTGGGCTTTGGCGGAGTTATTGCTTTTTCCAGTTACAACAAGCAGGACAATAACTGCCACTTCGATGCAGCCTTGGTCTCCTTCATCAACTTCTTCACCTCCATTTTGGCCACACTGGTAGTCTTTGCTGTGCTGGGCTTCAAAGCCAATGTCATGAATGAAAAGTGTGTGGTTGAGTAAGTACTCATTCCAGTCTCTCCCTCCCTCCCTCTCCCTTTCTCTCTCCCCCAAAGGCTTCTCTAGAGGGCACAACCACAGCAGCTATTTTTCAGGGTACCTTATAGTTACTTTAAAAAAAGCATCCAGTGCAGCTGGTGCAATTCTGTTCTGGCCTGAAGCTTTGATAGCCAGCAACGGTGGTTTCCTTCTGGCCAGGTGGCAACCTAGAGTGCTCTCTGGAACTAGGAAAGCAGCTTTTCATCTTATTATTTTTGCAGAATGTGCTGTGAAGTAACTGGACTAAATCCTGCCACTTCATTCATTCATTCATTCATTATTATTCAGTATTCATTCAGCTCATTCCTTCACAATTTTCTTCCCTCCATTTTATCCTCACGACAACCTTGTTAGGTAGGTTTAGCTCAGCGACTGTGACTGACTCACCCAGTGAACTTCATGGCTGAGTGGGAACCAAAACCCTGGTCCCCCTGGTCCTAGTCTGACATTCTTGATTAACCACTGCACCACACTGGCTCCCATCAACTGCTGGGGTTCATTTTGCCTGTTTTGCTGGAAGAAGATGCCCTTTGCCCAGAACAAGGTGAACAAGGCCAGGCAATGGCTCTGTAATGACCTTTAGCTTCTTCTCCATAGGAATGCTGAGAAGATTCTGGGTTATCTGAATACCAATGTCCTCAGCCATGCACTCATCCCACCCCAAGTGAACTTCTCCCATCTCACGGCCAAAGACTACACCGAGATGTATGGTGTGATAAAGACAGTGAAGAAGGATCATTTTGATAAGCTGGGCCTGGATCCTTGTCTACTGGAAGATGAGCTTAACAAGGTATGTTTATAGCCAGACTTGCTTTTCACAGTATATTTATAGCTGGGCTTGCTTTTCATTGTCATTTTCGACCCTAGATGCTGGTTCTGCTCTTGTACATCACTGAAGTCTCAGAGCGAGTCAACTTGCTTGGGAAGAGCACATGGTAGAGCTCTCTTGGGATTGTACCACTTCTGCATGGTGCAAGTGGGGGATCTCATGCTCATATGCACCCCATTTTCTTGTTAAAAAACAACCACCTCTCATTGCATATAGAAAATTAACACCTTGCATATAGAAAATTAGCATATTAGAGAGAAGGCTAAGGCAGAAAGCTTGTGATTTCTGTTTAAGATCACTCTTGGTTGCAGTTCTTACCATGTTCTGATGAAGACTTCACTGACATAAAGAATAAGGAACTGAAGTATGTCAAAATCATTGCAAGAATTGAGCTTGTGAGAGGTGGCCGACTATAACAGTGTTATGGAACAGATGTGTTTGGGTGCTATGAATAGTAGAGCCTATGTTTCATATGCTGAAGTTCTCAAGTTTATTCCCCAGCATCTCCAGGTGGGGGTGGGAGTGTCCCTTGTCTGAAAACCTCAAGAGCATCTGATGCTGAGCTAGATGGACCATTGGTCTGACTTGGTTTAAGAAAGACTCCTGTCTTCCTGAGATTACTGAGGGAGGTGAAACTGAGAAATGAATACATCATGTAATTTCTATGGGATACATGCATTGAAAAGTCACAACTTTCCATGACTTATCAGAACATGTACAGATGTAGTGAAACAGATGCTTGTGCAATCATTTGTATACATTATGCATCATTTTCCTTATACCCACAATGGTTTGGCTGTTTGGTTCTGAGAGCCTGTGATTTTACAGATAGAAATCTATTTACATGAATACATGCACACCTGCTTTTATGATGTAATCTTCTGCCCAGAATAACGCAAGCATCTTCTTTTGGCTGTGTACAGTCAGTGCAGGGAACTGGCCTTGCATTCATAGCTTTCACAGAAGCAATGACCCACTTTCCAGCTTCTCCTTTCTGGTCAGTGATGTTCTTCTTGATGCTGATAAACCTGGGTTTGGGGAGCATGATTGGGACCATGGCTGGCATCACCACACCCATCATTGACATGTTCAAAGTGCGCAAGGAAGCATTAACAGGTAAGTTCTCTCTTGGGGAAACTCAAGAAACCATTCACAGAGTAGCACTGTTGTGCATGCAATGACATCATTTAGTTCTGGCCAAGACTTGTGCTACAAAATATGTTGCTGGATGGGATCAAATTGTAATTATTAAAAGTCATGGCATAACATCAGAGCTGAAATATATTTGCTGTCCCCAAAAAGAGCAGAGGGATTTGGGGGTTAAGGGGTGCCTGTCAACATTGGAAAGCTCACACACTGTGATAATGTGGCAGTATCTGGGGAACTGATAATTTTGGGTCATTTCATAAGACCAAACTGTGGAGGGTTTATGGGTGAGTAGATCTGGGCTGAGTTTGGAAAGTTGTAAAATGATTTTGTGATTATTTCATCAAACCCCCCACATTTATCATACCACTACAAAGCTGATCCAAATGGCTGCTAGTAGCATATTCACCGTGCAATCCAAGAATGCTTTGATTACTTCAAAGTAAATCACAGTGGTTTCAATGGATTGTAGCCCAAATGTGCCTCGGGTTATGAATTGAACACTTCATTGCATGCCAAACTCTGGTAGAATCAATTCAATGCACATGTCCAAATTAGCAAGCTATGTAAAACCCAATTAAGCAATGCAGGGTATGAAGCACTGGTAACAAATTCCATTGCAGTGACAAAAGCAAAAACCAGCATTTAAACTCATCATTCAAAGCATCCACATCTGAAGCCTGATGTGAGCCAGCCGTGCAGTCAGGACCTGTCATTGCTGATAAGCTCAGTAAAGTTAAGTTAAGGGGGTGTTTCTGAGGTATATAGTACCTTCTGTGATCTCCACATGCCTACCTGCCTAGATACTTGTAGATTTGTATGTAGCAGATTTTGTTTTACATTTCTCTAAAGATTACATTGCATATTAAAAGTTTAAGAGCAATTTATAGGGCACTCCTATGAATGTTTGCTTAGAAATAAGCCACACAGTGTTCAATGGAGCTTAATCTCAAAGAAGTGTGTCTAAGATTTCAACCTTAAACTTTTAAATAGTGAAATCAAGTACTTAAAATTCACTGAAACCAAATGTTGTTCTTGCCTTAACTCTGTTTCCCCATAGTGGCCAGTTGGGGCTTCTACGCTTAGGATAAAATTTCTTGTATAGAAGCCACATGTGGAAAGTTGGGTGAATCCCACATATAGCTTGTCACACATGTCTGTTTTACCATGAGTACCAAGTACAGGAGGCGCCAGTGGTGGCCTACTTTTGTAAGGCATATGCACATTAACAAAGTCAATGTGCATTCATTTATCAGCAAGCTACATGCAGGATATGTGGCCTTGTAGGTGAGACATTTTGTCATGTCTGAAACTGGCTTTGGAGTTACTTTTTCTGCAGGAGTGATATTATAGCCATAGAGCAACAGACATACCAACTTGAAGCTCACTGACCCAACTCCATGATATAGGACAAACAGAGGCAACAAATGCATAATTTTTTGAAGTCGTCTCAGTCTGAAAAATCAGGAATCTCATCATTACAGCTCTATTGTATCTTCAGCACAGGATCATTTTTTGCATGCACCTCAATATATATTCAAACTCCTATAGTGAAGTGAATTGAATGAGTCGTGTTGGAGAACTGACATGTGGGTACTATTATGACGAGATGTGATGTGAAAGATGTTTTGTAAGATTCAAAGAGGGCATTAGACTGCAAAAGTCAGAGTGACCTAGGTTACTAACATCCAAATCCAGTTCGTCCTGGCCTGGAAATTGGGAAAAGGGTGCTTTCGTCAAGTGAATCAAGAAATGGGTGACTCTTCAAGAGGAAGTTAAGTTATAATATTTTTTGCAACAATTCTGCAAATATAAGGAACTTGGGATCTAGTTAGTACTGCACAGGCAGACATGAATTTGGGACATTTTATGTGCTGGACTTCACAGCCTCAACAACACTTAATGAAGAGAAGATGTTTCCCTACATCTCAGTGAGCAAACAATGTGATAACTTTAACACTTTCCCAGAATATCTAGTATAGCCTCAAACTTTCCCCTGTCGAATTAGAGCGCTTGTCACAGATATACCCTGAAGCACTTTTTGTCCGTTTGAATAGCTCTAACATATTGATGCACTGTTTGTGTATCTGAAGAGCTCTAATCTCTCTCTAATTCTGCCCTTAAAGTCTTTCCCATGCACACGCATCTCACGATACTGCCAGGGGCCCTTGTAGTACGTTGCTGCTCTTCGGTAGAAATAATATTATCAGTTTACCTTTTGGATCCTGCAGCAGTTTTGCATGCCCTCGTGTAGCTGACGGTTACTGTGATCTGCTCTTTACAGTTGGCTGCTGCATTTTTGCTTTCTTCGTGGGGCTGATCTTTGTGCAACGCTCAGGCAACTACTTTGTCAACATGTTTGATGATTACTCTGCAACGCTGCCACTCACCCTCGTAGTCATCCTGGAAAACATTGCAGTAGCTTGGATTTACGGCACCAAGAAGTAAGCATTTATTTCCAGGAGGGTTAGCCTGTTCATATTCCTACAGGCTTGTCTGAATTCCTAAGCATTTGGCTTTGAATGCTTTGCCCCTCTTACCTACCACTACATGGGTTTCATTGTTCTTGAAGCACTCGGGCTTCTTGATGCTTCTTTGGACTTCTGACCCCACCAGAGTTCCCATCCAAATCTCTCCATCCAAATCAAGGGGAAGTAAAGAGCAAGGAACCTTGTGCTTCAACATCTGTTTGTTTGTTTGCTTTCTTCCTTTCTTCTTCCTAGATTCATGCAAGAATTAACAGAGATGCTGGGTTTCCGCCCTTACCGGTTTTACTTCTACACATGGAAGTACATCTCGCCCATTTGCATGGCTGGCCTAATGACAGCCAGTGTGATCCAGCTAGCTGTCAGTCCTCCAGGTTATAATGCCTGGATCCGAGAAGAGGTGAGTTGACAAATAAAAGTGCATCCCCCAAAGGCTACAAATCCACAGGCTGTGTACCAATTGGCAACCAGCCCACATACTATACAGTGAAGCCACAGGGTCCTCGCTGCAAATGGCTGTGATCATTTGTGCAATTGTTAGGCCAGCATCCACCTGGAGGACAGAGAGGCATCATCCTTATACCAGAGTACCTTGCATTTCCTCCTGCTTCCAGAGCTGTGGCCCCGGAGGTTGCAGATACACCATAAAACCCAACTAGCCAATATCCTGCTGGAGATGATTCCAGACAGAGCTGGCATGGATTTCTGATCACCCTGCCAAGGAATTGGGAGTGAGAGGCTATCTTAGCCATGTAGAGTGACAGCGGTTGAAATCCCAGTGTTGCAAATGCTCCCTTGCTTTTTAGGGTAGTCCAAGGTTAAGGAGAGCAGTATTTCAAGGTATGGAACCTGAACATTCATGTAAACATTTATTTGTTCTGCAGGAAAATTGTTGGTCCAGCTTTGTGCCTACTGCCTCTTTATTAGCATTTTATTTAACTGGGGGTTGCCTCCTGCAAGAGCAAAATGTTTTAATGCAGTGTGCTCTTGAAAGATTGACCCTTTGGCAGGTGTTTCAGGGTGCGTATGCAGAAAAGGGAACAGAGGGGTGAGAAAGACCTTTTGGCAAAAATCCTTTGCATGTATAATATTTTCCCCTTGCAGTACTTGCTGGCCCTTCTCTTGGAGATGGGAATACGAGCAGCATACTTTACTTGCCTTGGTGCCACAGAAATAGCAACTTGATCACTTCAAGGACCTCACTTGTGTCGAGGCTGGCAAATGTCAACTGCCAACTGTGTTTTCCCTTCTCTTCCAGGCAACAGAGAAATATCTCTATTACCCCAAATGGGCAATGGGCATCCTTGTCTCACTGATCATCCTGGCCACCCTTCCTCTGCCGGTCGTCTTCATCCTCCGCCAGTTTCACCTGGTGTCAGATGGTTCCAATGCCCTTTCTGTTACTTACAAGAAGGGGCGTATAATGAAGGACATCTCAAACTTAGAAGACAATGATGAGACACGTTTCATCTTGAGTAAAGTACCCAGTGAAACCCCTTCCCCAATGCCTACACATCGTTCTTATCTAGGCCCAGGGAACACATCCCCAATGGAGATGAGCAGCGTTGCCAATGGACGCTACAGTAGCGGGTACCTTACGGCTACCACTCCCGAATCTGAACTGTGACCGTCAGCCAGCAACCTCCCTCTGTTTGCTGGGTAAAGGAGAGGAGGTCCAGGAGAAGGAACCTCTGCTTTAGAACCCCTTCCCAGAATTTACAGCAGACAGGGACTAGATGATGTCAAGAGAGGGTAGACGTGGGAAGGGGCCTTCTCCAGCTGAAATGCCAGATCCCTCCTCAGTGAATAATAGTAATAAGACATTGCAATAAATTTTTATGGGCATAAGGAAATTTTTAGCCAATTGGCATTGAAAAACACAAATTGCTCCTATATAAGAGGCTGGAAAAGGGGGATTAGTTAAGGCAACAGCCAAAGAAAAGAGCATCATGTTTTCTGGATCTCTCTCCTTGTCCATCCCGTTCCTCTAGTTGGGAAAAGAGATATGCCTCATTCCACTGAGTATGTTTAACCACCACCGTTCATAGCACAAGGAAGATCAATCCTCTTGGTATGGATTCTACCAGACCACCTGTGGTTTTACATTCTAATAATCTCCAAATAGCACATTCTTGGTCAACACTTCTTGCAAGTCTGGGCCAAGATATATTTTATGTAGGCAGCACATTACAATGCCTGGCGATGCCATCATGTGATACCTGCCACGTCATTGCTGATGTTGGATCAAAAACAGTAAGGAACAATGGGATCTCGTTTCAGTGAAGTTTGCATTGGTATGCGTGCTAATGTTACTTGCAGTATTCCTTCACCAAACGTCTGCTCACACAGCGATGCAAATTCAGGTATGTGCCATGTGCATAGGCCAGAATCAGAAAACTGTTCCATCAATGTAAATTTTCTGGAATTTGTGGTGTCACTCCTGATATCTACATAACTCTGAGCAGGCTGTGACCTCAGCCATTTTATCAAATACACCATCTGACATAAACTTTTTCAGTAGCAGCCATACTCTGCAAGCACTGTGAGTGCATGCTGGAGTCTTTTTGCTGTCAGTTTTGCGACATTAAAAGCACCTTTAAAAATAGTAATAATAATAATAAAGGTTCTTACTGAAGAGAGTGCGCAGCATCTTTCAAGGTAGTCTAAGTGTGTTGGGTCTGTTGCATTTTCCATCAGATGATGCAGTCATTGCCTTTTACTCTTGTAACTGTGGCTGTGCATGTGTCACAGTCATCTAGGATGCAGCCGATAACATTTTTAATGAATAGTGATTCAGCTCCATCCAACCTCTCGTTAGTCACATTCAGCTGGTGACTGAACCCTATCTTAAAAGTTTTCTATTATTTTCATTTTAGTAACTAAGAGGTCATGCAGTTCCTGTGTGGGAGTACATACAATGGGATTCTTTAAAAGAATGTTGCTCATATAAGCCACTGAATTTTTTAAAATCTCTTAAAGATTTTTCTCTCTTTCTTCATTTGCAGTTTGAGCACTCGCCTCTGCACAGTGAGTCTGTGGGAGAGCACATTTTGCCTGCTGGAGAACAGCAGAAGGGCACCGCTGCCACAAACCTGCCCCCGAAATGTCAAAGTGCAACAGACTCTAGTGCTGTTGCATATGATATTTATGCTGCCAATGGCTAAATGTGCAGAAGCTGCTTCAAGTGCTTTATGGTTAAGGTGATTTGAGAGTATATAGTCACGGTCATTGATCTGTAGAAAGATCCATGGCCAAAAGTTATATTGTTTTCTCCTGCTGGAAGAGTATAAGATGAGGAAAATGGAACTCTGAGAATCTTTTCATGCTTGCTAACATGGGGGCAGCTTGTCTCATGAGCAGCTCTTTCGTGGCCTTAAGTTAGGGGACATGTCCGGCTCTGGAAGCGCATGCTTGCAGCAGATAGCAGTGGTGGTTCCAGTGACAATTGACTTATCCAACCAGCCGTGCTGTGAAAACCAATTTAAATGGCTACCCACAGATACTATCTCCATGCATTCATTGCAACACAGCCTGAGCTTACAATCCTGTGCTCAGGCATTTGGGAGTAGGGTTGAACAGATTGGTCTACTTTTCATCCATGTCAGCTTTTCATGTGTTTATTCATAAACCTGTTCTATCATGTTTCCACATTAATTTTCAGATTTCTTTTTTAAAAATCCATATGAAAATTAAATGTAAATGTAGATTGAAATACATACCTAGAGTGGCTGGGGAGGCCCAGCCAGATGGGTGAGGTATAAATAATAAATTATTATTATTATTATTTGCATAGTTCATCATAACATATGAATTTTATATATTTATTTGGATTATATATATATCTACACATAAATATATTTCAAGTGTTTCAAAACATATTCAGTATGAAAATAAAAATAATGGCTACATGCTACATCCCAGCTACTGTAATTTACAGTACAGTACTGTAATTTACAGCTAGTGTAAATACTAAATTTATTGGGTATTATGTTACTCCTTTCCCTTTCTCTAGTTGCAAGACCCCTTCCCAAAAGAGGCACTCAGATCCAGTAAGATCCCCCTCCAGGTGCAAAAGGCATGTTAAACAGAAAGAAAGGAAGGAAGTGAGGACTAACACTAAGTCAAGTTCTGCTGCAGAAAAAAACAATTGTGAATTATGAGTGCCATAGTCTTTTTTTAAAAAACAACAACAACAGCAACCACATTTTGGTACATTTTTAGGCCAAGTAGTGAATTGTAAAATTTGGAGAAGTGCGAAATCCAAAGCATAATTGCATTTCAATCCATGTATTAGTCTGGGAGGTGTGAATGAGATCAGTTCACTTAAAATGCAGACTAAACCAAATTCTTCTCCATCCCTACCTTGGTGTAAGCACCACTGAACATAGTGGGAATTCTGAGAAAATATGTACAGGCTTGCACTTGTAGTGGGAATTTCTCCCCACATCACTGTAGCTCTCCTCGCCCCCTCCAATCAAACAGGCTTGTTGTAGCTCAGGAAACCCCCCCAGACCTGGCTGTTCTGTGTTGTGGACCTTGCTGCACTGGTGCAGTTGCCATGGCAAACAGTTCTGTGTTACTTGACCAGAGCACCTGCTGTCTTTTGCCATTAGCAGTAGCTACTCTCCGCAGAGTCTCGGCTTGTGGAAACTTTTCAGCACTTCTTAGACTCCCAGAACCTAGAGTACAAAAAAAAAAAGGAAGACATTTAGTGAGGTGGCAATCCATCCTAGGTCCTGCTGGAACCGAAGGGAATTTGTCATATCAGTTGGAAAGCTCCTTGTGTCCTGGTTTGATTTTGCCTCTTCTTCGGCATGCAAAATCTCCCCGCTACTCTTTCCCCACTCTCTGCTTTACCCTCTTAAGGCAGGAGTAACCAGTGTGCTGTTGTCCAGGTGTAGCTGCTCTCCAACCCCCTCCAGCTCCACTCAGCATGGCATGGCCAATGGTCCAGGAAAATGGGAACTGTAGTCTGGCAACACTTTAAGGGCATGCCTCCAGATGGCTATGCCTGCTATCGTTCTTCTGATTCAATTCACCGGAAGCCTCTTGCAGCCTCCTTGAATAAATTCCACTCTGTATTATTTGTTTAGTCCCTGTAGAATTTCTCTTGAGTTGCTTCATGCAGACTCTGGGCCTCTGGGGAGCTTAGGTGCTTTGGAAACCAATCCCTTTGCCTGACAATATTTTTTAATAGATGCATCTCTGAACCCCCTAAGCAAAAATTAGCTGAACTCTACACGGCCCTTTGAAAGTGAGGAAATGGAGAGATTGTCAAGTCTGTTTCAGTGTGAGTCAGCAACGGAAGCAAGCGATGAAGCCTGGCTTCCCAACACAACCTTTTCCTCTCTTTGCCTTTATCCCTTTAGCTTAATATAGCTGGAAAGGGTATGGGTATCCTCTTTTTTTAAAAAAAAACAACAACCCTACATTGAGACACACCAATAAATGTTAGTGTCTATTTTGTATGGGAATGAAAAATGTCAAGGCTTATTCATTATGGAACGGCAGGTTGTGTTGTCAGGATAATGCCAGGCATGTGAAAAGGGAGCAGAACACCAGACTGTCTAAAATCCACATTCTCTCTGGTTCCTGAAACAAAGAGCTGCTTTTTGGGGTTTACTGATTATTTGGTTTGCCTGTGCCATTGCATATGCATGCCAGTAGTTCATCGCTTTTTACACTTTGGCAAGACAATGGCCCTCTTTCTGTTCTCTGTTCTGATTTGGCTTCACTCTGGTTTGTTTGAGTTTGGTCTGCTTTTTAAAGCAGGAATATCCTGATTTGCACTTCCTAGATGAATACATAGATTTGGATGCAGCCATCCTTTTGCACTTCTCTGGATTTTGTGATTTTTACACTCAAAATGTACAAATACGTAAAATGCATATTTTAGATTAGAATGTGTATGAAATTTGTGCACTGTGAAAAAATACATTTAAAAATAATGTTGATTTTTCTGTTTTGTTTTGTTTTAAAATAACCACTGATTGCTGCAAAAACATAAAGGAACAGACTTATGAATGAACACATGCAAAGCTGATCAATCCATCCCTAGTGCCAGTGGGTGGCAGTGTTTTGCTACGTCCAACCTCAAGGTTGCTCCACACATTTGAGGCTCCCTTGTTTTCTCTGTACAGTTTTGCATGCAGGTACACGGCCAAAGGATGTGAATTAAGCAGTACGCAGTAGCACGTTTGTAGGATAAGTGCAGCACTTCCCCAGGCCCCACCCAGCAATTATGGGAATTGTTCAAAGCCTCTTCATGTACTGCTGGTTTACACTAATATTTCCCCACGCAGTGGTGTGATCCTGTAAAGAAAACACATGGAGACCTTGAATATGTGACATGACCCAAAAGCATTTAAATTGCAGGGAAGAAAGAATGGTGGTAACCTGTAAGGCACAGTGTGCTTTTTTTTAACCTAATGACAGCCGGACACACTCTTTTGGAGATCATGACAGACTGCCAGCTCTGTGTTGCTTTTTCCTTAATCCTAAACACATTGCTAAGGAAATAAGCCCCATCAATTCCAATGATACTTCTTTCCACCATCAGAATGCTGGTTGTAAAGGTGTAGTGAATGCCTATTGCAGGACTTGGATTACATAAATTGCAAGGGGTTCAGAGGAGACCCAGCCCATTACCTTTTGTGATGGTTGCTGTTTATAGAAGGTTAGGGGGTGGGTGGGGGTGTGGTTTGATTAAAACTGAGGAGCATGTCAATATAATTGATTTGATCAAGGCTCGGCAGAGACTTGCCCCGACACCATCTTTGTCAGTCAGAAACAGAGAATAAATGAGCTTTGAATCTGAGCAATGAAATGGAACGTTGTCCCCAACACAATGCCTATCTTGTGATGGGATTTGGAGGCCTTATGTTTTTGGTTGAAGAGGAGGCTTTGGCCTTCCACTTACTGTGTGGTGGTGGCAACTTTGGAGTTGTGACCAAGGAGGGGTGTAGCTGAAAGAATTGCAATCTAGAAGTTTCCTTCTTTTGTGTTTCTTCCTTTTGTGTGTCTTTCTCTGGCCCCTCGTTGGCATCTATCTGTCTTGAGAGGCAATGAAAGAGCGCACCATTGTGGGTAAAGCCAAACCGTTGGAGGGTTACAGCACCTGCTGTGCCTGAACAGATATGAGAGAGACTTGTTTTATTGCAGCTGGGGCAGATGAAGGCATCCAATTTCGCTGTTGCAGATGCACCATGGCGTTTCCTTGTTTCCTACCTTACAAATATGGTTAATTGAGCTCAGGAGGTGGCTACTGTAGCCTAGTGGGGAACTATGGAAATCAGCTTTAGAAGGTCTGCTGATGAGCTGTTACATAATTAGCCCCCATAGGAAGTCCATTACTAGTTCCATTGTTCTCTTTCCCAGCCTATACTCTTTCTTCCTCTTCTTCCAATGTTATCTCCTTTAGAATGGAGGTTGCTAGGGACTTGCAAACCTCTTCATCTATATCTATTTCTGTTGCTGTGCATTCTCAGCTTATGCACATTGGCACATTATTTTCCAAGTTCCATAGGACAGACTAGAACCAATGTAAACCAGTGCACCTCCACTGGAGTGAGTAGTTCGGATGCTCAGGTGAAGCAGATCTGTGCCATGTTGCTATGGATCTTGGCCACCATTTGAATGGGCCATGCCTCTGGTTCTGAGGTGGGTCCATTGCATTTCCTTCTCTTATCCTGTGGCGTAATGCCAGCAGCAATGGGAAGAAAAAGAAACACTATAGTATATGTGTGTATATATATAGAATAACCTATAGTTTCTATTTCTATTGTATATTTATTCTGTAAATGTTGGTGTAAATTCTGTTAAATGACAAAGCATATTCCAAAGTGATCCGTGAACTATTTTCATTCTCAGTGCTGTACAGATCTATTTTACTGTATATTTGATATATTTATAATTTTTTAGTGTACGACTGGTGACCACACCCTGCTGAGCTGCCCACTTGGGGGTGGGGTGGGTGGGGAGAGCACAGAAGGGCACTGCCTTCATTATTTCTGTGGAAATATAACAGTATTACATTGTGGCATTTTGCTAGGCGTTAGAATTGGGAAGTGGTGGGATTAAATGTTAGATGCCTTGAGCAGTTGCTCCATTGAGTCTCCTTGTGTTAGGGCTTGTAACTGCTGTTGTGTGTGTGTGTGTTTTATTAGGGTTAGCTCTATCTATAACACAGTCACTTTCAAAGCCATTCCATAGCTTTACGTTATGATGGATGTTCTCAGTAGATGACCATGCCTTGAGGGTGTCCAAAATTTATGGCTCATTCCTGTCAGGGATAAAACAGGCACACTACATGCTTTTGTGACCATGTCCAGGCTATATTTCATAATTACAAGAATGAGCCAGAAATTATGATCACTGTTGAACTGAAGTACAGAAATGGGTGGTGTTAGATGGGGCGCTTCTGAAGTCAAATTTGACCTTCCTCTTCAGTGTGGGGAGGGCCAAGTGGCCTTTATATAGATATACACACCTGTTGTTTGCATGACCCAACTTTGCTAAATAGTAGCCATCATATGATGACAGATCAGTTGAGAATATTCTCAGAAAAAAATAATAATCCTGATCTGTCATTGAGCTGGCCCCTTTAGTTGATACCTGATCCGACCACTTAGGATATCTAGTTTCTTATAGCACACACTACAACTTCCAGAAAGCACAAAAGCCCAGATGGGAAAAAGCAATATTCCGGTGGCCCTTCCATTCAATGCCCCTATCTGGAATGTATCCCATAGTTCTAGTATTTTCACTCTAAGTACTCAGGAGCTATTGAGTGAATCCACTTGGTAGGGGTCCTTTTCTTTTACACATTCATTCTATGTATCCTGATCCTTCAGGTCATACCAGGTTTCTGCCTTTTGGTGTAGCCACATAAATATTGAAGTTGCTGAAATGTTTACCCTATGGAGGAATGCCAGTCATACCCAGCACACTAGTTTTATATGTTTAACTTGGCTAGCAGCCTCCAGACAATAGCACATGCAACAGAGGAAATTTACATTCCAATCCAGAAAATGAAGTCTCTATGTAGTACCAAGTTCCACATGCAGGTTTAATTCTTTGGATCAAGATCTGTGGGCATAAACTGGCTGCATCTAAATGTGAGTGCCATCAGTTTGTGCTGTGTTGCTTTTGGTTTGATACAGATCCAGGTGTGCATCCCCACCTGCAATGCAAATCAGTCAGACCAGAGCTGGATGGACTTGAGACACCCTTGTTGCTTGACAATATACGCCTTTTTATCTTGTCATGAGAAGGGCTTGAAGCCAAAGCCTTCCGATTTTAACCACGGCGCCTCTGTTGCTTTAGCTAAAGAGTGGAACAGGTGAGCTTTTTAAGAGTACAGGGATTGTAGTTGCCAATGAAATCTGAAAGCATAAATCCATAGATATAGCTGGTTTATCATGTGGGGAAGTAAAACAATGAATTGACTGCAGATGGAGTAAATAGTCTTATATTAACAGTCCAGTCCTATGCAGAGTTAAATGTGCTTCATTTTACATAGGTTCAGCCTGCACATTGACCACATGGTGGGTTCATCCTGTAGCAATGACAAATTGAGTAGACTTGGCCACATCAGAAAAGAGCCCAACGTTCTTAGTCCTTGGGTATCATTCATTGGAGCTTGGCTGAGCTCGCTAGTGTTTTCTACCTTAAATTACCAATACCTGGCATTCCAGGAGTTGAGGGAAATGCTAATCATTTACCCAATAAGGCCGCTCTGGATTAACTTTACTCTTACCAGCTGATAGTTTTCACGTTGCCTCAAAACTGCTTAATAAACCTTGGCAACCCCATCCTCCATCACCTTTAGATCAAACTGCCTGTAACATAATGAGCTGCAGTTTTAATCAAATATTTAGCTAAAATAAAATAAGGTAGCTGCTAATGCAACAGGGAATCAGGTTCCTGACCCTGCACTCTTAACCAATTGTCCCCCCCCCCTTCCCCTGATCTCTTACAGGGACAAGCTTTTTCTAAATGATCAACTATTACTCGATCTTCTTGCTAGAGTCATGTCTTTTAGATTTTTAAAATAGCATTGGGTCCAACAGGTAGCCATGAGGGATGTCAGCACAAGACAGGAACTCTGAATCCTTCACTCTGCTATGAAAGGATTCTTAGCTCCAGCTGTGGAGCATCCCCTTCACCACAGCGCAGTGGCATCACACTGGTGTACTTGACATAGCAGGTCTATGCAGAACCACTCAGAGATCTGTTCCAAAAGAAGACCCCCCAATGAGATGTTGTCTTGTTCTGGGAAAACACTGTGCTATCGATACCCTGGCAGAATGGCGGAGGTTTCCCAGAATCCACTGTGGAGGTTGTTTGGCAACCAAAGGCCCGATTCAGCAGTGGAATACAAATATCCATTGACTTCATAGCAAGCCCCAAGAGGTAGATGCAAGTAGTATTGTTAGCCTGAAGACAACTCGGGTGTCCTGGGGGAAAGAGGCAACGAGAGGGTGCACTTGAGCCTAGCATCCAGTGCCTGACAGGCTGGCCTCAATAGCTGGGCCCTAAATCCCTAACTGGGATGCCTCTAACTGCAGTGAGGAAAGCAGAACTTGGAGCAGGTGTGGTGGCGCTGGCGAGTTTTCTAAACTTTCATGCAATGAAAAACGTGGGAAGTACATGTCTCTGATGAAACTTTGCTGTAGAAATAAAAACAGCAGCACAGATTGTAGTGATTTGTCTCATATACAGTGTAGCCAGTGTAAGCACCATATGCACCCTGTGTCAGCGGGAGAATTCTGTTGTATGGGAGAAATACTGTAACAACTCCACAGCAGCCTGCAATTAAAAGTTTCTTCTTTATTACCATGCAATGTCTCCTGGGTCTCTTTTTTTGCTTGTACATAATGCCAGGTCATTGGGGAGCACTTGTCGTTAAGCTCTTGAGGAAAGAAGGGTATGGCCCGGTGCACAACTCTTAACTCTTAACAAAGAAATCCTTTATTCCGATCACACCAGGACTGGAGAGATGGTCTGCTACATCAACAGAACAGCTGTAGTATCCAGTGCATACTAGACCAAGGGGGTAGGGGTGGGGGGACACACAACCAGAAAATGTAAAAAAAAAAAAATGGCATCAAAGTGGCAGGCATTCAACACACATGCACACCGCGGTGTCCCTGGAAGCTCCATCAGTGTCCAGAAATTGTGGATTATGCTTGTAATTTTTGTTTGTTTATTTTATTTATTTATTTATTGAATTTATATGCCATCCTATACCCAGGGGTCTCAGGGTGGTTCACAGAATAAAATCAAGATATAAAACCACAAAATACATAATAAAAATAAAAACAACAACCCAATAGCCTCCCCCCCCAACACATTTTAAAAGGGCATAAGATGTAAATGAGGGACGCAGGTGGCGCTGTGGGTTAAAGCCTCAGCGCCTAGGACTTGCCGATCGAAAGGTTGGCGGTTCGAATCCCTGCGGCGGGGTGCGCTCCCGCTGCTCGGTCCCAGCACCTGCCAACCTAGCAGTTCGAAAGCACCTCCGGGTGCAAGTAGATAAATAGGGACCGCTTACCAGCGGGAAGGTAAACGGCGTTTCCGTGTGCGGCTCTGGCTCGCCAGATGCAGCTTTGTCACGCTGGCCACGTGACCCGGAAGTGTCTCCGGACAGCGCTGGCCCCTGGCCTCTTGAGTGAGATGGGCGCACAACACCAGAGTCTGTCAAGACTGGCCCGTACGGGCAGGGGTACCTTTACCTTTACCTAAGATGTAAATCAGATCAACCAAATGCCTGGTTAAAAAGGAATGTTTTTGCCTGGTGCCTCAAGGTGTTTAATGAAGACTGCAGGCGAAATTCCCTGGAGAGGGCATTCCACAGATGGGGGCCACTGCAGAGAAGGCCCGTTCTCGTGTTGCTGAGGACGAGGCACATGAAGGAGGGCCTCAGAGGATGATCTCAGGGTCCAGGTAGGTTCATATGGAAAGAGGCGGTCCTTGAGGTACTGCACTCCTCAGCCATTTAAGGCTTTGTAGGTCAAAACCAGCACTTTGAATTGGGCCCGGAAACTAATTGGTAGCCAGTGCAGTCGGACCAGTATTAGTGTAATACGCTCAAATTTGTATTATTAATTTTGTATCCCTGCCTTCGCCCCACAGGAGCCCAGGGTGGCAAGTATCAAGAGTTAAAAACAGTACAATTTAAAATAAAACACATTTAAAACACTTTAAAATGTTTTTTTAAAAAAACAAAAAGCACTTTAAAAACATTTAGAACTTCTAAAAACATTTAAAACCAATACACTTGGTTATTAATGTTTTAGTTGCCATGGCCAGTATCTATTACCCATCCTCGGTAAACAGGTATGCTTTTAGATTTCTCCTGCAAGTCAATAATGAGGGAGACAGGAAGACCTATCCAGGGTGGGCGTTCCACAAATGGGTCACCACCAACAAGAAGGACCTGTACACACCAACTGGAAAGAGCCGCTGGACTCACATGCTGCCCAAACTTAGAGGGAGCCAGTGAACTCATGCCAATGGGGGCATGTGCCCAGCACACAGCCTACATTGCAACACACAGCAGCATAGCGCTGACAGTTCTTCTGACCCAGCAGCAAATCCAGGTAAGAGCCCATTTCTGCCTATCCCAGATGTTCCTACAGGTAAAGGGCATCCTCTTGTTCTGGCAAAGACAACAGTGGTGTCAAATGCTAATTGATAAAAAGCCACTGTTCAATACCCAGTGTTGGGAAGTAGGGTTGCCACTGATTCCAGAATGTAAAATTTCCTAACTGCCCCACTGCTCCAGGGAAACATGCCTAGGCTCCAGGTGCACAGACTGATTTCTGCATACACGTCCATCACTTACAGTGTAAAGCCACAAGAAAATATTTTCCTGCCAAGTTGTTTCTAATGTGGAACATATTGTGGTCATGTTATTAGGTTTAAAATGCCGAGAACAGGGATTTATTTAATTTCTGATTGATTCTACAGAAATTGTCGGAAGAGTTCTGCACTAACAGCAGCCTCGTCCCTGGGATTGGTGAAAGAAATGATGCCACTGTGGTGTTGGTATAAGCACAAGATGTCTCCCTGCTCCATGGGAACTGGCCAAAGCTCCTCTAATCTTGTTGATTTCCTCCCTTTCCAATACGTTGGCATTTTTGTTACTTTGGCACAAAAAGCATCGACTCCCTACATTGTGTACCAGAAGAGAGCCAAATGTATTTTACTGTGACAATCTGATGTGGATTCTGAAGGATTTCAGGATAATATTACCCCATTACTTTAGGAACAGATAACCTTTGCCTTAACAGCTGTTAACCAGCATAGCTCGGTTGACTTTCACAATTCCAAAATTCAGCATCTTTGAGGGTGGGTCATGGTGAGAACGGTTTACTACTATTCACTGTCTCCTTACTGACAAACAGAACATGCCAAGTGGGGAAAGGGAAGGTGCTTGCTTCCAGGCCCAAGGCTGTCTCTTTAAGGACTTCACTTCTCAGCTAGCAGAGTGGGTATGGAAGTGGACCTAAAAGGATATAGAAGGCATAAATCAGACCTAGGACTCCATCATGCACAGTGATCTGTCCATGGTCCTGCAAAGCTTTGTGCTTCTATTCCTGGGCAAAAGGTGAGCCCTAAACCAGGCATAGGCAAACTCTGGCCCTCCAGATGTTTGGAACTACAATTCCCATCATCCCTAGCTAACAGGACCAGTGGTCAGGGATGATGGGAATTGTAGTCCCAAACATCTGGAGGACCGGAGTTTGCCTTTGCCTGCCCTAAACCATTGCTCTCTCAATTCATCACTCCATCTGCAGGTGATGAATTGGGAGGGGGGAGGGTTGGCCTTTTTTTTATTTTAAGGGGGTTGCAATTTGGGTCCTAAAATACCTCCCAAATAGTTTTCTTGGGGGGGGGGGGCTTGAAATTTTAGTGGGGGCAGTTCTTATCCTTCCTGCTCTTTTCTTTCCAGTTCCTTCCTGCTTTTCTTTAACTTTGTCTAAAATTGCCTCCGTGTTGGCTGCTGCCACAGCACATGGGTGGTTGTCAGAACATTGAAGCTACACTATCAAAGCTATTGAAATCTTACAGAAAAGAAGAAAACAGTTCAAAAGAGGCAGGAGGAACATCCCACTACAATTGTAAGCTCCTCCCCATAATCATTAACTCCCTCCGTTTTAGTCTAGCTTAAGAGTTTTGGTCACAATGACACCCCAAATTTGGATGAACCCCTCAACCTCACCCCACACATATACATGCAAAACCAATCCTACTCTGGACCTGTATTGGTTCTTGCTATCGCCCTGACATTGGGGTGGATCCCTCATCCCACCCTCCACTTCCCTGACTGTCCATAATCTCTGCTGCCTTGGTACAGGGTAATTATCAAGGCATTATCCTTGCTTTATGTTGATAGCGGAGTACAATGCCTTGGCAGCCCAAAAAAAGCAGAGCAACACCACTAATAATTAGTCAGAAATGAGAGATAATTTGATAAAGACTTACTTTGGAATCTTCCCAATTACACCGGCTCCCTTTTAATGTTTCATGCTTTTGTTGCTGCTTCTAGAGATTAGCCAATTAGTTAACCATGGTATTTGGGGTAGAAAATCTATGCCTAATCCTTTCATCATACCAAAGATTTCTGCCTTAATTATAACAGTGTTACAGGCTGGCACTTTAGTTTTGGGGCTGAGCTCTGCACCCTTAACAGCAGACAGCAATGGCTGATGGAGCATCATTCCAAATGTGCAAACAGTGAGCATAACTGCAGTTCTAAATGCAGAGACTGTGCCTGGCTGGATTGCTAGTCCTTGCTCTGCTAATTTAATTCCTTCCATTTACCAGGCTCCTTTGGCTCAGGCAGAACTAAGTGGAACCTTTTCCCCATAATACAGTTCTGAGCTGCTCTTTATGACTTAATTACAATCTTTTTAAAAAGAAAAAAAAACCCCTACTTTCTTTTGGTGATGGAAATAAGCCCAAAGTATGAGGCAATCTGGGCTAGGGAATTGCACTTAGGTAGGGAGGTACTCACCGGGGAGAAGCAAAAAGGGCTCTCTGGGAAATCCAAATATAATCTTACAGATGATAAACCCCACCTCCCATCATCTTTGACCATTGGCCATGCTTGCTGGGGCTGATGGGAGCTGGAGTCCCACAGGTCCTCTACCCCCGGTCAACTTTATACCTGACTGAGCATTAATTAATGCATAGATGTCACAGAAATAAGCCCATTTGCTTTAAAACAACAAGGTGATAGACCTCAGTTGATAACACTGCTAGAGTTACTACAATTTTCAGAAACACACACAAAATATACTCTCAAAATATACAGTTTTTGGGGTGCAATGTAATGTTGAATACATCCAACAGCAAGCTACTAGCCACAATTGCTCTGCTCTGCTTCCACAACTGGAGGAAGTCTACTTCTGAATACCAGTTGCTGAAAACTGCAAGAGAGGAGAGGACTCTTATGCTCAGATCCTGCTTGTGGGTTTCACCCAGGCATCTGGTTGGCCATTGTGAGAACATGATGACTGGATGAGCCATTGGCCTGCTCCAGCAGACTCCTCTTATGTCCTTGTGTTTTACTCTAGATAATTTACCCCATCTCTGAAACTCATCATCTCTAAAAGATGAAACTTTAAATTTCCAGCAAGGCTTCTTAGAGACGTCTGAGCTGAGTGGGAGGGATATTTACCTGGAAGAAAGGCTCAGTTTTATACATGAAGCAGAATTTCCACTATGCACCATAAGGAGCAAGTAGGCAGAGAGAAGTTTTTCTACCTCTCTCATAATACTATTGAAGATGAACGTTGAAAAGATTCAGGATAGAGAAAAGAAAGTACTTACTCATGCAGCGCACAGTTAAACAATGGCATTTGCTCCCACAAGGAGTGTAGATGTCTTTAACACAGAATCTGAGAAATTAATGGAGGATAAGACTAGCAGTGGCTACTAGCCATGATGGTAATGTTCTGCCTCCACTGTCAGATGCAGTATGCATCAGAATACCAATGGCAGGGGATGGTAAGTAGGGAGAGTGCTGTTCCATTTGTGCCCTGCTTGCAGGTTTCCTAAAGGCATCTGGTTGGTCACTGGAACAACAGAATGCTAGAATAGATGGGACTCTGGCCTGACCCAGCAGAACTGAGGTTCTTATGAAGGCTGTGTGTGCTCAGCATCCTGCCCAGGCAGCTGGGTGGATACTGTGCCATATGGTCTCTCCTTCCTTCCCTTTTTGTGTGCTGCCCTCCAAACCTATGCTGGGGAGGAGAATAAGGGGATTTGAACCCATTCCTGTATCCCTGCCTGGAGACTGGCAGTTGAGGGTCATTGCTGCCTGCAGAGGCGGTGCTAGGTACTCTGGCACCAGGAGCGACGTGCACCCGGGGGGCAGGGCTAGCTGCTCTCAGGGGTGGGGCAAATGTCACAGGGGGCGGAGCGAGCATCCTGGGGGGGGGGTGCGCCTGCCCACCGTGAGCCTCCCAGGAGGTGCACCGCCCACCATGAGCACAGCTATGTCACCCCCCCCCCTCAGGGATGGCCCCTGGGACAGGCCACACCTGCCTTGCTCTGCCTCTGGTTGCCTGAGCTGCTGGGACTGGTGAATTGGGGATGCTCTGGCATCATTGTGGATGTTGTGATGTACCCCATCATTGTGAGTTTATTGGTCCTCTCTTTGTGTGGGTTGTATGCAGGCATCATCACTAGCAAAGTTCCTAATTGGTGGGTTTTGGCAGTATTTGCAGGGATGGGGGCACCTGTTGTTTTCACACCATTTTTGGATGGTGTGTGTGTGTTTTGCATGTTTTCTCCAGCTGAGCCCAGCAGCTGTTCTGCCAATGTAGCAGCAGTGCGTCTCTCCCCACCCAGCATAATTGGTGCATAGAATTTTTCTGTTTAAGTGATTTTTCTTTTCTCTATGTCTGCAGCTTGCACATAATTATAAATCTTACATCAACTCAAGTGCCCATTAGATTTAAATAGAGGAAACGCTTTTCTAGTCCACATTAACAACACACACAGTGGTACACAAATAATATAAGAGAAGACACACTCTTAATCTTGCCAGCAGGCGAACAGTCAATGGTAATAACAGCTACAGTTGGATCAGAGTCTAGGCACATTGGCCTAGGGAGCTTCCAGATTATTGTTATTTTTGAGTGGGATTCAAACACGTACGGGCAAACTCAGGTTGCATGATCACAGCTAACTGGGGGTTGGTTTGCACAACAAACCCACTTCTCTTCCCCAAAGATTGGACTACATGCAAATAATGAAGTGACAGGGAAATATACTGGAAAGTGTATTTAACCTCCCTGAAAACAAATCAGAACAAATGCTCGTTAGATAGCCAGCCACTGTCTAACCTTCCTGTAAACAAATCAGAATGAATGCTCAACAAACATGTCACCTTAGAGACAAATTTTGCTGAGTCCAATGGGGCTTCCCTGAGTAATTTTGCATAATAGGGTTATGCTGCACAAGACCTTTTCAGCATCAAAGTTTTGCTTTGCTATGTACATAATGCATGCCCACTTAAAGACTATATCGTGGGTGAGCAGATCAGGATCTACTGATAGATTTCTGGGTGGTTTGCAGTAGATTGGCAAGAGGTTCTGACTTTCAAGTGTTTAACTACAGCCAGAACAAAACTATTCATTCCACCTAATTTTAGCTGCTGAATCAGGTGGGGTGTGGAGTGGGGTTGTGTGAAAGCCAAAGAGCTCAGTTCTTTTCTGGTTCTGTAAATGAATCCCTAGGTTCAGAATGTGCTCAGAGGCACCCTATTCTTTTAATGCTAACTGTCTGTCTTTTGCACCTGACTCTAGATGTCAGATCTTGGGGTTCTATTGGAAGAACAAAGTAGATCTCACAAGCCTGAAATCTGCCCACCCTTTCCCTATATCCAACTCCCAGGTTTGAAAACAACAGAGACTGGTGAATTGGCCAAGGGCGCTCGGCATACAAGATTGATACTGCCTCCAAACTGTCATTATTGTGGGGGAGGGATTCAAGTGCACATTGCTACTTTAAGTTTGCACAGCTGAAGTGCATTAAAGGGGTTTCATAGTGCAACAAATCTTTAAAAACGAATCGGTTATTACTATTATTTTGCCGTTTGGGAAATGCATTGAAAAGCATGGGATGAATGAATGACTAACTAACAGGAAGACGTGGGAACACCCTGCAAGCAAATCAGGGTGGATGCTCATTGTCCTATAACTGCCCCACAAGCAAATCAGAACAAACTCGCAAGAAAGACAGAAAGAATCGAACGTCCCCATGATTTTTGTACAAGCAAATGACTGACTGTTCAATAAACAGCTTATCCAGAGGGACCCCGTATCACAGATACAGAGGAAAGCAGCCTTATAACCGAGTCAGACTATTGATCCATCTAGTACAGCCTTGTCTACACGGCTTGGTTAACGGAGCTCTAGGATTTCGGACTGAAGACTTTCCCAGCTCCCCACCCAGATGGACCAGGGATTGAAACTGGGACCTCTAGGCACTTAGACTTTGCTTTCACGTGCCATCCTGGGAGCTGCGGGTGGAAAGCTGGGACGCCCCATTCTCAGAACCTCCAGTTGGGGGGCGGCAAAGCAGGATGTTCGCCACGTTGAAGGTGCTTCCTCTGAGACGCCGAAAGGTGCCGTTGTGTGACCCACAAGCTGTGGGTGATTATTATTTTTTTTGGGGGGGGAGGACGACCCTCCTTTCCCCTCTTTCTCACGACCGCAACTTCCTCCTCTGAATCTGAAAGCCGGAACATTTACACTGGTGGGGTTTTTGGGATGGCCTCGCTCGCCCCCTCTCTCATGCCAGCTCCTTTACACTCGGACCCCAAAGAGGACTCTCCGTATCAGCTCGCCCCTCCCTTCGGAGGGCAGCTTGTTCCTCGTCTCGAGTTGCCCCCCTCCGGAGGAGGAGGAAGCCGCGCCGAAGAGCTCAGGCAGCCCCGCCCCGTCCACACCCCCTCCGGCGCCGGAGCTGCCAAAGCGCGCCGGCACCGACGGGGTTAATCTCTCCCCGCGCAGCTCCTGGGAGGCGAGGGAGACGAGCCCAGCCGAGCCGGGCTGGGAATTCAAGCGCCCAGTATCCGGGCAACAGGCGGCGGGAAGCTACTGGCTGCGGAGCCGCCGGAGCCGTCCTGCTGGCGCTGCCCTCCGCAGAGCGCCCCCTCTGGACAAAGGGGCGAAATGCTCCCGCCTCCGTCGGCTGCCTCGAGCCCAAGGCCAGGAGGAGGCTGCGCGCTCCGGCTCTTCCGTGGAGCCTCGACGCCGCGGGGCATCGCGCAACAGAGCGCCTGGCGCGGGGAGCGCAACTCGGGCGGCAGCTGTCCATGGCCCCTCTCCGCCCGCCCCCAACTTCTGGGCGGCCCCCCAGTTGCCCCTGGTGACCAGCCCCCCCTCTCCCTGCAGGCTGCCCCTCCCAGCCCTGGCGGAGGGGAGGGGTGGCAAGAAAGCACCCAGGCGCTGCGCGGTGCTTCCTCCCTCCCTTCCTCCCTCCCTCTCGCCCTCCCACCATCCGACCATGAGGCAGCTCGGAGCGGGCTCGGCTTCCTCCAGTTCTTTCGCAGGCGCACCTGAAGGCCGGCAAGACCCTTCGCCGTCTCTCCCGGCAGGAGCTGTGAGGAAAGCGCAGTCCCACCTGGACCCGACGACGGCCACCTCCGACGGAAAGCGCGTCTTGCCGGGAGCTTGAAGCGGCTTCTCCTCATCCGCCTTGCTTGGACCTCGCCGACGCCGCGCCCCCCTCGCTCCTTCCCTGGGGGTTGCTGGAGGGGAACCAGCTCAGCCAAGCAGAAGCAGCGGCGGATGGTGCGCCTGGTTCGCTCGGCTTTCCTCGCCCGGAGGCTCACGTCTAGGAAATAAGCGGCGGCAGCGGCTCCTTCCTCGAGCGCGGGAGACGTCCATGGTTTGCTTGTTTGTTTCTTGATCGCGCGTCTGACCTGGCTGGGAGCCAAGGCGAAGCTCGGCAATCCAAGACGGCAGGAACGGCGAGACCCCGGGAGTGAATTGTTTGCAGATCTGTGTCAGAGAGAGAGAACCAGCGTGGGAATCCAACACTGGAGCTCTTTCAAAGTTTAAAGTCAAGTCAAGCCCTCTCTCCTCTCCACTTAGGGAAGACTCAGCAACCTGCTGAGGACCAGAAGAGAGAAAAGAGGAGAGGAGATGATTTCCTCCTCCTCCTGTTCCTGCTGCTGCAATATCCGTCTGATTTGTTCCTAACACGGTGTTTTTCTTTACCAGACTCCTGTGCCCTCGATAAACACGCGCGCACCAGTTCCGTTGCCATCTGCTTCCAGTTCTGCCTCAAGGCAGGGGGGGCCGAATCCTGTAGCTCTCCGGCTCGCCAGTCAGGCCCCTTTCCTTCCGTGTCTGGTCTTCGGCTCCCCCTCCGTCGAGGCACTTGTTGCTGCTCGGTGGCTGAGCAGCAGAACACTTCCCGCTGGCCTCCTCCACGGCCACGCACGCACACACAGAGAGACACGCGCGCACACAAAGACGCTCTCCCTCTCGAGAAGGACTGCCTGCTCCGAGCTGAATGCCAGTCCCGGCCCACCTCTGAGACCCACCGCTCCTGCCTGGGAGAGAGCGAGAGCGCGCGCCCTCGCCCAGCCGCCCAGCGCAGCTCCTTGCCGGACGGGAAGGGTCATCCGAGGGCACCTGCGGGCCACCTAACCTGATCTATGATCAGCTCGGTGTGTGTCTCCTCTTACCGCGGGCGCAAATCCGGGAACAAGCCACCGTCCAAAACATGCCTGAAGGAAGAGATGGCCAAAGGCGAAGAGTCGGACAAGATCACGATCAACGTGGGGGGCACCCGGCATGAGACGTACAAGAGCACCCTGCGCACCCTGCCGGGCACCCGCCTGGCCTGGCTGGCCGACCCGGACGCCCAGAGCAACTTCGACTTCGACGGGCAGAGCAAGGAGTTCTTCTTCGACCGCCACCCAGGCATCTTCTCCTACGTGCTGAACTACTACCGGACGGGCAAGCTGCACTGCCCCGCCGACATCTGCGGCCCCCTCTTCGAAGAGGAGCTCACCTACTGGGGCATCGACGAGACCGACGTGGAGCCCTGCTGCTGGATGACTTACCGGCAGCACCGCGATGCCGAGGAAGCCTTGGATATCTTCGAGAGCCCGGAGCCCGGGGCTGGCGGGGCTGGCGAGGAGAACGAGGAGGAAGGAGCCCCCGAAATGTCTCTGCAGCGCCTGGGCATGGACGACAGGCCACCGGGGGCCACGGGAGCCGGAGGCTGTTGCCGCAGCTGGCAGCCCCGGATGTGGGCACTCTTTGAGGATCCCTATTCATCCCGGGCAGCCAGGGTGAGTTGATGGGCAATTGGTGGGGGCACCTATGGGAGCGGGGGGGACTCCCCACACACTGGCCAGATCCTCATGGGCCCCCAATCACTCAGTTACCCTTCCTGCTCCACCCCATTGTTACGTCTTCTGTTTCTCTCCAGAGACAACAGTTGCTTCACATTTCATTTTTAAAATTTGTTTCAAAATGTTGTTACTAAATTATTTCCATGAGTTACATTCAGTTTGAGACATTTTTGTTATGGGCAGTATGGGATTTCATCCACTCTTGAAGGCTTTTGAGTCGAGTTTCTTTCTTTTCTTTGTGATGACCCTTCTGTTCATTCGCTGCTATTTTCTCTTCCTCTTTCCCTTCATGTGACCTTCTCTCCTTGCTCTCCCTTGCTGGCACAAACGTGAGAGGGAAGCTCTCGGTTCTTATTTTCTCTCTCTCTGTGAGAGTTTCTTTTCTTTTTATGCACACACATAGAGGAGTAAAACAGCACCCCTGAATTTGTATGGACGTGGCTTGCCCCCACCCCAGACAATGATCACCCCAAAACAACTCTCAGTAGGCAAACACAAGGCCTTCAGATTCCCAAGGCAGCCTTGGAGCAGCCTGCCCCAGCATTACGCATGCTGTCCCCTCTTCCACTCATGGAATTCAAGATCTAAAATATTTTTAGGAAAGCCCAGTAATAATTACCTCTATCACTGGGGATCACATAACAAAAACTACCATAGAGAGATCAAAATTTTCATAAGTTGTGGGTCCATGACCTTTGAAAATCAGGGGTCTGTAGTACTTAGCTGATTAGGAACCACTGACCTACATATTTCCCTCCTATGCTTCTTCCAGGTTCACCACTGGCTTACATGTGTCCTTTCACACCTCTGTCTTGTGTCTATGCTTACATGCGTGTGCACAGAAATTCATGTCTTAAACAGCCAAAGAAAGAAGAGGCTGTGGGTGGGAGTTTGCCCTTGACGACCCAAGGAGGGTACATTGCCCCCAACTTTTCTTTCTATTTATTGTCCTCTTTGATCCACTATTCAAAAACAAGCCTTCCTTTTGTTTAAGGAAGCTGTGATGCAACCCCCTGGTTTCACCCATGATAGCAGTAAATTTAATTTTCATCTTTTAGAATTCTAACTTGCAAGCAGATTAGTGATACCTGCCATTCCTACCTGTTTGCAAGTTCCGGAACAAGAAATGCAGGCTGACGGGAAGCCATCTGCTACTTGCCTGCTTTTTCGCTTTGAGAGATACTTTTTCATGCCTACTGATGGAGACACACCCACTTCATTCCCATTCAAACCCACACAAATTAATAGAGGCAATCTCCACATGCTTTTGCTTTTTAATGTGCGCATAAATCAAATGCATTATTCACATCCAGCCATACGCTCTTGCTTTTATACTCAAGAAGTAGTGGTTCATATCTCTGGTTCCTTAGTCACACCTATCACGTAAATGCTGGCACATATACTCTTAGCTTTCTCTGTCTCACATGCAGAAGCATTGCTGGCATTTAGAGGTGTAAAAAATGCAAGGGAACACTCTGAGCTCAGCCTAGATCCTGGCAGAGTTCACATTAAAATGTGTGCGTTGGTGGGGGGTTGGACTCTCTATAACCACCATAAGCAGCAAATACTCTTTTGGCACCTTAAAGACTAACAGGTTTTGGTGGGCATAAACATTCATGGACTGGGGTCCACTTCATCAGCTGCATGAAACATTATCCTTCATTGCAGGTATGGTATAGGTGTATGCACATACCGTACATCCAACATGTTTTCTTCCAGCCAAACAGCCAAATCCCGAAACCAGACATTCCAAAGATGGCATTACCGGTCCCTTCTGTAGTCTCAAAGGTCTTAGATTTCCAAAGCTGCTCTCAATTTATGAGAGGGTCCAAAATAGACTTGCTGAAAACAGCCTCCAGGGATTTTCCCACACTGCCTTCGCCTGTCTCTCGTCTTCTCCTGGAAAATGCTTTCCCCAGCCGTTGACCTCGGTGATGCCTGATGATATGATTATCAGAGCTAGAAATGAAAAAAACCTGCCCCAATGTAGTGATAAGTACATCTGTCCCTACCTTCTCCCTGCAACTATTTAAGAATATGATCAGCCCAAGTCATTGCACGAAAAAATCTCAGTACCTGTTTTGTTTTTGCTTTTCGAAGGTTTCAGTTTCTTGGAGAAAGCAAAGCTTAAGGGGCTCTCACTGTCAATGGCAGATGGAGAACTGTCCTCTCCCAGGGACCAAGGCACAGGGCCATAGAAGAATGGCTTTGAAAAGCATCTAAATTAAAAGGGAGAGGATATGTATTAAGATTTGGCGGGCATTAGCTAGATGGCATGACCTGGCTGACTCTGCTGTACTCTGGGGAAGCTGAGAGCAGTTGACCCAGGAAACTTCATTTACCTCCATCTCCAAACTTCCTTACAACTGTGATAAGGATCCTCATATGGTATAAACAGGTGCTGTTCAACTCATTTCAAGCTCTCGATACTTCCAGCAAGATTATCTCAATTTGTACCAGCTAAGTATCCAGTACTGCTAATGTTACATACTAGTGTTGAGAAAGGTGTTTTAAATGGTTCATGAAATATGAATGGTTTGTCTTAGAAAGTGCCCTTGCACTTCATTTAGGTGGTGTAGAAATAACCCCCCTCCCCTTAATGGAATCCTGCTCTGAAAGAAACAAGTGTTGATGCATTATTTGTCACAGAAACAAGATCTCTGATCTTTGTTGTCCACTAAGGCTTGACTTTCCAAAGACTGCCATAGATTCCATCTTTTTCATCACTGGAATAAATTCTAGCTGGCCTTAACTGGCCTTATTAACCCTTGTTCTTCATTGGGTACATGACATTTTGATTTGCTTTCTCAGGCCAGAAAATGTTTCTAATAATAACAATTTTGTATTTTTCTTGACTAAGACAACATAGGGGGAAAGGTACAAAAGTGATGTTACTCAGTCTCACTCCTTCAATGTTCCTGCTCAAAAGATGTTGCCCTTTGCATGTAATTGTATGAAAACGTGGGGAGCCTTTGTGGCCAAGATGTTCATTGTAATCAATATTATTCATGCTTCCCTGGCAAACAAGAATGTCTGGGTTTTTCAAGCAGATGGCATTGGGATCAGCCCAGACAGGCCCCATTTCTGGCTGGACCCCATTACTCTTAGCCTGCCCCAATCTCTCCCTCCTGCCACAAACCAACATCATAAGACATCTTGGTCTATAAGGTTGTGCTGTGAAGGGGAGGAGCCTGTGGCATCATTATCAAAAGTGACAGTTTTATTGGTGCTTTGGCTGGAGCTAAGAGTCCCTGCTGTGGCACTGACTTCTGAAGGTTGGGTTTTGAGAGCTGTTTTTTTCCCCCACACACCTATGGAAGATATTTATCAGAACACAAAATGGGCAATCAGGCACAGGGCAACGACAGAGTTCATACTTCTTCTGGAATTACACTAACTCTAGTTAGGAAGTCCCTCAGCACAACAGAAATTGATTCCTCCATACAAAATGCAGAGAAAGCGGCTTTGGCTGCAGGAAGCAGCTGACTTTGGAGTAACAGTAGGAATTGGCGCTTTGTGCTGGGAAGGAGCCCTGTCCCCCTGCCGCGATGAACAAAGGCATGGCATGCTAGAGACTCACACAAACAGATGTAATCATGGACATGAAACATTGCAGCAGTCTGCTCAGCAGGAGAGAGCAGAGTTTAAAAGCCCCAAATGAAAGCAGATCTCCCACCTTAATTTCTGCTGCTCACAGCCAGACATAATTTTGCATCCTGACTCACTTGCGGACTGTGAAGAACAGTAAAGGCAGAGCTGTGTAGTGGGCATAGCTCACCAGGAATTCATGCAGAGGTTCTTTGCTCACACTTTACCTGCCACTAGAAGGCAAATGTTTCAGCAGTAGCAGAGATACTAGGATCTGACAGTGTTGGCCAGTGTGATATTGTGGTAATCGTGTCAGGCTAGGCACAGACAAAGGGAGATCTAGGGTCAGTTCCCCGCTCAGCCATGAAGTTCACTAGGTGGTCTCGATCTAGTCATGCTCTGTCAGCCTAAACTGTATTGCAGACTTGTTGTGAGGAGAAACATTGGGGTGTGTGGGTGTATGTCCCTTAGGTTCCTTGGAGTAACAGAAGGGTGGGAATGAGATAATAAATTAAGCTGCTAGACTGCTTTTGTTGCATTGCATATTGCATAGAAACAGGAGGAGGAGGAACAATACCCGAAAAGGCCTGCCTCCACCAAAATGACACTTTTCCACACCTGGAATATACCCCAGGCCAAAGGGAGACAATTGCAACAATGTGGTGGTGGGGTTTTTCTTCCTCTTCCTCTTCCTCTTCTTCTTTTCTCTGCACACAGAAATGTAACAGAAAAGGTAACAACATGCTTAGTAAGAGTGGCAATCATGTTAGCTACTGTTGCTGTTCAAGTAGATGGGGGCAGCCCTAGAAACTACACTGAGGACTCAGCTATACAGCGGTAAATAAAATGTTTTAAGTGCTTTGTAAAGTGCAATATACAAATGTGACACTAGATTGCGATGGTGAGCTATGGCAAATTCAGTATATTTTTCATATTTTATTTTTTTTAAAAAGCACTTTCACAGCATTTTTTTATATGTGTGTAGATTCTACCTGAGTGCATAAAACCACCAAAAGAGGAAACGAGCATGCCAGCAATGCATATACAAGCCACAGGAAGAGGCTTCAATGACTCTATGTGTAATCAAGAAAGCCAAAATATACCATTTGTCTGATAATAAGTGTTGGAAATGTAAAGAAAATGAAGGAACATTCTTTCACCTCTGGTGGACTTGCCCTAAAGTGAAGGCCTTCTGGGAAATGATATATAATGAGTTGAAAAAGGTATTCAAGTATACCTTTACTAAGAAACCAGAGGCCTTCCTTCTGGGCATTGTCGGCCAGAAGGTGTTAAAGAAGGACCGAACATTCTTTATGTATGCAACAACGGCAGCAAGGATACTCATCGCTAAGAGCTGGAAAACTCAAGATCTACCCACGCTGGAAGAGTGGCAGATGCAGCTGATGGACTATATGGAACTGGCCGAGATGATTGGCAGAATCCGAGACCTGGGAGAAGAGAGGGTTGAAGAAGACTGGAAGAAATTTAAGATCTATCTACAAAAATATTGTAATTTGGTTGAATGTTAAGAAGGATGCTAGATCACAAATAATTGCCTACCATTGAATTAGACTCGAATTTGATGATAAGTGAGATTAAGGAAAATATAAATTTTTTGGAGAACTGCTAGATTCTATTTAAATGAGCGGATATAAGATTGTAAACAAGATGGTAATTTGCTTAGAAAAACCTTTTTTAACGATGCAAGTGAGAGCGGGAGACGTGAGGGAGTCCAAAGAAGTGATGAAATTATGCTATGATATAAATAATGTTGTTTATTATTAATGCATTTGAATTTGAAAATCTTAATAATTTTTTTTTTTTTTAAAAAATGTGTAATCAAGAAAGTGCATGATCTAGAAAACAGGAACAAGCACACTGCATATGTGAAATTAAGGTGTTTCCCCACTCCTGTAATGTGCATCACTTTACACTTGCTTACATTGAATTGTATTTCCAATTTTACTACTCATTCACCCACTTTGGAGAGATCCTACTGGAGCTCTTCACAATCTCTGTTTGCTTTGTTTTAACCACCCTAAAGAATTTGGTATTGTCAGCAGGTTTCCTCACTGCTCCTGAACTCTAGGTCAATGTTTTTCAACCTTTTTGGGCAAAGGCACACTTGTTTCATGAAAAAAATGACGAGGCACACCACCATTAGAAAATGTTAAAAAATTTAACTCTGTGCCTATATTGGCTATATATAAAGTAATTCTCTTGAATAGGAATCAAATAAACACAAAGAAAGTATTTTATAATTACTTTATTATGAAATAGTAAGTAAACAGAAATATGAAAAATTATAAAATATTTTATTTTTAAATCTTTCGAATTTTTCAATTTTTCCCACGGCACACCAGGCAACATCTCGCGGCACACTAGTGTGCCGCGGAACAGTGGTTGAAAAACACTGCTCTAGGTCATCTAAGGACAAGTTTAAAAGCACAGGTTCCAATGGTGATGCTTGGGAGCCTCTGCTTTCTACATCCCTCCATTAAGAGAAGGGTCTGTTTATCCATACTCTCTGCTTCATGTTTCTTAACCAGTTACTGATCCTCTTTCTTATTCCATGACTGCTAAGCTCAGGATTCTGTGGTGAGATGAGGTACTTTGTCAAAACCTTTCTCAGAGTCTATCTCTATGCCTGCTGACATTATTGAAGAACTCTGATAGGTTATTAAGGCAGGACCTTCTCTTGTGGAAGCCATGCTGGTTCGGCTTCAGAAAGGTCTTTCTTCTGTATGGTTGGTAATTTTGTAGAACAATGTTTTCTACCGGTTTCCCCAGATGTTGAGCTAACCAATCTAAATACCTTATGAAAAATGGATGTTACATTGGTCACTTTCCAGTTCGCAGGTGTGGAGACTGATTTTAGGAGCAAGTTATGTGTTTTGTTATAAAGTCAGCAGTTTCACATTTGAGTTCTTTAAGAACTCTCAAGTGATGGCTACCTGGATGCAGTGATTTGTCAGCTTTTATTTTGTCAAAAAGACATTGAACGTCATCTCTTGACATGACTATTTGCCTCAGTTTCTCAGACTCCCTTGCTGTGAATGTTAGGCACAGGGATGTGCCTTATAAGTGAAGACAAATGCAAAGAATTAATTCGGCTTACTTCACAAAGTTCACTTAGGATAGTGGTTGATCCACCATTCAGAACAGATGGGAATCAACTTTACCCCAAGTATCTAAGTGGAGATGGCTAATTTAATAGGGTTGTGTTTAGAGACTAGGGCAATTGTTCCACAACCCTATGAAGTATTATGAAATCAATATTTGCCTTCATATCACAGGGCTGATGAGTCTCCTCTTGAGCTAAAATCAATGATCCAATGCAATGACTAGATGTTAACTGAGGCCAAGCAGTAAAAATGAAAAGCTCTGCAAGGCTCATCACCAACTTGGTAAAATTGTTAGGTGCACTGATTTGTTAAATAAAGCATCAAATTATTCTGAGAGAAATGGTGTACACTTGTGTGTGCACATGTGTGCTTGTGCTTATTTCACATTTGTTCCAGTTATTCATTTTCTGAAACATCTTGCATACTATGGAGCTTCAGCCAAGAGTATGAATTCTTCATTAGTATGTAGAATGGAAAGGCCATCAGCTTTGGAGGCAGGGTGTCAACGCAGGGTGAACTATTGTTATTTTTTAATTGCTTTAGAATTTAAATATGCTTTTATTTTTATTCTAAGTTTCCGTTACCTTGTGAATAGCAGAAACTTATGCATGTTTATTCAGTAGCAAGTCCCACTGAAACCTCTCAAGTAACTCTGTAATTCTATACACACTTAGCTGAGAGGATGAGGAATATTTGTGGACAGATATACATAGGACCGCTCTATTCCATTTCAGTGGAAATTACTCTCAGGTACGTATGGCTGCAACCTTAATGCCAGCTACACACACACACACCACTAGCCTGCTTTAAAACGAAATCTGAGTTTAATGCAAATAAATACGTTAAATATTTACACTAATAATCTCAGAAAATTCAATTGATAATTTTCTGTGAAACACATTGAATTAAAGGTCAAATAAGCAGGACAGGAGTGCAACAGAACTTTCTGATTTGGGGTTCTCAGCAACTGGCATTCAGAGGTATATTGTCTCGACACTGGAGCTAGTACTCAGCCAACATGACTAATAGCCATTGATAGCCTTTTCATGGATTTGTCTAATCCACTTTTAAAGCCAACTGAGTAGATGGCCAACTCATCTGGCATTTATTCCTATACCATGGAGGGAAACTGATTTGCCCAATAACCGCCAGCCCTTGCTTCTGGAAAGTTATCAGTTTCAAAGGCAGTTTGCCAAGTGACGGGGAGAGTTGTGTTGTTTGGGGAAAAGAAACTTAAAACTCCTCTGTGCTGTCTGAACTAGTTTTACTCAGGATCCTAGCCTTAGCCTTCAAGCAAATCATCTGGCTTAGTCTGCTCTCATGCGGACAGGAAAAGCCAAACTAAAATCTGTGAGTTTCACAACAGATCCCCTTGTATCTAAATGGTAGGTACTGTATATATTCTGTAGTACATGTAGCCTCACAGTTTAGGGTTTTGGATTATACTCCTAGGTAGCATGAATCATTTATTTAATTGCAAACCAGTGCTTTAATTAATATCACATTAAAAATGACATATGAACGATCAAACTTACTCCTTCTTCATCAAAACTACCAGACCTTTGCTCCAAGTCATCATCAACCAAAGCACAGAAATAGCCTTCATATGTTCTTGTGGGTTTTAATCCATGCATTGGTTGGCAAACTAATGTGCAGGGGGGAAACGAACAAGAATGAGGTTGGAACACAAACAAACACAAGTAGTCCCAACTGGGTAATTGAGGTCTTCCTGTTTATTGTTAGCTGGCCTTTGGGATACAGGAGAAACCAAAACTGCTGATGAGTTTCATTGCCATCAGAGGCATGGAAATTTCATGCTGCTCAACAATTGGGTCGAAAAAGGACATCATAAAGCAATGAGGAAGTTGAGTATGGCATTTTCAGTCTTCACCTAATACTTATTAGTATTATTCCTTGAAGGTTAGCATAGTGTTGAAGGTAAAAGAAAGGAGACAGACTGCCTGCAAGCTCATAATTTTGAGGTAACTCACTGTTTCCACAGTCTCCTCCCTCCAACTTCTTTGACTGATCAGTCTCACTGAGTTGGGGGTGTGGCTGGAACTGAAAACTAAGATTCAGTCATGAAGGAAAGGATCCATTCAAGAAAGACTCCTCCTCTCCTCAGAGAGCATGGCCACATCAAGTGGGTAGAGAAAAACTCCAAGCTTGTCATTTGATCATGTGTATACCTCTTCCTAGGTTCAAATCAAGCATACATCTTCATTCTGTATCTTCTTTGTAGCAATTAATAAGTGCACTGAAGAAAGAGAGAGGTGTTGTTTTCTACATATATTGTTTTTCTTCTCCCATGGCCTGTTCATTTTAATCACTAAGCTTATTTTCTCGTCCTCCTGCAGATAATTGCTTTTGCCTCGCTTTTTTTCATTCTGGCCTCCATAACAACCTTTTGCCTGGAGACGCACGAAGCCTTCATCATAGATGTTAACGTGACTGAAACACTGGTGACGGGCAACACAACCGAGACCTTTGTGATGCGAAAGCTGGAGACGGAACCCATCCTCACCTATGTTGAGGGAGTCTGCGTCCTGTGGTTCACTCTGGAGTTCCTAGTGCGCATTGTGTGCTGCCCAGATAAATTGATCTTCATCAAGAACCTTCTTAACATCATAGACTTTGTAGCCATCTTGCCCTTTTATCTGGAGGTGGGACTCAGCGGCCTATCATCCAAAGCTGCACGGGATGTGCTGGGCTTCCTGAGGGTAGTACGTTTTGTTCGGATCCTGCGGATCTTCAAGTTGACACGCCATTTTGTGGGGCTTCGGGTACTGGGCCATACACTTCGGGCCAGTACCAATGAGTTCCTCCTCCTAATCATCTTCCTGGCTCTGGGGGTTTTGATCTTTGCCACCATGATTTACTACGCTGAAAGGATTGGAGCCAAGCCATCTGATCCGAGTGGAAGTGAGCACACCCACTTTAAGAATATTCCCATTGGATTCTGGTGGGCAGTGGTGACCATGACCACATTGGGCTATGGCGACATGTACCCCAAAACCTGGTCGGGCATGCTGGTGGGGGCTCTATGTGCACTGGCAGGGGTGCTTACCATTGCCATGCCTGTCCCAGTTATTGTCAACAATTTTGGAATGTATTATTCATTGGCGATGGCCAAGCAGAAGCTGCCAAAGAAGAAAAAGAAGCACATACCTCGCCCACCACCGCTTGACTCACCAACGTACTGCAAGTCAGAAGGCAACTCGCCCCGCAACAGCATTCAGAGTTATAACAGCCCTCCGGCAGCTGCAACGGCAGGGGTGATGGAGAGAAAAAGATCAGGTGAGGTGCAAGATCCTGGGCTGAACTAAAGCCAGAGAGAGAAAAATTGGTGGTAGGAGATTAGAAGCAGCTAAACACCTTGCAGAGACTAAACAGGTAGATTCTCCATCATGTATGTTCCTCCATTAGGCCATTCATATCATGATGCTGAATTCATAGTTAAAACAGAGGTTGGCTTTGAACAATTCTCTCAGCACGTCCCTCTATTAAATGTTCCCTTTTGTGTTTATGGATCAGGGTAATTGGATATGTTTAGCCAAAGCTTCTGACTTGGTCAACATGTCAGCATGGTCTCATTGTACCAGCTGGATCTTGAGCCAAATTCTCTACTTTGATGTAAATGAGAAGTAGCTTTATTCACTGAATGACTTTGTTCTTAATATCTAATGGCTCCATGTAGCATCGAAATTAGCAAGTGTTTGCTGTGGGGGACAGAGATGCGTTATGATCAATGATCAAAGACATTATGATACATTTTCACCAATGGCCTGCTTGCACTATTTATTTAATAAATTTATTTTATTAATTGGTTAAATTTCTATACTGCCCTTCATCTAAGGATCAGAGGGTGGTTTACAATATAAAAAACCAAAAATATGTAACATAGTAACATACAAAAACAATAACCCTGCCCCCATAGTTTAAAAGGCCATAAATTATTTAATTAGCTGAAGGCCTGAGAGAAGATATACATCAAAGGTGCCAGGTGAGCTTCCCTTGGGAGAGCACTCCACAAACAGGGGGCCACCACAGAAAAGGCCCATTCTCAACTGGAGAGGACACACAAAGAAGGGCTAATCTTCCAAGTGCCAAATCACAAACAGAAATCCCTGAGCTGCTGAAGAGAGTGAATCCTCAGCATAACTACTCTCATATCTCAGTGTCCAAAACCACTCGGTATCGTGTGAAACACAAGGGAAAAGTACCTTACATGGATCACTGCAAGGGGCAGTATTGGCATGCCTCTCTCAGGGGAGTTGTGCAAGCTTCTCCTTTGGACATTACACCAAGGGTGTCCTCCTTTTTGAACCTGTGGGGACCCTGATCTGGATCATGCCCTGATGGCAGGGGCAGGGGCAGAGGGGAGAGCTAAGCTGTTCCCTTTATGCTGTTTTCCAGTGGAAAATCACCCCTCCCAGCTGCTATTTGTCCCCCGAAGCTGCTATTTGCTGCTGTTAATAGTGCAGAAAGATTCCACAGAGAAACTGGGGGGTGGGGGTGGGAGGCATAACAATCCCCTGTTCATGGTACTTCCCATGACTGCTTTGAACCATGGGATTCAAATAGGTTAAGCAGTTTGTGCAGTTTGACCATGTAAAAGCAAAAGAAGATGCCACTTGACCTTTTCTGCAGCAACAAGTATTGATAAAGGGTGCTCTTCAACACCCCAGAGTCAGCCAAGTAGCCCTTGATATATGTCATGCGTGTGGAAAGCTTGTGAACATGACAGGCAGGTGATTTGTTTCTGATTGTTGCAGTGCTTTCCCCTTTCAGCAGCTGGCACTTGTTGTTAAGCGAGGCATAGTTGCTGCCCAGGGCTGTGGCTCTCTAAGGGATTCCTCTTGCAGGCTCCTGTCTAGCAGTCGGGAGTGCTCTGGGACCTCTGTGACGATCCTAAGTGTACAGCACCACTTAAAGGGGATATGAGAGAGAGAGAGAGAGAGAGAGAGAGAGAGAGAGAGAGCTTTATTGTCCTTTGCCACAACAGAGGCAAGAATTTGCATGCAAGAGCCTTCCAGTAAATGAATCCTAAAGAAACTGAGGTGGACATGTGCCCATGCACATGTCCACAGGCATGAATGGAACTCAGAAGAGCATTGATAACAGTAGAACTCGAGCATCTAACACCCACTGAGGATCTGCCTTGAATAGATTCTCTCTAGATTTAGTAATAACAAAGGGCTTTCAGACACAGGTCTCAGGAGGATGTCCTTGGCTCACCCTCCGCATCACTGCTAGCAGGAAGCCAGCCTCTCAATTTTCTTCTTAAGATTTCCCACCTTGTTAGTGGCCAGATAATGCTTTTAGGCTGGCCTGTCAAAGAGGCTCAATGGCAGGCTGATTGGGCCATTCTCAAGTGCCAGTCTTGCCACCCAGATGAAGGAAGCTGTCCGGATATGCAAGCTCTGTTATTGGCAGAAAGTTGGACCAGGTATGACATAACTGGCACTAACTGGCCTTCTTGAGGAATCCAAGAATGTCAGAGCATGGTGGTTGAGCAGCTCACTTGGTTCCTTCAGACTGTGGCATTGGTATGAGGTAATGAGTAGCACACCTGTCTATGAACTGGAACAGGGCTGTAGGGACGGAATGTAACCAGAGGCATCTCATACGAGGCTTATCAAGTACCTGATACAGTAAGCTGCTTGCAGGAGACTCCAGTTTCTGTAGAAACCATAGAGCCATTGCCATAGCAGTAACATTTGCTATATTGGCAGGCAGTTTCTGCAAGCGCTCTCTCTTTCTGCAGAGTTATGGGGAGGAGTTTAATGTAGCACTCAGCAGATTGCTCCATCAGTGCAAGCATTTATATTTGCCTAATGGAACCATCTGCCCTCTCCTCTCCTTGTGCCCTATTCTGGGGGTTCTAAACCCACAAACCAATTGGGAATGTGGGGCATGTGAGGGCAGAGAAGGGTGATGGGGAAGATGCCCCATTGTGCTAGTGGAAGCCATTGCATTATAGAGTCAAATCTTCCATATGCATTACATTTTCTATAGCATACAGTATTTGATAACAGTATTGGGGAGCATTTGGTATGGTATGTTTTGCAATGGCGAAAGAGCTGAATGCAGACCACCACTACCCCCAAATCTGAAAGACAAGAATTTGAGCCTAGATTGTATTGGAAGCATCCCAGGATCATGGCCAGACCATCAGATGGTATAAACTTGAAGGGAGATGGCGGGAGAAGAATGACTGCCTTGTCTCGCACAGCACTGAGGGACTTAAAGTACATGACTGAGTTGCAACTTGGTAGGTCTAACCTGTGCTGCCCATGTAGTCTCCACACTATGGCTGCTGCTTTAGCATCAAGAGAGCATTACCCTTCCCCACTCCCCTCCATACTGTGCAGCTGCCAGGTATGCCTCATCTTCTCCAAGGACCTTTGCTGTTGCGCTAATGTCCAGTTTGCATCTTCTCAGAGGCATCCTGTCAGCCACTGTGAGAATAGGATGCAGAACTAGATGGACCACTGGCCTGATCTAGCAGTCTCACCTTGCACAACAAAAACCTGCTTTTGTAATGGGACTTGTGGCTTCTCTTCTTCCCCTCCAACCCCTTGCACATATCCCCAAATCTGCACCAGAGCAGATTTTGTGGGAACCTGGGAGAGAAGTGCAGGGGAGAAAAGGAAGGAGAAGCCCTGCTGCAAGCATGGATGCGCTGGTTATGCTATGTTGGCTCTTTCAGTAGCATATGCCTAACATTTTCCAGCAAAGTGAAGATTTACTTCAGATTCACTGCCTCTTTTTTTCTCTACAGAACTCCTCAGTTTGCAAGGTGAAAGAAGAGCTGAGGGACAAAAACCTCCCTGCCCCAATTTATTGCATTTATATCCCATATTTTTCTCCAAGGAGCTTGAGGTGGTGTACATAGTTCTCCCTCAGTTAAATCCCACAGCAACGCTGTGAGATAGGTTGTGAGGCAATGACTGGCCCAAGGTCACCCAGTCAGCTTTATGGCTGAATGGGGATTTGAACCCTAGTCTCCCAGGTCCTAGTCTGACACTAACCACTAGGCCCGCCCGCCCATTGCTTCACACACTGTGGGGAGCGAACTCTCACTGAGCCTGTCAGAAGGTTTTCCAGAACCTTCTGTGTTTTTTGCTTCTTTGCCAAGCAGGTACAGATCCAGTCTCCTCTCCCCCGAAACACTTACCTCTTTGCCTATTCTTTCTCCTTTCCAAGATACCAAGCAGAACGGCGATGCCAACGTGGTGCTGTCAGACGAGGAGCAGCCTCTTTCGCCGCCTCACGAGGAGAACCAGCCCATGAGGCGCTCCAGTACCAGGGACAAAAACAAGAAAGCAGCTACCTGCTTTCTTCTGAGTGCTGGAGATTTCTCTTCCACTGCTGATGGTGGCATCCGGAAAGGTATGAAGGAGACCTAGAGGCAAGCGCCGGTGGATGGAAGGGAGGTTGTGGACGAAAGAAACATGAGGCAGGAATCCCAGCTGGGCTGCTTTGCAGTCTTTGTCACAGCTGAAAAGGGAAGAAAATACTGCTTTTTAAAGAAGCCCACAGCCCTTCATGCTCTTTTCCTGCCTGTGATAGAGTTGCCAGGTTGGGACTTGGAGGACGTTTATATAAGTCTCCCAGTGAAGCAGTAAACAAAGGTCGCATCCACCCCATGTATTTAACCACTTTAGCAGTCACAGCTTACCTCCAAAAGCACCCTGGGAACTGTAATTTGCTAAGTGTGCTGGGAATTGTAGCTTTGTGAGGGGTCTCCTCTCATCACCCATCATGAAATGCAGTTCCCAGGATGCCTTGGGTGGGGGGAGGCACATCTGTTAAAATATCCTAAGAGTGATTCAGAAAATGGCATGGATGTGACCAGGGCAGCCATGACATCTCCTTCCCTCTACCTTCTTGGTCCTGTCAACAACCCTCCTCTGACACCTGCTGTGGCAAGCAAGACTCCAGGTATGGTTGGGAAGAGGATGGAGGGCAAGATCAGGGAGGTAATGCATGAGAGAAGCTGTGGCTGTCTTGCCCCTCACGGCAACAAGAGATTTCAAGGCATATGAACACTCGGGCTGCGGCTCCGTTTGCCCACAAGAAGCAATACTCTCCTCTTACATTCAAGCATCAGAACTATCTTTAACCAAAGTCACACCTGGTTTGTGCTTCTGTTCCATCTCCAACTATTTAGGCTATGTAGCTGATGTCCTTGGAGCAGATTTGTCAAGGTGTTCAGGCTGGGTTTCATAACCTTCCACCTCACCTACTTTCTTTCAATTTTCATCAGACTTTGAGAGTGGCTGTATTTGATTTTACTCTTCTTCATTTCTTCATCCATCTGCCCCACCATATGTCTGGACCAGAGCCCCTCTAGAGATGGTCCTTCACAGTTTCTTTCCTCATGGTTTGTTGCCCCTTGTTCTTCCTTGATGTCGCTTTAACTACTCTTTGTGCAATGCTTGCCTCTGTGTGCTTCCTCTTCTTTGACCGTAGGCTGTTATTTTGGTTAACAGCTATTTTACATGCTGAAGAGGCCCAAATAACGCCTATGTACTCTTACATTTGCATTGAAGTGTGAAAAAATATCAGGTTGCACACAGCCTCCATCTCTGAGGGAATATAGAAACCGTTGGAGCTGTATAATGTCATGAAAAACAAACAAATAAAATGAGGTGTCTGCTTGTAGGGCAGAGTACGTGGATGCATAGGTAGAAAGAAGAGAAACAGTGAAAATGGAGGAGAAATGAGACAATAGGGTGAGGACATTGAGAGAGATACATACACACAAATATAGGCAATAGTTCTGGAAAGTGAGTAGCTGCTTAACTGTGGTATCAAATTTCACATGGGGGGGGGTGTCCTTAGAATTGTTACATTAATCACAAAATTTCCAGATCCACCAAGCGTCTCCATTTTCCAGGGACAGTCCAGGATTTACAGAAGCCACCCTGGTTTCTGATCTGATCCCAGAATATCTTGCTTCTCCTTAGAACGTCCCTATTTTCATAGGAGAAATGTTGGAGGGTATGGAGTTATCTAACCCCCAAGCCATCTGAAGGACACTTTCTTGCATCTGTCCCTTACATCTTTCTTTCAGATTTGCCTTTGCATAGAGACTCAGGTTAAATGCATTTATCTGATTCCCTTCCACTTTATCTATTAAGTCCATCTACCTGTTTAGTTAACTTCCTCCAGTCTCTGCTCTATTTATGCCTGCCAGCCTTTATTCCAAATGGCTTTTTAATATCCCTTCTCAGCAATAAAGGCATATTTTTCTCTGATTTACAACTCTTGTCCTTGTTAATATCCTATGAGTTGAGAGCATTTGAGCTCTGATTTACACTAGCAAGCATAGGAGAACAGTGGATAGATTTTTAAAAAAGAGAAGCAGTTCACAGTAACTAGCCTGGGTAAGTTTATTGATTTCAATAACACCAGCAGTCAGCAGCTATTGGCAGTACTTTTAAGACAGACACATTTGAGAAAACATAATCAAATAAGGCTGAGTCATTAGTATGAGCAGTTCTGCTGGCTCTGTGCCTCTTTGTTGAGAACTGAAAAGCAAGCCATAGCTCAAGGACAGGGAGCCTGTGGCCCTAGTCTTGTTGCTAGACTACAGCTCCCATCTTTCATGATCACTGGCAAAGTCCAACAACCACTGGGGCCCCCCACAACTTTCCCCTCCCTTCCCAGCCGCTTAGATTTGAAGCCTTGTCAACACGCAGAAGCAGTCACACTCTGGGGAATGGCTTCGACCGGCCAGCTAAGCCAGGTGTTGGTAGCCAATGGGTCTCAAACCCTTGGTAAGTTAGGGACTTCCTCTGCATGTGAAGAAAGGCTCCAGCAGATGGAGTGGACAAGACCAATAGTGGATCCAATGGTCAGGGAAGCTGTATTTGCATGTCCACCTTGGAACGTTGTTCATCTAGGGCAGCGGTTCTCAACCTGTGGGTCCCCAGATGTTGTTGGACTACAACTTCCATCATCCCTGACCTCTGGCCAGATGTTGTTGTACTACAACTCCCATCATCCCTGAGCTCAACCCACAGGTTGAGAAAGGCTGATCTAGGAGAAGGAAAGCTCTGACCCTAAACCTCCACTGCCTTGCAGATCATCTTTAAGAAAAGGCTAAGGAGCAAACCCTTCACAAATCTGGAGTGGGATCACCAGATACTGCTTCAGTATCTTCTCATCCCTGTCTCCAAATCTGCAGGTCAGCCTGTCCTGTTCCTGTCTGACCTATGAAGTTGACAGGGACCAGTATGGGGTGTGTAGCCTTCAGAGGTAGCATCCCACAGTGAACACTTGGGCTTGTCCCAAGAGGAAAGGATAGGTATCTGTCTCAGGAAACATCTAGCTGCATTCTCCAGTGCTCAGCTGGGGACATGAGAAGCTGGTACTGGTGCCACCTGCAAAGAAGTAGCAGAGGAGTTTCCATGCTTTCATAGCATGGTGAGGTGAGCATCAACAAGGTTCATTTGGGACTGGTATCCAGATGAGGATTAAGAAGGGTATTTTGAGCAGGCTGTTTAGATCATGACATGTTTCTGTTGCTAGCTTATAACAGTCTAGTTGCCCCTACTCATCATCTGGAAAGGCCCTAACTATGGGATTTGTGGATTTTATATATTAACACACTCTCTCTCTCTCTCTCTCTCTCTATATATATATATAGAGAGAGAGAGAGAGAGAGAGAGAGAGAGTGTTATATATTAATTATATATTATATTTTAACTATATTTAAAATGCAGATGATCAAACCACATATGAGATATTTACATTTGATGTACAATGTAAATCACACCTTTGTTTCTGTGAGTGTAGTGGGTCTCTGCTGCAAGAAAGGATAATTTAAAAGCATACTGAGGGTCTTGGATTCAGTCCATGACGGGTCTCCTGTGCTTGTAAATAGTTCTGCAGAACCAGGAGTTATATTGGGTGCTGCTTCTTACAGCAGCAGAAGACTGTGGGCTGCTATTGATTCTGACAGTCCTCAGCTGAGCTCAATGGTGTATGTCTAAGTGCACATACATGGATGTGGAAGTGAGTAATTGATCATGAGGCAATGCAACTCATTTCATGTCTCTTTCTCCAGCATTAACGTATGCCCATAAATCTGTGTGCTTCTGTGCGATGAGTGCCTGCACGCCGAACCTATGAAGTATTGTGATACCAAAGAATGATCTCAGCTCCCTTCCTGGTGGCCCAGATCTCTTTGTGAAATGCCTTCACGCAGTTCCCTGGCAACAAACAAAACCCATTTTTAACCACTTAGGGTGACTTCAACCAGCCTCTGTGTGCATTGCTGGAAAAGCTGCCTGTCTAGTTAAGCTGCACTCATAGCAATTAGCAGAGCAAACAAAGCAACAACAAAAACACCTTCTCACAACCATCTATTGCTTGGCAAATTTTCTTATAGTTGTTTCAGAAGTAGCTCTGGATCATGTGCTTTTTTGATATCAGTTGCCTATGTTTGGACAGGAGTTTCACTTGCTCCTTCTTGACACAGATATCAAGAGAGAAAATGCAAATAAGTGCAGTCTGGTACAGTATAAGTGTATTCCAACACCATACGGCTTTTTGGTTCTGGCATTTCCAGGTCGATGCAGGTTGGTTGTGAATTGGAGTCATGGAATTACAGAATTGGAAGGGACCACGAGGGTCATCTAGTCCAACCCCCTGCAATGCAGGAATTTCAGCTAAAGCAACCATGACAGATGGCCACCCAACCTCTGCTTAAAAACCTCCAAGGAAGGAGAGTCCACCACCTCTCAAGGGAGTCTGTTCCACTGTGGAACAGCTCTTACTATCAAAAAGTTCTTCTTGATGTTTAGTTGGAATCTCCTGTCTTGTAACTTGAATCCATGGGTCCCTCAACCATTCCTCATAAGGCTTGGTTTCCAGACCTGTTATCATCTTGGTTGCCCTCCTCTGCACACATTCCAGCTTGTCAATGTCCTCCTTAAAGGGTGGTGCCCAGAACGGGCCACAGTATTCTAGGTGTGGTCTATTACTACCTTTGACTGGGACACTATACTTCTATTGATGCATCCTAGAATAGCATTCATTTTTTTGTTTTTTTGCTGCTGCTGCATCACATTGTTGATTTGTGTTAAGTTTGTTGTCTTCCAAGGCCCCTGGATCCCTTTCACATGTACTACTGGCAAGGTGTCCCTCATCTTGTATTTGTGCAGCTGGTTCTTCCTGCCTAAGTGCAGAACCTGACATTTGTCCCTATTGAAATTCATTTTGTTAGTTTTGTTAGTTTGATGGCATCCATTTCAAAACTAGGTCATACCATGGAAATAGCACAACTGCAAGCACAGTCTGAAGCAGGACTGGGAAACCTGTGGCCCTCCAGATGTTGTTGAACTACAACTCCCATCATCCCTGATTGTTGGCCACACTGGCTGAGGCTGATGGGAGTTGGAGTCCACAGCATCTAGAGGACCACAAATCCCCCACCCCTGGGTCCAAAGGCTTGTGGAGATATAACTATGACAGTGGCTGGTGTATGCCAGCATAAGGTATACAATTTGAAGTGAGCCTATTTTTTAAAAAAGGATAGCTGTCTTTTCAAAACACCTGCTCCATTTGCTTCCCACGCTAACAGTTTAGCTTATGAAAGCTGAACTTATGCCATGGAGAGCTATTGTTTGGACACAGCTTTAGGCACAAAAATTGAGCTGCCAACCTTTTATTCTGATTATTACTTCCCATCTATGCTGTGTAAAATGGAAATGCCTAAGAGGCTGGGCTCTGTCATGCTACACATCCCCTCCTTCTACACCCTCCCTCTTCCCCCACTGCTCTCTTTGCCCATCCTCCTCTCCTGCCTACTCTCAAACAAACACACAAATATTGTACTGCTGATACTTATTACCATTGCAAAGTACAGTACAGACACAAACAAACAGCAGGACACTTAAGGCTGCCACAGGGCAGACAGGTGAGAATGTGGCACAGGGGATGCCTCTCCTTTTGCTGCCTTGCAATGGTAGTCAAACCTGCTGCCCCTGTGATGCCTCTTAGCTATCTCATACAATCCTAGAGCTGGAAGGGAGCCTGAGGATCATATAGTCCAAGCTCTTGCAATGCAGGAATATGCAGCAGTCAGGGATTGAACCTGCAACCTTGGCATTGTCAGCAACAAGCTCTAACCAACTGAGTTATCCTGTTATCTTGGACTGCAGCTCCCACCAACCTCAGTTAGCATGGACATGTTGGCTGTGGCTTATGGGAGCTTTAGTCCAAAGCATTTGGAGGGGACCACGTTGGTGCAGACTGATCAAGGATTTCTAGACGGCCTGAGCCAGAAGATTCCTCAGCTTCTGCTTTCTAGCTGCACACATCCCTTTAACATCAAATGGAAATCATTCTCGGATGTGGCTGAGCTTCCTGTTTCTGAAACTTGAGGAAGGTGAAAGATAGAGGCTTCCATCAGCCTGTAATTCCTGTGCTTTGGTAGCTCTGAATGAACTCTGCACTACGCCAGTGAATAATCCGCTGCTTACATCCGGCAGGATTGTCAAGCACTTGTTCCATAGGGGCATACTTGGCACTTGTGCAATTTTTAAAAATTAAGTGTATTCATTTACCTATTAAGCTTGCCATTCTCAACACTTTGTGAGTCATGCAGTAAATATGCTTAATACTGCACACTCTGTTCATTGGAGAGAAATAGGATTCAGCTGATCAGAGAAATGATACATGCTTCTTTGTCATCACTCTGGTGTATCTGAGAAGAATATCATTATTTGTAATTGGCTCAGCTGCATAGCACCCCGATGTGGAATAAGGCCAATTTTGCAAGTCAGAAGTCACACAAGCATGCATTTGAGGGATTGGGTGCACTACAGGTGATCAAATCCAAAGGAGGGTGTGGCATTTGGAACCTTAACAGTTATGCAGGTCAAATTGCACTTGCTGAAATGCTATCAAGGTACACTCAGGGCTTTTTCACCCATTGGGCAAAAACGGTCCACCACAGGTGTGCACAAGAGTGCAATCTGATCAGATGTGGGAGGTGAAATAGCATCCTTGATTAATTTAATTTTAATATAATTGTAGGAGGTGTAGTTTGCCCAATCATATTTAAATAATCAACTGTCAGCTTTGTTAATTCCTTCTGTTTTGTTATGACACCACCATTTGGGGTATTTTCAATAGGTTTTTTAAAGCACTACTGAGTTGAATCAGCAAATGTTTTTTTTTACCCTTGCTGAAATTTGTTTTCTTTTTTATTAGTTTCTACATTTCCATCTTTTGCTCATCCAAAAGGAATGACTTAACATCGAGGGCTGCATAAAACCCAAATAATCTATATACAGGAGCCTTATTCTGCTTCACATCTTATCACCCACATTGCTCTTGTACAGTGGCGTAGCATGGGGGGTGCAGGGGGGCCCGGCCGCACCGGGCGCAACATCTGGGGGTTAGGGTTAGGGGGCGCAAATCCACGCGTTAGGGGGCGCAAATCCATGGGTTAGGGGGTGCAAATTACTTGCCTTGCCCCGGGTGCTGACAACCCACGCTACGCCACTGCTCTTGTATACTGTGGGTCTCCTCTGTGACCAGTGGAGGTGGTACAGACTTCCAGCTCTTGATATGTAGATGCTTCTGTAGATGCCCAGTTGAGGCAAGGCATTTAGATCATGCTGCTTGCACTTTCATCTGGGTGCAGTAGCATAGAACTGATCCCCAAATGAACAATGCTGTGGACAACCCTGTGGATTGAAACATTTGGTAGCTGGTTAGCCAGAACTTTTTGCCATTTGGACATAACTCAGAAACATGGAAAGAAAAGGGTGCCGCTCAGTGAAAATCCCCTTGACCTTGGAACTTAAACAAAAATCAGTGTGACTTGAAGCTCCTGTCCAGTGCCCTGGGTTTTTTAATGCTGAACATACATAAACAAACTCCTATGCACTTTTACACACCCTCATTTCTATTAGCTGCCTTCCTACCTGCCATACCTGTGAGTTGAAAAATAGCTTTTGAGCAAGTTGCGGGGCTGGGAGGTATCCAACTTTCAGTGGTATTCAACTAAGGTGTTCCATCAGTACAAAGATTTTCCCTTGTGCAATGGAACTTCTCTCCTCTTCCTCCTGCCCCATCCATAGATCTGCACCGGAAGGTTTGGGGAACCCCAAAACAGTTTTAGGAGACCTATGGAGGCAGTAGAGAGGGCAAAGTTCTGCTGCACAAGCAGAAATCCTTGTGCTGATGGGAGTCTTTCTTAGTGCTACTTTGGACAAAGTCCTTAGTTTCATTATGTCTTGTTTTTATGCGGGGCAGTCTATTAACATAGCAAAAATGAAAATTCCCTGCTCCCTCAGAAGCTTACATTTCAATGGTTAGGGAGGACAACAAAGGAAGCAGCCGGTTGTGTTTTGTTAGAGCACCTCTGCAAAACTCACAATTCCCACCCCCAAAGTCCACCACAGACCTCCAGCTTCATACTGTGGCCTATTGGGTGCATAAAACACCTCTGCTTTTGCAGTCCCAGACAGGCAATGAAAGCAGGGAGGAAGGGGGAACCTAGAAAGTTTATCAAGGCCCTGGTAGGCCAGCATACACAGTGGTGGTTTTGTGGTCTGACATTTTGTGGAGCTGGGCTGCTGCATATGTTCCTTGATAGGTTTTTGCCAACTTGTAGAAAATTCCTGCTTAGTCTCATTTAAATGCAGGCTTCCAGATCCCCATAGATGAGTTGCAATTATCTGTTAATATAGCAGTCAAGGGTAAAATGAGGTGTGTGTGTCTGCCCTGAGGACTAGGGGTTTAGCACAGTCACAAGCAGCTTATTCGTTACTGATGAGACAGCTGTGGCCTTTGTCAGGCAGGAAGTCCAATTAAATTACCCCAATGAGCCTTCTCCTTCACCATTCCACTTCTGTGCTTGTAAAAGGTGCTTGCAGGAAACCTGAAAAGGACACTGGGATTGAAACGTATGTGGAAAATATTTTCATAGTTGTTTTCGCAGGGTCTTTGGCACTGAACAAATGAGTGGGAGCACCCAAGTGGGTTTAGGAGCCATAATTGGGCGATACATAGCCAGGTGGCTTCTGTTATTGGCTTTCTGGTGTTAGATAGCCGGGGGTCTGAATCTGATTTCTGTTTGAACAAGGACAAGCCTGTTGCTATTTGACATGGAAAATCCTCTGTGGACCAAGCATTCCTAATCAGCAAGGATAATATTGTTTCAGGCAGCGCTTATTAGAACTGACATGCAGCTCTGCTATGCAATTTTTAGACTTGGCATTATGCAACTTGGTATATAAAGCATGACTAATAGCCCTGCTGCTGTGAGAACAAAAACCAGAATTAGGGAGTGAGATACCAAGAGGCTTATTGGAAGCCTCCTCGCTGTTGATAAATCAATAGGTCTTGCTCCCCACCCTGCCCTGCTCTCCTTCTCAAGCACATAACATGTGAGGTCTGTCTGTAATATCCACACAATGGCAGTGCAAAATGTTCCTTAGAATGAGCCTCCCCAAAGAGACACAGTGAGAGGAAAATTTAAAGTTAAGAAGAAACTTCCATGGAATAAAATGGAAGGCCACAGGCACAGAGTTAAAGCCACAAAAGAGGGATTACACAACCTCCATTCCCTCATCATTGTCTTTTGGTGAAGGCTGCAATTTTAAGTTTATTTATCTGAAATGTTTTCCCCTGACACCAACGCACAAAGGTGAAAAAAGACTCAAGTGATCAAGATGTGGCCTCGAGGGGTTGCCAGACTGCAACCCAGAGAACGAGCAATTACCATTAAATGTACAGATCAAGTGAAAGACAGTGGTTGATCTTACGTTTCCCCCTTGTTGCCTTTCACTCTTCCCCCACCCCACTTACAGCACCAGCCAGGGCTACATGGATACCCCACAGGAGGCTGTGGAGTGGGGAGGGCCAACAAAAGCCAGCAGCATCTGCAGCTACTTCGCCTTCTAGTTGAGTGATCAGTTTAAAGATAAATGTTTACTTTTCAGCTATCTGGCTGCCGTAGTTTTTGCTTGCTTTGGCATCACTGTGTGGTGCAGTCTTCACAGGTCTGGGCAGTGCACAACAATCCATCACGTGTGAGACATGTGACTCAGTTTTACTGGGACCATCCGCCTTGGGTTTGCTTCTGTTTATTTTGGCAGGGATACCTTTCCTGGCATGAGAAAACTTAGTTGCCTGAATTGAGCTGAGAGCCCTGAATACTCCGCCTCTAGCTGATGTACAAAGTAAAAATGGCAAAAGTGGAATCTGCAGGTAGAGCACTTCACCGCTGTCTTGCTAGTCCGAAAGCTCTAAATCGATCTTCAGGTTCACCTACTTTTATTGAGACTTATCAGGAAGGGGAGCAAGAGAGATGTTTTTTAGGCATGCTATGCTAAACCTGCTAATTTCAAACTGTGTCCAGGCCACTGAACACGAAAGGTATTTCCTTCCCTGCTAATTTAGATGGATTAGTTCTCATCCCTTGGGAAAGGCCACACTCACCCATGCAACTGCTGATCTCCTGACCCATCCCTGGGAACAGGATGCAGCTGCCTGCAACCAATCAGCTACAAATGTGTCAAGTGACTGAGGTTTGAATGCAGAGCAGTCCCAGAGGAGCTGACCTGGGAAAGCATCTTAAGCCCATAAAACAAGAAAGACGTGCTAGTTGGGAAAGTTAATACACTTCTATACCAAGAAGGAAGTGCCTGTCCTTGGTGATGGAGTTATTCTTACACTACATAGAAAGCTCTCCCGGGTCAGTTCAGAGCAGGAAGTGGACTCAGATTTGGTGCATACGCATGCATGCATTCAGGGAAAACCTTGTGCGTAAGTGGTCTAACCCAATGACAGGGACCGTCTCCGGTTGGCTATAAAAGGAGACCAGACAAATTAATGGAGGATGAGGCTATTAGTCAAATGGTTTGATACTACCAACAGGGGTTCAGAGGCCAGTTGCTGGGGTTCATGAGCTGGAGAGTCTTGTTTGTGGGCTTCCCATAAGCACCTGGTCATCCACTGTGGGAAGAGGATTCTGGACTAGGTAGGCCTTTGATCTGATCTAGCCAGTCTCTTATGCTGTCTGCCCTCCCAATTACTATAACTAGTATTCTTCTTTTGAAGTTACATTACTTGTGCCATTGCAACTGCCACTGCAATCAAGGGGATAATGTTGGAATTCTCCTTACCTGCACTTTGACTGGGTCTGCTTGCTTTGCTTTTGTAAATCACATTTCAGTTCACATTTAAAGGCAAGCCTACCTGATTTTGCACTTTACAAACAACATGCAAACCAAAGGGCAGTCATCCTTTGAAATGTGCACTTCTCTGAATTTTGCAATGCAGTTCTCTGGCCAAGGAATATGTACAAAAATGCATATTGTTACATGCTACCGCAATCTCTGAGCAATGCAGGATTCCAGGGATTCCAGGAGTTTAAATGGGGTTCGTGTTTCCTTCAAATTGTTTGGGTGAGGGTTTTATTACATTTTTATTACATTTTTTATTACATTTTTATAAACAGACTGGAGGAAGGGGATACCTACAACATTGTGTGTGGAAATGGCACAAGTGTTTCTTTTGCTACATGTACATTTGCTTGGAATTTGCATCTTGCAACAGCTTCCAAGCATGTGGCTAAAACTACATGTGTGCATTTTTCACACATGAAAACCTGTGGCCCTCCAGTTGTTACTGGATTACAACTTCTAGCATTCCTCACCATTGCCCATGCTGGCTGGGAGTTGGAATCCAACCCAATCTGGAGGGTCACAGTTTCCCCATCTCTGGTTCACACTTTCCTCACTCTACCCCTGTAGGGAAAACATTGGGTGTGAAGCAGCCCTAGTATTTTGGAGTCTCAATATGTCAAATACTGAGTCTTAACATCAGTGTTGTCATTGCTACTAAGACCTATGAATCCAGATAGCCAGCTGAGGTACCAAAAGAGCCTCTCTGTCCTGCTGAGTGAGGAGAGGTTCCTCTTCATTTTTATAAGCAACAGCAGAATTGCGTGGGAAGCCTCTTTCCTGGTAGAGGCCCCAATAAGCTTGCAGCAAGTCCACACATTCATCACTTGATGGCTGCACACCACACGGTGCATTTTATGTGTGAAACAGCCATTGCAAATGAAACACCGTGGCAGAGACGTCAGATCACAAACACCAGAATTTTTGATCCACGAAGTTCGCACAGCCAGATGCAAATGAGAGTGTTTAGTCTTCAAGAGATGTGACATTAATGATGCATGGCTCGGTTAGTTAGAGGGTGCTAATAACACCACGGTTGCAGGTTTGATCCCCATATGGAGCAGCTGCATATTCCTGCCTTGCAGGGGGTTGGACTGAATGATCCTCAGGGTCCCTTCCAGCTCTACAGTTCTGTGATTCTTTGTGTCAATCTACCCATAGCTACTTCTGACTATGGCCAGATTAAAAGCCCATGAAAGCTTGAAGCAGAAGATACTCTATTAATGTTCATGTTCATGCACACGATTGCTGCTTTCACCCTGGTTTTGCTTAATGCCTCCCCAAAGAAGTATGACAGGCAAAATTCAGCAGAAGAAGCATTACCCAGCAAAAAGCTGCAATGATGGGGAGAGCAGCGCTTGCTGGATAGCTCTTATAAAGCTGTTAATGGCACACACTTACATCTGTAAAAAGGGTTATGAACACACTGAAAGCTATTCTTCTCATAATTGACTGTGCTGTGATATCAGTAACAGAAGGATAACCATTAGTGGATTCCAAGCAAAGACCGGCCTGGCAATTAAGGCTGTGGATGAAAAATCCAGATATTGGCATTTAATTATTGACTGAATGCCATAAAAGCTTGGGCAAGCCACTCCATTTCTCTACACCTAAGTATCTGGCTTGTAAATTGAGGGGAATCCAGGCAATAATTTCTTCTCATCCAAATAGATTCTCTGCAAGAGGCATATTCTATCTATTACTGTCTGGTTCACAGTCATTCAGAAAAGGGAGGGTAGGAGCTGTTTGTTGTAAGCGTTTTCACTTTCAATTCTCGTACCTGAAATATGATGAGAAATAGTTGCCTCAAACGGGCCCTTTTGCTAAAGATGTGCAAAATATTTCCATTTTGTTTGTTTATAGCATTGTCAAATATCAGAATTGTTTCAACATTTACTCTAAATATAAAAAAGCTATGAGAATGTTTTCAAAATTCCTACCAAAACACCACTCTGAAAGAACATGACAATTCTGTTCTATTGATGTCCCTTTGCTTTATATATCCAGCTCTACTACCTGACCAGGTCCTGCTAATATCTAATATAAGCTGCTTCAAAACAATTTATAATTAAAATAAATTCTCTCTCCTTCCTTCCTTCCTTCCTTCCTTCCTTCCTTCCTTCCTTCCTTCCTTCCTTCAATTCTTGAATCAATGGTATAGAAACTAGACCAACAGTGATTATTGATTGATATAGGCATTGTAACTGACAAGTGTCTTTCCAACTGACTTCCCAAGCAGCCTCTGCTGCAATTTACAGGAGCTCTTAAGCCCCAATTTCATTTCATTCAACTGGGGTGTGTGTGAGAGAGGGGGTGGGGTGGGGGGAGGGAGAGATATTCTGTTCATACATGACCTTTCTGTATAATTAACAAGGGGGAAAGCTTTGAAATATTGTATAATGAAATAGTCAGATGGGTAGTGCTGAAATATTCTGCTACTCAAAGTAAGGGCAATCTGACCCCTCAGTTGGCATAATTGGGATACCTGTCTAGGATGTAATCTCAGGCTGTTTGTCCTGCATATTTTTAGTGGGCTCAGTCCAGGGGGCAAATCACAGCCTAACCAGAGTGCAGAATGCAGTGCTCAAGCCACAGAGGAATCAGGTAGAGAAATTACATGCGTCCTCAGCGAAAGGCAGTGTGTTATAAGAGCATTTATTGACGTTACTTTTTTAATACCTAATATCTACAGCAGAGTTATCAAGCTCAGACAACGCCCCCAGCCCCATGCACCCCTTTTAGGCATCAAAGGGTATGTACTTTCGGCATGCATGCCTAGTACCTAGGCTGATTCAACACTGTCCTGAAGTTCCATCAAGAATAGTCACTCTGTGCAGAACTAGTGTCTTGTACAGAAATATACATGCTCCAAAATCCTTACATGAGGTCTGAAGCATGGAGTCTGTCCTGGCTTTGGACAGATGCTACTATGAAAACAATTTTTATTCATTGGAAGGTCCTACTTCTTGTCTATACAATGATAATATGGTGTTAGTAGGCATTTGTCCAGGGTCGGGGGCATACAGGTAGGGTAACAATGCTTTAACCCTCTCTGTGGTTGCTTCGGCATGGTGCTGTCAGTCTCCACTGAGCTTTTGTCTTCTCCCTCTGACTCAGCCAAGCTACCATATGTGCTGTCTGGGCAGTTTCTCCAGCCTTTAGAAGGCCGAATGACTCACCACCGCTCTTCCCTTTGAAGCACCTCTGGATTCTCCAGCGCACAGCTCTGATTTTCTCCCTTACTATGTTTTTGGTTTTTTTATAAGCCATTCATGTCTAGGAATCAATGGGAGGGAAAAAAAGTATCTAACAGTGTTTTCAGTGCCAGGTCTCTTAAATCAAAAGAGCTGAAAAGATGCCTTCCTGTCTAACCAGCCCCGAGGAAAGCTTTTGTCATGGGACACAGAGACAAGCATACACGAAGCATTGATTGGAAAACTATTTTCCCCCTTTTCTTTTCTTTTCCCCCTTTTTGGAATCTTTTGCCGGGACGGAATCTGAAAATGCTTGTTTTTGCAGGACTATTGAATCCTCAGTGACTGTCACTAGAAGCTGGGATTGGCTCGAGCAATTATCCTGTTAGAAATGTAAACTGGGAGAATGTAAGCTGGGAGGACCTTCCTGTTTGCTGTAATCCTGCTTGCTGTGTATTCAATGTGTGAAAACATCTCACGGGCATCCCAGGGTTTCTCCACACTGCCAGTGTCATCATGGGCTCTTGTCCTGTACCAGCACCTGAACTCTCTTCCATCAGCAGCAGCATCCTCTCTCTTTTTTATTGTGTTAACTGACCTGTTGGCTGGCATAGCTACTGAGCTCCACTGTAGTAAGTTAAATGGTTCCTGGACCTTGTCATAGATGGATGTTGCTAATCTTAGATAACTTTCTTGCAGGCTCCTGCAGATGCTTCAGTATGTAAGTGCCAAGCATTGTCTGCAGCAATTGTTTTTTTAGACTCTGCCGTATGTGCGCCAGACTTCTTCAATGGAAATGTTCCCTTTCTAAAAATGATATTCGTGGAATTGTTTGGGAACTGGAACCCACGAGATGTTGAGAGGAGAAGTCCTGACAAAGTAGCTTTGTGGACTATTATAACAGGAAAAAGGCAGGACTGTTAAACTGGAGAGGTCGCTATGTTGTTTCCCCCTCAGTGCTACTACTGCATCCCAGACAGTATTTAGTACTATTATCTCCTGTGCTGTACACATGCCTCTTCCTGTCGAACTGTACCTAAAAATCTTAATAAAGAGATGTGGGAGCTGAATTTTAACTTTTGGGTATTCCTGCTGTTGCCTTATTCTGGGTTACTGGGAAGGTTCAAGCCACCTAGCCGTTAGAGTGAAGTTCTACTGAGCTGCTGTGCCAGTGATATGGACTGTAATTATCTAGCCAAGAAGACTCTGATGCCCGTGGCATGGTCGTCTTCTGCATCCTGCAGCATCAGTGCAGTGCTCTTGCAGCAAAAGCGAAGGCACACACCAACTCCCTTTTGCACAGCTCACTTCATGTGTTAACCCGACTTCATAGCCTTGCTTAATTGAAAGGGCTTGCACAAGGATGTCACCGCATGCTATCTGTTTATCAGCAGCAGTGGAATTGGCTAAGTCAGCTAGCAGCCTCCCTATGGAGGCCTGAGAAGTTCCAGGCAGGGTGGTGGCGATGGGGCTGAGGTTGGTGCGATTCAGCCAAGAGGCCAAGCACAGACATGCCCCTTTTCTATTCCATCCCCCAACAATTACGTGTTTCTACATCACACGATAACTCTAACAGTTCTTCCTTCCCAAAACTCAAATCAAATATCTTTAATATGGTCAATGACCGGAAAGCAATTTATAAAGATATGACATTATAAGTAGTATTGTGCTACAAATAACAGTGGAAATATGGCGAATTCACAGAATTGGTGCTTATATTTATGACCAGGTTTCGTCATTTAAGGTTTTAAGAATTAAATTCAAATGTCACTACTGTTTATTATCGTTCCTTCGATGTTTACAATTTGAACTCCATTGCTGACATCATTGCTCGTCTTATTCTTGTTGCAATGTAACAGTACTTTGCCACAGGCCTGTTAATTTTGGGCTCTTTATCAGCTAAGAGGTGTCTGATATAGGTGTCTGTACTACGAGGTATTTTCCTCAGAATCGGTTCGATCAGCTCTTTTCTTGAGTCTCGATATAATGGGCAGTATAAGATGACATGCCCGATGGTTTCAATTTCATTCCCAAAACTATTATGCTAGATTGTTTGCATAGCTGGGGAGTCCTTATACACAGCAACCTGGATCCAGCTCCCACAGATTGCAATGCAGCGCTAGAGCTTGCTCTGTTTGTGTTAAATGCAGAGTGTCTCAGCCGGGTGGCTTAACTCTCACAAAGCCTGAGGTTGTTGAAGGAAATGGGACTGGAACTGAGGAATGTTGCTTTAAACCCAAACCCTACCCAGCCCTGCTGCTTGCCATGAACTGAGGTGAAACTGTAGCTTCAGTAACACGGGAGAGCACTCTTTTCTTGCCTGCACCTTTAATCTTACAGACACACACACAGGGGAGCGTTCTGCCACCCCCACCCTGGCACACGCTTTCTCCAGCTGCAAAAGTCCTAAGGCTACAACTGCTGCTTCTCAGCATCAGTTGCACCCTTAATGATCCAGATCAAGAGGACCCTGTGAGGAAGTGTCAGGAGGACCAAGGTGAGGACCCTAACGAAGCGCGAGTGGGTGCTGTAGTTCTAGGAATGCAGCTGGTAGCCAGAGAGATTGCCAGATCCACGAGTTCCAGAGTGTGCTGCTGTTTTTCACCTCAAGTGCCAGACCTTGACTGAGAGAAATGTCTTTCCAGCTTTCCGGCAGCAGCATCCTTCTCATCCTCTGCTGCGGGCAGGAAGGCAACAAGCTGTAGACAAGAGCCAGAACTGAGCTGTCCCTCACCTCTGATCTGAGGTCCATCTTTGGCAACAACAGTAGCAGACTGGGTTCAGCCCTTATTGTATCTCCCTGCCCTAGAGACCAAGGACCTTGGAGAGCTGCCAAGGTTCTCTGGCTGCTGGCACCAGCCCTGCTCATCTGAAGCCAAGGCCCTCAATTAAACTGGAAAGAAAAACAGCATCAAATCCTGAGCAATCCAAGCTTTGTGGCTGATGGCCAAGCCTCAATTACAGATAAAAACTCTCTGACGCACAGAGAGAAACTGTATAGTGCCCGCTGAGATGGAGAAAAGCCATTTGTAAATCAGGATGGCCTGAAAGCTGCACTGCTGGGTCCATAATGACATTGAAGGCATTGCTGGGGTGCTAATGATATTATACAGCAGGGCTTGTTTCCAAAATTGCTGCTGATCAATGTAAGCAGATGCAACTTTCGATGCCTGAGAAAAATATGGGAGCTGCTCTGTACATGGTACCAGCTTCCTCAGTGACCAAGGCACTGGTTTAAGTCCAGGTAAGTTGAAGGGCTTGTCCACATTTGAGCATTATTTAGCAATTTATCTACTTGTCTCCCGTGCAAATTAGACCAATGTAGTCCATTCCCACATGTATTTGAATGAGTACTGAAGAGCAACTTCAATCTTTCCTGTTCAGACCAGTAGGCATTCCCCTTTGTGCTTCTATCCGCCTTCTGATTTGTTGATTTCTTTATGCCAATTAAGTACTGACAGGGCATGCATGTGCACCTTGTTTTGTCTTTCTAGTCTACCCAAGACGTATGCAAAAGTGCACAGGAAATTGTAGATTTGCTTGTGCAGTTTTCTAGTTTTGTGCAAATCTGAGGAATCCAAAGAAACGTATACACAAGCTTGTGATGTGCCCCTACTAGCATGTTAGAAAAGAAATGAAAGAAACTGTAAATTCTCAGCACACAATTTTTCAGACTGCTGCCCAATATATGATTCTGGCATAGGAGTTTTTTATGTCGTTTGCTTGTGCAGTGTTCTGGTTTTGTGCAAATCTGATGGATCAAAAGAGGGAAAAAAGAAACCCCACTGGAAATCATTCCAAGCACAGCCAGAAAAGTAATGGAAGCAATGAGGATATAGCAGACATGGAAAGGGGAGTAGCATAAAGTGAAAACTAATCCACCCACCCCAAAAGAATGAAACAAATAGTCTGCAACCCTGAGTGAAGTGATTGGAAGCTTGAGTCTCCACAACTTATCTGATTACCTATATCAGGTAAACCCCAAATTTACAAGGTAAGAATTATGTTGTTGGAGGGTAATGTTATGTGGACTATACAAATTAAATGGGAATGCAAACACGCAGTAAACTCCAGTGTGGACATGCCATAAAAGCTATTTAAGTACAGAATGCTCCTCAAATGAATCTGTCATGAAACACAATCCAGCATTCAAATCCAACTTGACACCAGTGAAATAAAAGGAACATTAGAATGGCGGAGGAATCAAACCATTAACTAAGGTTAGTGACTCAAAGGATACAGCTGAAAATGCAACTGTGCATGCTTACTTATGTATATGCTTCCATTAGGCAGAATGAGGCATCTGCCTCGAGATGCTGATTTTGGATGTCAAAGGGTTACTTAATTTATTATGATTGTATGTTTCTTTTTTATTGCCAGGGGGTGGTGGAAAGGCTTGGGGGAGTTTGTGCTTCATGTGCCAAAATAACTTGATTCTGGGTACCATGTATAATCCCTGTAAGACGGTCACTGTTTGCTGCTGTTCCTCAAACAATACTGAATTGATCAAAGCTCCCTGCTTTGTATAAACAGTGCTTTTGCACCAAAACTCCACAGACTGTGCTCTTGTCTTACTGTTTCAGATTCCCTGTGCCTCTCCCTCCTGTATACCACCTGTTCCCTGAACTTTCCTGTGGCTTCTTCCTTCCTCTTCTTACTCACCCCACCCTCAAATTTCTATTTTACCTTTCACCTATCCAAACCTTCTTTAAGTTGTCAATTGTAATTGCTCATGCAAAGACTAGAAGGCCCTGGATTCGACTAGAACATGAACATTCAGAACTCTGCTGTGACCCAAAACACTCTTGGCTATACTACCAAGAGTTGCTCTGCAGAGGTTATGTTCCACCAGCTCCCTACATGACATTTTACTATTCTCGACAGATACCACTGCAAAGGAAACACATTTTTGCAATTTCATTACCAAAGGGTAAGATATTGGGAAACACTTTCAACTCTCTGTAAATATCTCATAGCCCAGCAAAATTGTACGTGCATTACTGACATCTCCATATAGACTTAGGAGCTGTCATTTGAATCTTCTCCAAATCTCTCTGCCTGCCAAATTTGATTGGCAGTGGAAGGAAACTCTTTTTACTTCCTTTATACATTTACACTTACTGCCTTCTACCAGCACTTAGGAATGCTTCTGTCAAACACAGTGAAAGCTTGTGCCGAGTGGAATTCAAATGGTTTGCCTTAAATTCCTTCTTACATAGATGAACCAACGGTGCTAGCAGGGTGGGATGTTAACAAAAAGCTAGGTTGCAACATGAACCGTGGGACTAGGCAAACACATATTTCTGGGGTAGTGATATTGTGTGTGTGTGTGTGTGTGTGTGTTTGGTTAGATTTGGGATGGGCCTAAGCATTTGTTTGGGGGAGCTGACTGTGTGTTGAAAATATTTTTATAGAGCGGGTGCTCATTACAAGATGAAACATGGTGATGATACTAAAAGGTTCTAATGTACCATGCTTAATGGCTCACTTATGATGGCCACACTGAGACAAAGAATTCCAGAGAATGCCCCATACACTGCATACTGCCTCTATATACTCAAATAAATATTTCAGCTCGGTTTATTTGCAGGTCTTACTTCCTGGAACAAGAGCCTCAAGTTCGGGTTCGATGTACCCAAACTATATGCATTCAGTGTCTAAAATATCAAGCATTCCAGTCAGGCTTTAAGGCCAGAAGGCATTCACAATGTTCTTCAGCAGCAGCTGGTAGCTACTGGGCCTGGTGGAGCATCTAATGGGGTCCCTCGAGGCCAAAGGGTCACCAGAGGGGGCCCCAACTTTTTATGGTTTTCTCCCCACCCTTCTCCTTTGCAAAGATACTGTTACACACCACCCCAATATCCCAGCAGTGTGAGATTCCAGGGATTCCAGGTGTTTACACAGGGTCCATGTTTCCTTTTGGAAATGAGGCACAGCAGAGACTGGGGTGCTGTTTCTTTACACATATATGCAACCTGAGCCTACGGTGGAGGGGTTCACAGTACGGACATCCCAGGAGGGTCTTGCTTCTCCCTTAGCTGCACTATTGGGCTCAAACTAACCTCAGCCATGGTTCAGACTCTCTCTCCAGCGTGCTTCCTTTTACAGAATGTCACATGTACCAGACATCATGCAAAAATGCCAAATCCTAAACTCAACTTTAAAACTCTACTTACTTCAAAACTCTCTTTTGTCTTCTAAACTATCTCTGAGTTGAGGCGGACCCCCCTCCCATTTGGCTTTCTTAATGGCCCATTACCTTCCCATCGACTTTTTAATGGCTCATCTCCCAGGCGATTTACCTGTCTATTCTGGCAATTGAATATGCACTAGAGCCAGGAATTACAAAGGGGTCCAGGCATTCAGCCTACCCACACAACTCAAAGCAAAATGTGGATAGGGCTCTGTCCCTGTTGACCAGGGCATCCCATGATTCTTGTAAATGTTCACTTAAGTGTGTGTATACATAAGTAGGTATTTTCTTTATGAAGATTGGGGACAGTTTTCCTTAAAAGTTCCCTCAATGCCACAAAACCCTAGAGGACAAATGGTAACTCATTGTCTTTTGGGATAAATTTGCCCCTAGACAATATCAAAGGGGAGTGTGTATAGATTTGTTAAGCAGACAAAAGTACTGATTCAACTCCCAGGGAAAGAAAGGGGACAAGCAAACTGGGCAGAAGAGGGATTAGCAGCCTTTTGAGAGTGTTCAAATTTTACAGAAATTGTTAGGAGGAGAAGGAAGGGAGGAAATAGGTGAAACCTAAAAGGTAATGGGAGCTAGCTAGCATAGGAGAGGAGATAAAAGGCCATGAGACAGACACAGAGGAAGAGAAAAGAAGAAAGCGCAGAAAGCAATGGAATGAATTCACAAACCCCAAAATAGAATCTTCACTCAGCATGCCTGGGTTTTTTGAACTTGTGAGTAGTTGCTGAATATAATGAGAACATTTTGGTAAAGAAAAGTACTTTGAAAGGGGGCTCAAAAGAGCTGATGAGACAAAGACTTTTGATCTAGGAAAACAACCCAAACCGTCATCTAACGGGATTGAATCCAAACAGATGTCAACTTTCTTTTTTATTTCTAGTCCACAGTTAAGACATATTTTCCCCCAATCAGAACTGAAAGACAGTATTTGTGTAGCCTAATCGCAAACTTGTGGCAAAGAATCAAAGAGAGAAACTGAAACCCGAGCCTAGATTGTTGTTGCCTTATGGGAGAAACATCATGCCATCAGTTTCAGTTTGGCATGGAAAGGAGAAAACTCACGGGTCGTATTCTTCAAATGCACACATGCCTGTCCAACCTCTGCTGCAAGACTTCCTATGGGAGAGAGGTCACCCAGCTTCTGGGCAATTACTTCAATTGCCGAGCTGCTGTTGCTGTGAAGATGCTTCTACTAATGTTCAACCAAAATCTGCCCTTCTGCATCATGTTCTAATCAGGGGACCACATACCAGTGGTGGACAGAGCAACACATGTAATTTTTACTTTTGTACACTAGGTTCATTGCCACACACATTTGCACAGTAGTGTCAGGTGGGGGGTGGGGCTGCACTGCCCTCCCAGCTTCCCAACACCATGGGTTGCTGCTGCTTACCAAGAGGGATGCAGGTGGCACTGTGGTCTAAACCACCGAACCTCTTGGGCTTGCCGATCCTAAGGTTGGCAGTTCAAATCTGCACTACAGGGTGAGCTCCCAGTGCTTTGCCCCAGCTCCTGCCAACCTAGCAGTTTGAAAGCATACCAGCACAAGTAGATAAATAGGTATGGCTGCGGCGGGAAGGTAAACGGTGTTTCTGTGCACTCTGGCACTTGTCATGGTGTTCCGTGTGCCAGAAGTGGTTCAGTTATGCTGGCCACATGGCCCAGAAAAGCTGTCTGCAGACAAACTCCAGGCACAGCTGTCAACCGTCTCTTATTTGGTGGGAAAGTCCCTTGTCCCAGCGCTGTGTCCCGCTGCTGTCCCTTATTGATGATGTCCCTTAAATTTCCCAGGTTTCAAAGGAAGCAGCTTCTTTCCCTTCCTCCCTGCCGGCCAGGGAGGAGGGAGGCTCCAACTGTGTTGCTTGGCTGCATTGCTCACCCAATAAGGAGTCTAAGAACGACTGGGGGGTGGAGCTTGCATGCCTTGTGCCAATCAAATCAGCCGCGTTGCCTGGGGACTCGCCTTTGCTCAGCGCTTCCCAGCGGAGAGGTGATGGTGGTTTTCCTTGCTGCATCCCCTTTGCCTAGTTGCTGCGCTGTGGGAACCACCGCTTGAGGCTTTGTTTGGCTACTGGTTGGGCTTTCTGCCTTTGGCTCGGAGGGGCTCATAAGTTGAACATACCTGTGCTTGGAAAATCCCTTATTTTGGCTGCTGGTCCCTTATTTTCGAGGCTGCTGGTCCCTTATTTTCAAATCTGTAAGTTGACAGCTATGACTCCAGGGCAGGGCAGCAGGGAGCTTGGCACAGTGTGAATTCAGCGGCAGAGCCAATCTGACCCTCCAGCCACTGCGCCAAGCACCCTGCTGCCTTGCCTCTCCCCCTTGGGAAGCAGCAGCAAGCGGTTGTGTTGGGAAGCCAGGAGAGCAGCACAGATCCACGCGACCTACTGCCCTCTCCTGCAAATCACACTCTCCTCTCTATCCTCCATCCAGACAAGCAAGAGGCATTATCAGAGTTCAAAGATGCAATCCCAGCCAAGCAGAAATACCTGGGGTGCGAAGCAGAGATCTGAGCAACTGAACTCAATTAAAGCAAGACATAACAGTGGTGGCAGTCGGTGCAGAAAAGAGCATATTTTCTTTCAATAAACTGAAAACTGCCAAAGAGAATTTGTTCAGGTTGTCATGTTTAACCATGCTACCTCTCCAAAGGTCGCTGGTTCTCCCTTCTTTCACGTGCCCTTAAAAGGAGAAGCAGAAAGCCACAGCTTTGTTCCATACATCTTTGCTGTGCCTTGGCACAGTGAGATGGAAACTAGAAACAAGGCCAGTGCCTGAACTTATTGCAACATGAAATCATGTGACATTGTCCCTGGAGGTGATGAATGGTCATGATCCAGCTGAAGTTCGCTGGGGCTAGGTCTTGCTTTCAGCAGGACAAAGTAAAGTCATGGGTGAGGATTCAATGCTGATCTTACTCTGAGGAGACCCACTGAAATTAATGAACCTGACTTTCTTTTCTGCCAGGCCTTTGGATCTGAATTATCTGTGGTCTCCTTCAGTGGGTGTTTTAACCCTGCTTTTAAAAAAAATATGAATATGTTTTAGATTCTTCTTTTTATTTTATACTAGTTTAAATGCACGTGTTGTTTGTTTATTGCTGTGTAATAACAACATAGTTCTATTTATTTCAGTGAGTCTACTCTAAGTAACATTTAGTTGTTTAAATATGGTGGTAGAACATGAGACTGTTTAATCTCATGAGACTGTTTAATTGTGGGTTTGAGCCCCACATTAGGCAAAAGATTCCTGCATTGCAGGGGGTTGGACTAGATGACCCTCCCTGTCCCTTCCAGCTGTACAAATCTATGATTCTATGGATGTAACCCAGTGGCTTTAGTCATACCAACACTAAAAGTTAAGTTCTGTTTAATTACCTTCTGGGCTGGAAGAGCACTCTCATGAGATACCCACACCACACAGTAAAAACAGATAACAATGATAATAATTGCAGCATTCAGTCAGAAATGCTATGGAAGGATATTTATCTCAGAAATGGGATCCTCGTAACAGAGGGTCCTGGTTGCGCTCGGGACCCAAGAGCTCACCTGACAGGGTTAAAATGGGGGGCATGATCCCAGGGGCTTTAAAAACAGCAGTGTGATGCAAGTGGGGCACTTGCATTTGCACGGCTGAACACCCGCCCACCCTCCCTAGTTTAGGTAGAGTCGCTTGGCCCTGCTTTGGTTCGGGTCGCCTATTTTGGAACAGGGGCTGGGTAGGATTTTTTTCCATTTGGCAGATTGGCTTTAGCCATTTGGTTTTCGCCTACCCCTTAGCAAATCGTCACAACTTGTAAGGTGGGCATTGGCTCAGTTGTGGGGAGGTGCGGTGCGGCCATCACCTGCCCCTCCAGGAACTGGGTATTCTGTTAAAGGAATCTGGGGGTCCTGGATCTCGTCCGAAGTCTGCTTGAGGGGCTAGGGTCATGCCAGGACCACAGGAACCCCGGGGTGAGCTTAGGTTGGTCCTCATCGACCTTGCTCCCTCGTTTGGTTTACCCCATTCGATGATCACCCTGAGAGGTGGAGTCAGTTATAGTAGGGAATCAATGCCTAAGCCAATACCACTCACGTGATTGAATTTCAATAAAGTTGTGGCAAAAATTTGCCCCAAATCTTAAACTAATATAAGTGTCCATGTGTATTTATTTTGGGGGTGGGTCTTGGGGCCTCAAGACGCAATCAAGAAGTACACAGTGTTCCTGGCCTAGATAGACTAGATATATTTAACTACAATGCACCTCACATATTCCTACGGTAAGAGCCCATTTCATTTTCCCATGAACAATGGCAAATTCTTAATCTAGTCTGCAGTTCTTTGGTGGGACACTTCTTCACGTGTTCCAGTCTGGCTTAATTGTAGCTGATTCATAGAAATTCTGAATCTCAGCAGAAGCTACAGCAAAAGCAGTCAGTTTAAGATGCTTACCGAAGTTCAGGAAGAGAATGAAGAGAATGAATGGTGTGTATTTTTAGCCCATGGGGTAGCTGAGTGGTATTAAAATTCAGTCTGTGTTACAGACACTTGGGTTGAATCAGTATTCCAGTATGAGTCTCGCTCTCTTCATACTAGCATTTTCAACGGAGTGTCTGAAAAGCGAGTGTTACCATGGAGACTCGGCTCCAGGGCAACAGCATTTCCTGTCAGAAAGCAGCTACACAGGTAGAAATATGGCCCAACAGAAACCTAAGCAGCTTAGAGAATGTCATACAGTCCATCTCCACAAAGCAAATGTCTTTAATAAACTCCATCTGGGAGATACAGGCTAAACAAGAATTAGGATTCTTGGTCTGAAGATCCCCTGCAGGAAAACAGGCTTCAAAAGGCATCCATTGAAGCACTGTGCATTTCCCCAAATTTTATTTTTTCTGTTTTTTTCATAGTTCCAAAAAACCAAAGACCTTCTTGAGAGAGAGTCAAAGACATTCCTGGAAGGAATCAGAAATGTGTAGATGAAATGAGAATAGACAAGTGGCAAGATTAGAATAAGGACAACAATTTCAATATTAGAACAGCAGAAAGTTGAATGGGTAATGTCCGACCCTGAGGCTGAACATACTTTTGCATATACCCCAGTTCTCAAAATCATGCAGTGTTTCAACGGTGCAGTGCTTGTCCGGGTTTGCTTTGCTTTGGTAGGAAGTCATTGGAGGCTTAATGGCATTGTGTAATATTTGTGTGCATTTATAAACGTGCAAGGACGTGGGTGGCGCTGTGATCTAAACCACTGAGCCTAGGGCTTGCTGATTAGAAGGTCAGCGGTTCGAATCCCCACGACGGGGTGAGCTCCCATTGCTCGGTCCCTGCTCCTGCCAACCTAGCAGTTCAAAAGCCACGTCAAAGTTATTGGAGAAGAAATTAGGAAAGAAGATAAAATTTTATTTCAATATTCAACAGCAGCGGCCAGAATGTTAATTGCCCAAAACTGGAAAAGTATAAATATACCAACGGTGAGGGAATGGCAAACGAAATTATTCGATTTCGTTGAATTGGCAAAAATGACGCAGAGAATTAGAAACCAAAAGAATACAAAGTTAATTGATGACTGGATTAAATTTATGACATATATTGAAGGTAATCATAGAAACCTACCAACTATAGCAGGACTGTTATAAAACTTCCGATGTAAAAACTAACAACCAATACCAGCTGTAAAAATGAAACTTTTAAAATTAGAAACCCGAAATCAGGAGGGAAGGAAGTCAGACAGTGTGTTTTATGTATTAGTTTTTTTTTTTTTTTTGTATTTTTCACCCTTTCTTTTTCCCTTTTTGTTTTGGTGCCTTTAATGTATTCGTGTGTTGTTGTTTTTCTTTGTGTGTATGTGATAAGTGAAACTCAATAAAAAGATTTATAAAAAAAAAACCAAGAAAAAAAAAAGCCACGTCAAAGTGCAAGTAGATAAATAGGTACTGCTCCGGCAGGAAGGTAAACGGCGTTTCTGTGTGCTGCTCTGGTTTCACCAGAAGTGGCTTAGTCATGCTGGCCACATGACCTGGAAAAACTGTCTGTGACAAATTTCGGCTCCCTCAGCCAGTAAAGCGAGATGAGCACCGCAACCCCTCAGTCGTTCGCAAGTGGACTTAACTGTCAGGGGTCCTTTACCTTTTTTATAAATGTGCAGGTTAAGCATTAGCACCGTGAATCTGCAACAGATGCCTCCAAACCTGCTGCATCCATGTCAGATTTCATGGAGAACAACCAGCATCCTAAGATTTCCTTTCCTCAGCAAGGTCCACCCATTTCTTCGCTGCACTGAGGTCTTCACATCAGGCAGCTGGTTAGGAAGGGCATAGAATTTGAACACTCACCACCACCATTTAGCTCTCTAGGAGTGCTGCTGCCCCCTTGTTCTTGCGGCATAGTGGTCAGCTGTGTTCCTACAGGGCTCTTCAGTAGCAGCAGATCACCCATATCTTGCTCTGAGGAAGAGTTCAGAGATTGCCTGCCCCTCTGATGCTTTGCCACAACAAATACTGTTTAAGGTTTAACTGTTAATGTTTAAACTTTGCTTGCTACTATGAAATCTAAAAAGGATTTGCTGAGATATCTTTGAGGCTGCCTGGCCCACCTTGCTTTGCTCTGCAAGGACCCCACATTCCCGAGGGTCATTCATCAGAATGAGGCTTTGTCAGCTGGGAAACCTGGATAGCCACAGAACATCTGCACTGCCACTGCTGCTGTAGCTGCAAAGTCAAGAGGAGGAGGAGAAAGGTTGAGGTCAGCACTGGGAGGGAGCAGCATGTGGGGTGGCGGCGGCTTTGCTTCAGGTGGTAGAACGTCTTGCGCTGGCCCTGCTTCCCATTCTCCCTTTCTCCAAACTGAGATTTCTTCACACACTTAGCTTGAAGACATTGCTGTCAAAGAAAGGCATGTTCCCTTCTCCAAAATGACTCTCCCCCATTTACAACTGTTTCTGGCTAATAACTTGCTCATCAGCTAATCTCCACCCAACAAAGGGAAGGTACTGGCAAATTTTCCAGAACTATTAACAAGTCTAAACCACTGAGCCTCTTGGGCTTGCCGATCAGAAGGTTGGCGGTTCGAATCCGCACAATGGGGTGAGCTCCTGTTGCTCTGTCCCAGCTCCTGCCTACCTAGCAGTTCAAAAGCACAGCAGTGCAAGTAGATAAATAGGTACCACTGTGGCGGGAAGGTAAACGGTGTTTCCATGTGCTCTGGTTTCCATCACAGTGTTCCATTGTGCCAGAAGTGGTTTAGTCATGCTGGCCACATTACCCGGAAAGTTCTCTGTGGACAAACGCTGGCTCCCTTGGCCTGAAAGTGAGATGAGCACCGTAACCCCATAGTTGCCTTTGACTGGACTTAACTGTCCAGGGGTCCTTTACCTTACCTTTACTGGCAGCTTTGCCAGAACGATGATCAAGTCCATTGCATGCCTCAGGCAACCTACACTGATCAGAAGCCCATTCACAGAAATCTTAAGAATCACAAATCAGGAAGGGATGCCAAGGGATCTAGCCCAAACCCAAACCCAGCATTACAATCAAGACAAGTTGACTGTCACAGTAAGTCAAACTATGGCATATCCAAACCATGCAAACCTGCAGCTTCCCAAAGAAGACCTCACAGCTACTTTGTTCCTCCAAAGTCTTTTCCCCCTCCCACATCATACTGAGCTTGTTGTCTGAATAGCATAGCCTAGCCTAGAGAAAAAGCTTGGCTACAGTGCATGGTTATTGAGGAGGAAGCTTAACCATGAGCCTGGCTTCAGATAACACACTAAGGCAAACATTGGCTTAGCTCAGCATGCTGTGAGAAAGAAAAAGACCAAACCAGGCCACTCTGACAACAAATGGCCTCCATCAAAAGCATTTTCCTTTGCTTATGAGTCACCATTGGACCTGGAAGTCCTCCTTGCCATGCATTTATTATTCCTGCTGCATTCTAAATGGCATTAGCCACATCTACAGGAGTGTGAAATTGAGCTGGTTATCCTCCATTGCATGTTTAGTTATTCTTTCGCATGAGTTTCTTGCATTTCATTCTATTGATTTTTCAGAGCTTACCATACCTAAGTTGGTGCAATCCCTCCATTTTTTATGCCACCTAAAGAAACATTCCACTTCAATCCATTTTGGCTGTTCCTAATGGCACACTACTGCTATGTGCACAAAGGGCAGCTGTTTCATATTCTAGCATACGGTTAAATACTGAAATTAAAGTGATTGGTCTATAATTTCCTATATAATAATTTCCCCCATTTCAAAACATAGGAATTATCCTTACCTTTTCCCAGACTCCCAGCACCATGTCTATCTTCAATGAAGGCTCAAAATAACTGCCAGCATTTCTGAGTCAGTTCGTTGTTTCAGCTTTTTGACTCCTAAGGTGTGATTTAAATCCATTCAAATGTGGCAAATATTCTTTGTTACCAGGAAGTGCGCTTCTTCCTCCCCTTCCCTCCCCTCTTTATGTTGATGTTGTTGATTTGTGGCTTTACCTTTTCCCTTTTTGTGACAACAGAAGTACAATCAGCATTGAGCTTTTTTAAAAAAACAAACCCCCCAAAACCAGTTAGCAGTTCATGTTTCCATTATATAACTGACCCCCTTATGCTTAAGGTATGTATTTAAAATCCTGCTTCTTTTTGCTTGCACCCTCCCATTTTGTTTTTTCCCCTTTTCACTTTATTCAAGGGTACGTACAGATGTATATAGAAAATAAATAAATAAATAAATAAATAAATAAATAAATAAATAAAGCAAAGGAAGTAGTCATTGCACTATGGCACACAATTACCACATTGTTGGCTGTGTACAGAGGCAGATTTAGGGAAGTGAGTGGTGCGGTCACACTGCGAAGCTGAGGAAGGCACCTTCTCAAAGCCCATTTAGCACTGGACCAGCTTCAGGGAGGAGGCGTAGGGCTTTGACAAGGTTCTAGAGTCCTCCTTTCTTCTTCCCAAAGCTGAGCAAGTGCTTATCGGGCTTTGGGAAGGAGGTAGGTGGGCTCTAGGACCCTGCCAGAGCCTCATGTCTCCTTCCCAAAACTCAGCTTAAGCTGGCACAGACAAGGTGGCATAATACCAAGGCAGTCTATACTCTGCATTAATAAAAGAATAAAATAAAATAAAATGTTTAGCCATATTCTGCACCAATTCTGTGATCTGCATAAATTATTAATTTTTTACATAATTTTGCTTATTTGGAACAAGTTATTCTCTTTCCGGTAACCATGGAGAGAAATGAGGAGCTATGTAAGACTGCAACCCTGACCCCACTTACTTGGGACTAACCTGCATTGAATTGAATAGGAGTTACATCTGAGTAGACCTGGTTCAGATAGCACTGTAAGCCACTGAAGCCATAACTGCTGAGCATTGGAAAGTTTACTGGGTTCCTCTGTAGTTTCAGAGATTTCACTTGAGGTTGCCACAAGCTAGCTTTGCAACTATGTGGCCTAGAAACTTGTTCTTAAAAATTAAATTCTGCATTCAGTACCCAGAACCAAATTCTGTAGTTTTTTTGGCATTCGCCGTGGAATTCACCTGCCCCCTAAATGTAGTCTGAAAGATATGGACTAATATGTAATAAATATTTGAGTGGCATGTGCCATAGCGAGGAGTAATATAGAGCAAGAGATACTATAGCATGAGTGATCAGATTTTTCAACAGTCAGAACTTTTCCAGCACAACTGCTCTTTCATTCTATAACTGATGGATCCAGAAAATCCAACCAAAGTCAGAAGAGCCAAGCCCATTCTTCCACAATAAGAAAGAAGCAGAAAAACATCACTGAAAAAGATTGGACTTCAAAGATATAACCATGCTTATTATATGGAAATGAATGAGTAAGTACACTGGAAACAAAAGGATTTGGACGGTTTGGAGTTATTCTGTATTTTGTGCGTGAACAATTTCTCTGTTCCCTAGTTCCCTAGTTCATATGTCTGCCTTGCACTAAATGTAGCCTCTGTATGTTGGAAGAGAAGGGAATACTCACCTTAGATACCCACAGTGCAAGAAAATAGAACCCAGACATTAAAGGCCTTCATTCCAATCAGAGGTGACAAGGCACACATCATTAAAAAATGTTTGAGCAACAAAATAGCTTTGAAACATTTCACATTACAAAGAACACATTTCAAGATCGGGATGGGGGTTGGGGGGGGGGACTTCTGCACATTTTGAATCATACCTGCCAGCTCTTGTCAGGTCTAACGTTTGTTTCCAAAGGAAAAAAGCACAATCTCAAACAACATGTGGGTATGACTTTATAAGTTAAAAGAAAGAGAAATTGGGGCGGTGGAGGTGAAGGGAGAGAGAACACAATTCTCTAAAAGATTGTTTTCATTTAATTGAAGATACCCTTTTCTGTGGTGGATGTGATACCATCGTACCAGGCATTGAAGTCCAAAGAGTGTTTGTTGCTAGAAGTGAAAAGGTTTATACTAGCCTCAGAGAGATTATCCTTAGCTTTTGTTGTACAATAAATGCTTGTCCATTTATAACCCAGGTTACTGGGTAGACGGAACAATGTGGAAACGGCTGTCTCGAGGACACTGCGTATCGTATCTGGATCGAGGATCCTAATTGTGTTTTTGTATTAGGCACAGTTCAATCTGCAGCAGCCAACACCATCTTGGCTCCGTGACCTTGTCAAAGCTCTCCAACGAGGCAAGGTCAAGGCTCCTTCATACGTCAGGCATAGGACAGCGGCCGCAAATCATTTCTGTAACTTGACGCACGTTGTACGACTGGCATATGCATGGAAATTGCTTCTTGCTAAAACCTTGAGCTCGATCCTCATGGGAGCTGTCCCGTTTCTGGAAACCATGTCATCTGAATTTATCCTTGGGGGTGCTTCATCAGAAACACAAGACATCAAACTCTTCTGAGAAAGTACAGTGGTACCTCAGGTTAAGTACTTAATTCGTTCCGGAGGTCGGTTCTTAACCTGAAACTGTTCTTAACCTGAAGCACCACTTTAGCTAATGGGACCTCCTGCTGCTGCCCACGCCGCTGGAGCACAATTTCTGTTCTCATCCTGAAGCAAATTTCTTAACCTGAAGCACTATTTCTGGGTTAGCGGAGTCTGTAACCTGAAGCGTATGTAACCTGAAGCGTATGTAACCTGAGGTACCACTGTAACTTCCTGGAGTGTGTGCAGGTACAGAGCAGGTACTAGAAGCGCACTTCTAGTAGTTCGGAGGAGATCACAACATCGGGGATGGCACAACTCAGGGCTGCCCCACACATGAGGCAAGGTGAGGCGACTGCCTCAGGCGTCAGGCTCCACTGCGGCAGCAGATCCTAGGATCAATCTTTCTTCCCCTTGCTCCTGATGTAGGTCTTCCCTCACTCCTTCTTCCCTGGTGGGGAGGGGGGTTCCATTTTGGGCTCCACCTCAAGTGCCAAAATGTATTGGGCTGGCCTTGGCACAACTTAGCCCCTTTGTCTTAATATGCTTGATGCTGTTTAATGGAGGGTGCCCCACTGAAGGAAGCTAAATGGGTGGCCTTGGGTTTGATTGAAGGGATGTTTTGTATTCCCCCCCCCGACTGTTCTTAGCATCTGAGCTTGTTTCCTGTTGCTTGAAATTCCTGTGCACGTCTTAATGTGTTTTCTGAATAAATGTGTTTCTTCCTTTTGAATTCTGGCCAGAATTATTATTATTATTATTATTTATAAATGCTAAATGTGCATAGAAAACAGCTGAATGCCCCTATAAATATCAAAAATGTGTTTTTTCCCCCTAGAGTGTGCACCCTCCCTCCTGCAAAAAAAATTGAGAAGTATGCTTGTTTGTCCACACAAGATCAAAAGCCGAGGAAATGGAACAGAATATGTGTCTAGAGGTAGAGAGTTTGATGCAGAGATTGGTTTGCACAAAAGGAGCTTTGATTAAGATGGAGTTTGAGGACAAGAGCTGAAGTGAGAGGCATTATGGTGTGTTTGCCCAAACAATCATAAGAGACTTCTCAGTGAGGTTAGCACACATTTTATGAGGTATTGACTTTTGTGTTAAGAAACGGGATGGGAGTGGAATGCTAATTAGATGCAAAGTGCCCAGATGACTAAAGGTTTTTACTGGCACAAAGTATCCAAAACCCAGCTGCTTCAGACACATTGCCAGAGAGAATACTATGGCCTCTTCATCACTTCCTGCCTGAAATATCTGTGAATAACATGCATGTGTGAAAGAGCCAGAACACAGGTCATACAGTACGTTTTCAAGCACAATTCAAAGTGTTGGTGCTGACCTTTAAAGACCTAAATGGCCTTGGCCCGGTATACCTGTATACCCCCATTGTTCAGCCTGGATACGGAGGTCCTCCTCAAAGATCTTCTGGAGGTTTCCTCAGTGCGAGATGTGAGGTTACAGGGAACCAGGCAGAGGGCCTTCTTGGTGGTGGAGCCCACCCTGTGGAACGCCCTCCCATCGGATGTCAAGGAAATAAACAACAATCTGACTTTTAGGAGACATCTGAAAGCAGCCCTGTTTAGGGAAGTTTTTAATGTTTGATGTTTTATTGTATTTTTAATATTCTGTTGGGAGCTGCCTAGAGTGGCTGGGGAAACCCAGCCAGATGGGCAGGATATAAATAAAATATTATGATTATGATTATGATTATGATTTACATTGTGGGCAGAGTTTTTCCATGCCAGCAGTTCGTCCATTCAACTGCAAGCTATAGAGACGAGCGATCAAGTGACTTTGTGCATGTGTGAATTGACTCACTGCCCTTTATCTATTATAACACCACCTGATCTTAGCCCAAAGGTTGAGAAGTGATGATGGGCACAGCATGAATGAGGTGAGAAGAAGAAAAACCAGACTGGTGAGCCTAAGGTGGCCTGAGTCCCATTCCTGATTCCATAATGAGAATCCTTTACATCCCTGCTGTTTTTCCACACAGCTACCAGCTTTTCTGCTCTCCCACCTGCTTAGAGCATATTGCCCTGCTTCTCATCAGCACCCCATAGTGAGTAGTCAGCAGGGGTTGTTTCCACAGCTCTGGAATCTTAAAACACCATTGGATCAGAATGTATATGAAATGCAAAGTTCTGTTTTCAGATTTGGATTGCTTCCCACTGCAGTCGCAGTGGACCTGCATTTCAACTCAATTGCTGTCATTTGCAGTTCTGACAAATCGCTCTCCATACCTGCTGTTTGTACCTGTTGCCGCCTGAGACTGGGGACAGTGTGGTGTTTCAGCTTTGTCCGTCTTTATATGCTGATAATGTTTTTTGGCTGTGTTTTCTGAGCCAAGGGATAAAATATCAAAATAGGAGACAGCATATGCCTGCGCTGCCCAGGGCGGGCGCCCTCCCGAGGGGGGCAGGGCGCAGGGGGTGCCCTCCCAGGTGTGGGATAGCCGCTCGGGTGCACAGAGCAGTGCGCTCGCCCTGCAGTCAAGGGTGGAGCGAGCGACTGTCAAATGTCACCCCCCTCAGCGAAGACAACCGGGGTGATCCGCCCCCACTGCACACCCCTTCCTCCACCCCTGGTGGGAGATGGTATTGTTTCTCTTCTGATGGAAAGTGTGCATGCATATAACAAACACATTTTTAAAGGTCGTCATGTTAAACTGTAGCAGCAAGAACAGGAAAACCACTGTGATGTTTTAGAAGCTGCCTGGTTTGCTTAACATGAACTCTCTCAGGCAACAAGAACTAATGGAACTGTGGAGCGATGAAGCTATGCAGGAAGGAGTGGTTGTAGTCTGGTTGATATTCAACGTGAAAAAGCAACAACAATGACAACATTGCTTCTTCCTGTACTGGTCTCCTACTCTGCCTCTGCCAGTCAACATCCTATATATATAGTTTTTATTACATTTTCTAAATTACATTTCAAAATATCCATTTAAACAATCTTAAATCAATGACTTCCCTTCTTCTCTTTTGGTGGTTCATTTTGCATACCATACAGCCCTGCATATTTTACATGAACTAAACCATTCAATAATCCATTGTAACATCTATCAAAACTTAGTTACACTGTTGAATTTATCTTAATGTTACCAGCATTTTTAAATGAACACAGTTTTTACCCAAATATTCCATAAACATTTTCCAGTCTTCATTAAACGTGCATTCTTCTTGTTCTCTTATTCTATATATTAAGTCTGCAAGCTGTGCGTATTCCATTAGTTTAAGTTGCCATTCTTCTTTGACTAGGACCTCACTCATTTTCCATTTTGGGGCTAACAAGACATGGGCAGTGGTAGTGGCATACATAAATAGTCTTTTTTTGACACCTGGGAATTTCCCTCTGAATTATCCCCAACCAAAAGGACTCTAGTTTTTTTTGGGGGGGGGGGTTGAAAGGTACTTTTAAACATTTTTTTCAATTCATTATATATCATTTCCCAATATTAGAATATTTCCAGTCAACATCCTCTTCTGGATGTGGTTGTTGTCCTTTAGCCCAGCAGTAGTGAAGTACTTCCGAGATGTTATAGGGCATGCACATTAATTTACAGACGTATTGAAGAGCACTGTAGAGCAATGGGCAATGAAGGGCAATTAGCTAGGGCTGTGCCAAAAATTTATTCCCCATTTTCTTTGGCCATTCTCCATCAACTAATGGGAGAAGAAACTCCATTCAAGGGCTTATATCCAATGCAGTGCTAAGGAAGCATCCCATAAGCACAAGGATTCCCACTTGCACAATGGGACTTCCCTCCGTCTCCTCCCCCTGCCCTCCCCAACTCTGCTCCAGAGCTTTAGGGGAACACCCAAAACAGATTTAGGGAGTGAATGGGGGGGGGGGAAGGCAGGGAGGAGGAAAGGGGGGAAGCCTCCTGGTGCAAGTGGGAATCCTTGTGCTGATGGGATGCTAATGTAGAACTGCACTGGATACAAGCCAACCATCAAATAGGAGGGTAAATTCCAGTGGCGGTCCCATTCATAGGGTGTAGGGTATTTGTTGTGCTTGCCGTGCCTTTCAGGTGACCAAGTGAGCATCATTTCTTTCTTTCCCCAAATCTTATCTCCAGTGTTCTGCATTCTGCAGCCTTGCCAGGTGTCCACACTTTCTGAAAACCTCATAACTTCTTCGGATGGGCTTTCCTTTAAGCAGGGGAATCCTGGGAGGCTGTCTACATGCTCTAGAGACAGCTGTTCATTTTTAAATATATCATTTTTTCAAAGAAATCATTGTGGAACTGTTTTTAATGGTAAAAGGCTCCCCTTAGAAACAAAATCACTGAGTGCACTGAACTCAGCCACGATAACCAGCCTCCAGGGCTTCCCACACCTTCTTCAAGCTGGGGGAAGATGTTTAAGCAACTCCTCCCATTGGGCTGTTTCAGATCAGGAAGTGTGGGCAGCTAGGGAGACTGCAAAGCATTGGAGAAATGTTTAATGGAAAGCAGAAGGAGGAAACACACCACTCTCAGTTACCTCACAACACAACAATAATGTAAGCTCGGTGCCAAATAGAGATAGGTGAACATGTTAATTTCAATTTCTTTCAGTTTCTCATTTTTTCCAATCTTCAGTTTGCTACATTTCCATGTTAGTCTGCAAGTTGTTGTTGTTGTTGTTGTTGTCAGGGCTGTCTTAAGCATATGCAGCACCGGGGTGCAAAGATCTGCCTGGCGCCCCTCCCCAGGTTGCCAAGTCCCAGGCGCGCAGGAGGGCGGAGCCAGCTGGCCAACTCAGCGTCTCGCTGGCTTGGTCCCCCCCCCCAACTCGCGGCACTCCAACCGCCGGGTGGGCTCTTCCCCAGACTCGACTCTCGGCCTGAAACCCCTGAGAGTCCGGCACCCGGGTACCCTACACCCCTTGCGCCTATGGGTAAGATGGCCCTGGTTGTTCTTGTTGTTTTAAAAAAGTTCTCATGATGAAAATTCACCAGAATTTTCACGAGTATTTATTCTAATATAGGCATTTTTGCAAAGCAAATTCCCCCAGTTTCATACATGGTTCTATATTGTTTTCACTAACAGAAACATTTCCCTTAGTGTATGCATTTTTGTGCACAATCCTCAGCTGGAGAACCGCACTGCAAAATTGGGAAATGTGCAGGTTTGGAAGGATGGCTGCATTTCAGTTGCCGTTCTCTTTTGGAAAGTGTTAATTAGGCAACTTTACCTTTAAATGTGAACTGAATCAAATTTCTCAAAGAACTGAAATAATTAATGATCCAAGTGATCTCATGTAGAATTAAGCACCAGAGCTAGTATCTTTCTGGTCCTAGTTCAGAAAGTGAGCTGGCTACATCCTCCCATTTGGAGGAGGTATTTTATTTGCTTGTAGGGAAAAAAATGCATTTCATTTTGGATACTTGTGCATGGAAATGTTCAGGTTTCTCTCTCATCATGCAGCTCTTGGATGGTCCCACAGGGAGGCTGTCTATTCTGCCTAGCTAGGGTGGTTCATGCACCGTCTTGTTGCCGTAAGCTTGGAGCTGCAAGTGGGTGCTCATTCCCAAGGAGGCTAGAATTCTGTTCAGTGTTATGTTGCAGCAAATGTGCTAGACTAGAGTGAATGGAAGGCACCCTCTCTGCCTCTCAGCTCCACTATTCCTTGCTGCCAGGGGCTACAATTCAAAACAGATGTTCTGTGTTGACAGGAGACCAAACAACCTTCCTGTGTCCTAGAATGAAAACACATGGATGTGAAATCAGGGTGTTCAGGATGATTAGACTAAGTTGGACGGAAACTGAATTTGCTTGTGAGGGAAGAGAAAATGCAAGCACACTGTTGACATCAGTCACATGAGCACAGTTCTCCTCAGAGGGAAACACTGCTGTTACTGCAACTGAAGAACAGACACTTTCAAAGTTTTTATACCCATACACAGGTTGATGATACAATTTCTCATTTTGACTAGGGGACATACTTTGGTTCAACTTTTTTCTCACAGATGGATGAAACCAAACCAATCCAAAAACCCATCAGAGGACACTTTCTAAAATGGCTTAGGGAGTTTTGTGGGGTGTGGAGCATTGTTGCTGTCATTGTTATTCATTTTTTGAATCTTTATTTTAGATCTGACTTATGTGGAAACCATTTAATGTGTTTTTTAAAATGTTTTATTTATTGTCCATGACTACTTTTGTTACATCTGTAATTATGTGATTTTTCTTTACATGTTGCTAGCCACTTTGAGCGTGGTTTTAACTTTGAGCATGGTTTTAACTTTGGGAAAGCAGCAAACAAATAATATGATTGATTGATACCAGCAAATTCAGGTTGCACAATTAGAGTGGATTTAGTGCTCTTGCACAACAAACCCATTTCAAAAAAGAGAAGTATTTCCAGGAAAATGCACTGCAAAGTGTGAGGTATCAATTGCTTATCATAACTTTATACAATATAATCTTCTCACAATCGAATCAGAATTAATGCTCAATAAACAGATTGCCTCGAAGCAATCATAGGAATATTTTGAGTAGTTTTGAATTTTTAGAAACAAATCTACTTAATTTAATGACAGCATTTTGAGATGAGTGTCATTGAATCAGCCTGAGTTTTCAGGCAGATCTCCCCCCCCCCCCCCAAATCAGGTGTATTGAGTGATGTTGGCTTCTATACTATGGTCCCCACATGAAAGCCACTTTATGTCCCAAGGCAGTTATCACATAAGGGACCATTTGTGTCTTGTGGTTCATTGTGCAGAGTGGCCACTTTCTCTTCTTCTTCGTTTTAGCTGCTTGCTGTGACATACAAAATAATTACTAAGTCTCAAGTGGTGCTACACATGAACACATGTGATAGTGGCCATCCTGATGACTGATTTAATACAGCCTCCACACTTAAAGTGCAAACTGTGCCCAAGGGTTGTTTCAAGATGAGTGCTGATAAAGTGCAAAACTGCTGTCAGTCAACAGATGCCTTGTACAACCCAGCACTCGTAACCCACAGACATATCCTGTCCATCTCTCTATCATATCTAGACAGGCATATTCACTTCCTCTTTTTTTCCTTCCCCCATCTCCTTCTCAACTGCCAAGAATGAGCCTATTACCACTCCCATGATTGTTAATCGTGGGATCCTCCTAAGGTAGCTGTTATCTCTTACAGGTATTTAGGCTGGGATCCTCCCAAGGTGATACAGTCAAACCTCGGTTCCAGAACGCCTCCGTTATCGAATGTTTAGGCTCCCTAATGCTGAAAACCCGGAAATAAATGCTCCAGTTTTTGAATGTTTTTCGGAACCCAAACGTCCAACTTGGCTTCCGCTCAAGTGCAAGAAGCTCTTGCAACCAATCGGAAGTCATACCTCGATTGTCAAACATTTCAGAAGTCGAACGGTCTTCTGGAACAGATTACATTCAACAACTGAGGCTTGATTGTACACCTGTACACTATCTCTTGTAGATGTTTAGGCTGGCAAGCAGACAAGTTACATGATTTAGCAGAATAAAGCTGCTTAGCAAGATAAGGTGAACTGCTGCCTAGGAGAGTGGTGAAGGCCTCATATCAGTGAAGGAGCAAATGTGTCAGACCACTATGCCTCAATGCACAATAGACATTCTGCTGCGTTTCCCATACACCCTTGCAGTACGAATTTTGTCTGCATCTTAACACAGCATTGAATTGCCATCACCACAAGTGGTAGCGTGTGCAGCCATGGGCATTCAACTCGTCCTTCCTTCCTTAAATGGCTTTAGGATGTCTCACGCATCAGGCAGTTTACCTGAGCAGGTAAGGACTGTGACAGTGTTTCGGAACCACTGTTAACAAAGCAGAATCTAAGCACAGCTACACATTTTAAGCAGGCACATGCTTACTGCTGATGTTCCCCACAACAGATGCATACATAAAGTGTTAGTGACAGGTACTCTTCCTTAATGTGTCATAGGGCTGCACCTAATCAGGGCTCCCAGACCAGTGTATATGGGTATAGGAGCAAATGTGCCTGTTTTCCAACACTGTGGATTTTCGACAGGAAACCACAGCCTATCTGCAACAAACACAATTGCTGATAATGTACCAATCCACTGTCGTTTGGTGGATGACGTGTAGAACCCACCAGCCATAAGCCACTAGTTTATCCTGTCCAGCTCACTATCATGCTTGTACAGGCACACACACTTCCTCTCTTTTCCTTTCCCCGTCTCTTGCTCAACCAACTTTTGCACAAAGCAATCCCAAAGCAGAAGCTGTTGCTTTGGCTGGGGGTTGGGTGGAAATCCTCCACAGTGGCTGTCTGCCAGGAATGCTTCCACACTGCTGTACCTCTCTGTCAGGAAACCCCCTTGAGCAAAATGTTGCCCTTATTCCTTAGAAATGCCTCTCCTGTCCAACATGGCCAAGGAAATATGGTAAGGCTACACCGAAAGCAAATTGGAGGCAGATTAACGGCAGTCAGAAGGCCATTTCTGATTTAAATGCCCAATGTGTTCAGGGACAGACATTTTCTAGTGATCACATGGGCACCTCTATATAAAAAAGTTATGTGTAGACTAACATTGCAGTATAATATAATAAATAGGATCTGTCGGGTTCTGTTCCTGGATTTAGCTCTGGAAAACTTTAACGGGTGATTAAGCACGCTATAATGGAACTCCTTGCGGGCACTGACAATATCATTTTCAAAAATGTATCAGTAAGCACACGTTTGAATTTTACCAAATTGCTTCTGCCACTATGCCCCAGCTGAGGCAATAAGAAAACAACATTGTTTCCTACTCAGTCCCCCCTTTCTCTCTCTCTAATATTATCAAATGTCTTTTTTCAAAAAAGGTTTTATTTATACTTTTCAAGTTTATACATTTCATTAGTTTCATTAGTTTTACAATCAATTTAACATCTCAGAATTTGACTTCCTTCCCCCTCTTTCTGCGGTTAAATTTATTTTTAAAAATATCTTCTGAATATCCAAATTCATTTAACTTGCTCATTTAATTATCTATTATAAATATATACTCCTATGAAACTGCAGGTTGTTACAATAATCCTGCTAATGTTTTTATCTGTTTGCAATTTATCTGTAAATATTAAATAAACCATTTTTTATAAAAAGTTTGTTATCTTGATTTCTTATTCTTCCGGTAAGTTTCACCATTTCTGCATATTCCATAAGTTTTTGTATCCATTCTTCCTTTACTGGGACTTCTGCTTCTTTCCGCTTTGGGACAAGTTTCCTACTCAGTCTCAGCTATGCAGAGGATGCCATCAACAGCCTCAGAAACAATCCTGACATCATAATTAAAGAAGCCAAAAAAGGGGAGGGGCTGTTATAAGCAAGTTGAACTACATATGAGTGTCTGAGAAGTAACTCTCCAACAGTACATCTTATAGTCCCCTTGTCCCCATACCCAGATGAGGAGTACCAGAAGGAACTACATAACTTGATGGAGGAATTTCCTGCAGATGTGCAGGGCTAAGTCTGCATAGATAACTCAGTGAAGGGTCTTCTATCTGTTACTGAAAGTGCACAAGGCAATCCCAGATGCCCTACAGTTTGGGGCATCAGTACTATCACTGCTGGGGTATCTGGGTATGTAGACTTTATTCTCTGATCAAATGCCATCAATACTCCTAGAGTGAGATCCTGGCACTACTTGTGAGCTTCGCATAGAGAAATGTTTGACCACTGTGAGAACAAGATGCTGGACTAGATGCGACTTTGATCCCATCCAGCCGGGCTTCTTAGGTTCTTAGGAAAGTGTATTTGCTGGATGTGCCCCCACTTGCAATCTTATATACAGTGGTACCATGGTAGTCTAATGGCTTGACTCCCAAACAAATCGGCTCCCAAACGCCGCAAACCTGGAAGTTAGTGTTCCAGTTTGCAAAAGTTTTTTGGAAGCCAAATGTCTGATGTAGCGTCCGTGGCTTCCAATTGAGTGCAGGAGGCTCCTGCAGCCAATTGGAAGCTGTGCCTTGGTTTCTGAACAATTTCAAGAGTCAAACAGACTCCTGGAATGGATTAAATTCAAGAACCAAGGCATCACTGTACTCTTATGTCACATTGCGATGAGTGGGACTTACTGTTGTGTAACCATGCATATGATTGCACCCGATTCTCTGTTTCCAATATAGAACTTCTACCTCAACACAAAGTGTGAATCTACATGACTTGCCCACTCTATCAGCACTATAATTTTCCATCATTTCAATGAGAAAACATTCTGAGCACAATAGCCAGAACACAATAAAACATAAAATTAATAGTGAATACAAGAAAATCAGGAAGCAATTAATGCCAAATGGTTACCTTCAGAGCACCCTATGATAGAAATATTCACAAAAGCTTGGCAGGGATCAATATAAAATTGATGTATGAATGGGGGTGGGGAGTAATAAACTTACCTACCTCTCCAGAAAAATGCCCATTTAAGGCAATACGATTAAATTGGGAGATTAGTAGTACTGGTGCCATGCCAGAAAAATGATAGGGTATCTTTCATGCAATCTTTCAGGATATTTTTTTAACCCTTTTACTTCTGAAAAATAAACCAGTGCTTCTGGTCAAGGCTTGACACTGTTGAAGCAATTCTAGCATGAGTATTCACAACATTCTCTAATACCAGCCCAAGTAGTTCCTAATTTACTATAGCAATGAAGAGATAAGTCAGATATATATATATGCATAAAAGAAAGGAAGGGCAATTAATGACCCAAGTTTAAAGCGCTGGCACAAAGGCAGCATTACTATAAAGGTTTTTATTAGGAGAAATCAGGAAAGAGTGAAAGTTGAGCAAGAGATCAGTTCATCGTTGTTGCTTAAACTGAATTTCTATTGGACCTTGTGCATGGCCTATATCTGCCTGCATTGCAAATGAGATTTGAAGTGGTTTGGCAATGCAAGGAAGACCCCGTCAATGCTGGATTCCCCCATGCCACATTTAGAGAGGCAGGTCCACTAAGGAGAAGGGAGCACTGTAACATCACCCTCAGTCTGCCATCAGTAAGGAAGAGGGGGAATTAGTTGCCTCTGCTTGCATTTGACTTCTGGCTTCACCTACTGTTTTTGGCCCAAGCAGTCCCAATAGCCAACAGCCACAACTGCATACCAGTGGTGAAGGCTGGTCCATCAAGGCAAATGGGACAGTGCTCCACTAACCAACCTCAGTCTGCCCTTAGCCAGACTCTACCTGCCTGCCTTTTTACTTGCATCCTATCCGGGGGGGGGGGGGCACTACCTGTCCATTTCTTCCTTCTTAGCACCAGTGTTGGCAATATAGAACTCAGTAGGGGCAAAACTAGAATTGGCACTACTTGTCATTGGCTCTGGCTCAAAATTACTGTTGGGCTACCTGTGTTCTGCCCTGCTAGCCTCAATGGGCACCAGGTACCACTGCATAGCTCCTTGTTTCTCTCAATATGAAGAGATATTGGGTCATACTACTGCTTCCGTTGTTAACAACTGTAGCAGAGCTAATAGTACAGACTTCAATAAAGAGTCAGTGGGGGTTGGGGGGCTAAAAAGTGTTTAAAGAGAGGGAATGAATTTTATCACTTCATTCACGATCCCAATATATTTTAGACTGCTATGCAATCTTTTGACAAATTGTGGCATGGATTTTTTTAATTAAAAAATATAATTATCAACAGCTTCTAGGAAAGGAAGGAACTTCTGCCATCTTTCCGGTTCAATGAGTGCTCAATTGCCTAAGGCTGCCTGTTCTGCCACTTTCCTCAACTTTTGTCCATTAGTCTCAGAACACTAGAAGAAAGTGGCCAATGATTGCATTAATGGGTGTCTCATTATTTATTAAAACTCGGCACCACCAGTCGTCATTTGACTGAGCTGGGATTGGTACAATTAGGCAGAATTACTCTTGTGAGATGAGGCATTTCAATAGATTTTACAGTTCTGTTTCTGGAGGCTCTTGTTACTATTATCTGAGGTCAGGTCATCAACCGCAGATGGAAAAGCACATTTGGAAAAGCAACAGGGAAATTCCTACACGGTTTCTGCCCTCTGCTGGTCAGTGCCAACGAAAAAACATGGTTGTTTCAATACTGTACATGTATTAGACATATCATAGTGCATTTGTCTACTCCAGTCATCCAGTCATAGACTCCTGAAGGGCAAGGGTTGTAGGAGGAATCCCAGCCAGGTGGAGCAGCTTGTGACGTATGCTCAGGATGACCCAGGATTGAATCTAGGTTATTACCTCAAATTAGGAAAAGTGGTTAGGTCCTTTCAACAATCAGGCATACCTGACCCAATCAGGAGTGCTGCATGGATCAAAAGCCTGGCTCCTGCATGGACCAATCTGTCGGGAAATTCAAGCCCTTCTCATGAGAAACTGGCAGCAATCCCAGGCACCCGGCTTGATTCCCTGTTGACCTCCCAGGCTGCATTCCCCAGCAAGCGCAGGCTCGGTCTCGATCGGCGATTCTTCTCAAACATGAGAAGAACACACCCCCTCTTCCCCTGGCAGGGGAAAGAAATAGACAGAAACGTATTTACATGCTTTTATTTCTGTCTTTGCAGCGTTACAAAAAACATGACTGCTCTCTCCAAACTCCAGCAGTGTTGAAACAAACACTTCCTGTACTTCCTGTACAGCTCATATTATACTCTGAGCTAATTCCGGTGCTTCGCACTGTGAAATGACTGTCCCTCTGTTTCCCACGAACAGTCCCAACATTCCCATCATGTTTACTTTTCAAGCTAGGACTTTGCAGCAGCATTGCTTCAATATCGTAACACAATCAACCTTTTTGGCCCACTGCTGGCAGCCCATGTGACCACCCCTTCCTATTTTACCTGATGGGCTGAGCAGATCTCATTGTCCTCTCCCCTCATCATCCCAGCCTCTCTTCTTCACCAACTGACTGCATCCTACATTCTGCAAGGCTTGCCCCATCACATACCAGGGAACCTGCATTAGATAGAGCATACATTGGATATGGTGGCTTTCCCATGATGCAGAGGCAGCATATCTCCACTCCTGGCATGATGTAAGTAAAGGATTACTCAGTAATCTTTTGTTAAAGCACTTGGACTTTACCAACGGTTTTCTGACTGCTGAAGTACACCAAACTTGCTAATGTTGCCCCTGATAGTATTCTCTGTTCTTTCCATGTCTCAATACCTGTGGGACAGCTCCTCTCAGAAAGACCTACCACAACAAAAACAACACAACGTGACACTGGACTGAAAATATATTTCAATGTGATTTTGACAAAGGATATCTTAGATAAATATTTTTTATAATACTAATTTGCAATTGTATAAAAGTTGCATTATTACCTTCCTTGTGAATGTAAAGAAACTTATGGTACTCTAGAAGCATTTTTAGTGATAAAATGGTCATTTTGCATCTCTCAAGACTTTAGGTACATTTGAATGCTAAACTTAAAATAAAAGAAAAGGGGGCAAGGAAAATGGTTGAGACTTTGACAGATCCAGCATAGTATTCAGTAATGCTGTATACAGTAATACTGTATTCAGAAGTGATGCTGAAAAACAGTTTACAGCTGATGACAATCTGGTCTAAATCCCATTAAGATCAAAGCTAGTTGTGTATGCTTTTCTGCTATGTCATCCTTCTCCAAACCCAGTAAAGCTGCTCAAAATAGAAGTTAATGGAGGCTCTGTCAATGTGATTTGAAAATAGATTCATGCTAACCATTAATTCGTTTCTATGACACCCAGTCTAACTGAGTATGTTCTTCTGCCTGTCTCCCACACAGATTCGTAAATCTTTATCCACATGAAAGTAACCTATATTGAAATATGAAGTTATTGGCTCTATTGTCTCAGATTAATACATATCGGACTAATTCAGTGTAATATTTCAGTGTAAACTTTGTAGCCCAATTCACTATACAGCTAAGCTAAACATACTTTGCATTTAGCCCCCAAAGGACATTTACATCCAATTTCTACATTGGGTGAAATTTCTATGTTTAGATGGAAATTTCTAATGTATTTCACTTGGATGTTTCCCCTCCATATGAGCAGATCGGTATAACTGGTAAACAGATGTCACCGTTCACCAATCACAGCCACAGACATCAAACATATGAGGCTACAATACAAATACCAGTTAATACTGGACTAGGCAATTTAACACTGTTATTAAACAGTGCAGGGGCTAGAACAGAATTGGGGAACCTCTGGCCTAGGGGCCAAATTCAGCCTTTCAGGCCTCTCTGTCTCAAGGCTACAGCCTGTTTCCCTGCCCCCCATTTCATCCCAGCAAGCTAGGAGCATTGATGGACAAAATCCACCCAGGCAAAAGCATTTGATGAGGGCATAGTGGCTCAGGAGGCACAAGGGACCAGGACCTCTCCCATAACACCAGTAGTAGAGACTCCCATTACGGCCCCTGTCAATCCTGCAGTCCCTCCTGTTCCTCCATCTGCAGGCAGGGAGACTAAAATGCATAGCAAACACAAGGCTAGGGGGCATAACAGGAGGTGCAATATGTCCCCATCACTATCACCCTCACCCACCACCTCTTCCCATTCATCTGCCAGGGGGCAGAAGAAGGGGTCACACTAAGAAGTGTAAATACACTACCAAGAGCAGACATGGCCAGAAGCTTAATCTAGTCTGGAAGTAAAAAATAGCATGGATAGCTGAGGCAACTAACCTTTTCTGAGAGGCTGCAACTTGTGTATCTACTGAAATGATAAAAGGTACCCTGGCAACTGTCTTCACCTGGGCATGCAGGGAAAGCATTGGGTTGAAGAGTACAGTGGTACCTCGGGTTAAGAACGTAATTCGTTCTGGAGGTCCGTTCTTAACCTGAAACTGTTCTTAACCTGAAGCACCACTTTAGCTAATGGGGCCTCCTGCTGCTGCTGCACGAGTTCTGTGCTCATCCTGAAGCAAAGTTCTTAACCCGAGGTACTATTTCTGGGTTAGCGGAGTCTGCAACCTGAAGCGCCTGTAACCTGAAGCGTCTGTAACCCGAGGTACCACTGTATTCCCAAGCGGTATGCCACTCTTTCAGTGAGTGTACAGACCCATGGAGGGTAAGATTACCGTAATATCCTTTTCTAGATCACCAGAATTTAGGGCTGCCAATGTAAAACAGGGCAAGGCTTCTGTAGCTTGAATAGTTCTGTACAAGAGGGACTTTCAGCAGCTCTGATCTTGCATGGCAAGCTACACGTGCTATAATTATTTACACAACTACTAGAGGTGCAAGAGCCCTGCCCTCTTTTGCACCTGCTCTTGCTACCAGAATGACTGATTAACAATACCTCCACCTTAAGTTTTAGCTTATTTACTCCCATCCCCTCCTGAACACCAGATGCCGATTCATTACTTGCACTTAGCTGCTTAGTAAGGACGGATCAATTTGTCAATTACAATCTTTGTTTTTGTTTTTTTCAGATCCTAAGTCAATTTGCCACATCTCAGAATTACTGTATTTTCTGATATTTTTACAGTCCTCCTGAAAATTCTTCAGCATTAGAGTATTGGGAATGTATAAGTGATAATGAAGTAACGTTAGTGGCATTTAAAGAAGCTCTGTAAAAACCTAAGAAATATTGCAAAAAAGAAAAACAGATGTGGAAGGGTATGTTAAAAGGCAATAGCAAATTTAGGAAATGTGTAATTAAAAAGTTTAATTCAGATGATTGTTGAGGCATCTGATCAAGACTTGTATTTTAAAATGAGCTTTAAAAATATATTTGCAGATGCTTGTGTGTTTTTATGCCAGGCAGAAGACCAGCTGGCTAAAAGACTTTGGCAGATGTTTATCCTCCTGGACAAGGCCCCCCCTGATTTATAGCAGGAGCCAAAATTCTCAAAGTTGTAAAAGGGAATTACAGGCTGGGAACAAAAGGTTATTGACCCTACATATTAACAGAATACAATCAAGCTGCAAAAACACTAATTAAGAGTTGGTAGATAGTAGGATTTATTGTTTAACAGAAAATAATACCATGTGCCTCCCATTAGAGACTTTAGCCACATTTTCCTAAGGTTAAAGGGCAAGAGCTAATAGAAACAGCAGCTGGCTTGAAAGGGGGGTGTAAATTTAAGGAGTTGCTTTTGGAAAGTGTTTTTACTAAGTTCCTTTTTACTTTGAAAAGGCCTTTGCTTCTAAAAATCTATATATGTTATGTATGAAATATATTGGCTTAAATGTAATTATGCAAAGGATTTAGAAAGTAAGAAATGTTAGATTCTTATGTTAGATTCTTATTTCATTGATGGTGTGTGAGAATGTGAACCCAAGATCTCTGTTTTAAGACAAAATGTAAGACAGAATGAGCATCTGTTTTAGCCATCTGTTTTGGAGTGAATAGGGCAATAGGGTAATAAGGGCAAAAGGTGATCTGGTAATTAAGGTGCCTTGTTGAGGCAAATGTAAGATATATGGCTACTTGTTTGCCATTTATAGATAGAAGGAAATATAGCTCTTTGTCTCCCATAAAAGGTAATAGGAAATGGGTGTATCTTTTATGATTGGTTCTAGCAAACAGCCAATAGGAATTTCAACCAGGCTGATTGGACAGAGGCAGCCAAAGGAGGAGCAAGGGGGCTGGGCTGAGGAAATATAAGTGCTGACCATCAGGGCTGGAGTGGGCAGAGCTTTGGTAACCATATACCACTGTGTCTCTCATTTATTTGTCTGACAAATTATTATTTTAATTTCTCTATTGCTGCGTTGAATATTTCATTCCAGCGAAGCGTTAACCACAAGCAGGGTGCTACATTGTCAGAGAGGCTGAAGGAAGTCCAAAAATGAGGAAAATTTGTTAAAGTTGTAATGTGGTGTGATATGTATTTTTCTTGATGAAAACCAATAAAAATATTATTAAAAAAAGAAAGAAAATTCTTCAGCATTTTAGTCCAGGTTTCTCCTAATATACACATTTTGTATATATGCAATTTTGCCTTTTGCAAGCAATTTCCCGATATATAATGCTCTTTTTTGTATGTTATTTTGCTTATGCAGTTTATGTAATTCCCCCCCCCCCCGTACACAATTTCATATGCATTTTTGGATAGGAGAACTGGAGCACAAAATGTGAAGAAGTGGCAATTAGAAAGAATAATAAGAAATTCAAATAATTGGAATGCTTTAAATCTTTTAAAATCATGTAAGTTGGTGGTAATCACCACATCTTGTGACAATGAATTCTAGAAATTAATTTGGTATTGTGTGAAGTACTTCCTTCTGTATTTTGAGGAAGACCATCTCGGAGCCTGATGCAAGTGAACTCTCCCTCTCCTCAACCTGGGCTATCTACTACCACATGCCCTGTGGAAAGGATCCTGGTAAAGTATTATATTCCAAAATTATTGCTGTGGTTTTATTAAAGTATCTCTGTTACTTGTATGCCATCTTAGAAGGGTTTGTATCCTCAAAGATGGGGGGGGTTACATATATACACACATATACAGTAGTGTGCCCTTAACTACTGCTAATCAGTTTCATTAGATTATCCCTGGTTTTGGTATTACGGGAGATTTTGTTCACCATCTCCACACTTCACATAATTTCCTAAATCTCCCTCATACCCACTCCCTTTCCCCCCCTAAACAACCCCCTACCCAGTGTACTGGCCATTCCTCCTAGCAAAATTGCTCTAACTCCCTTATCATTTTTTCCAGCAGTTTTTTGAGATGGAGCAACCAGAACTGTACATGTGCTAGCACCATAGATTTATATAAGAGCATTATGATACTGGCAGAAATAGCTTTTTCTAGGTAAACTGTTCCTTTTGTCTTTTCACAGATTATCATGATTGAGATAATCACTGGGCAGAACATGACTCTCAAGCTATCCATCTGTCAGGAAATTTTCCTCTGCAAATCTCATTGAAATGAACCAAATCTTGTAAGAAATTATTGTCACTATGGTAGAACTCTTCCACACCTCCCACTAATTTCAGTGCAGCTTGTGTATTGAGACTGAGCTCATGAGACTTGCTCCCGGATGTTATTAACACTTTCGGGGCTTGCTCCTGAGTATACACAGATAGAAAACATTTAAGATGAAATGAACTTTCATAGACAGCGAGTTTTAATACAGCAAATACATTATGCACAATGTATTTTTTTAATCAATTAAAAAAGGCTGAAGACAGTAAACTGTATAATTTATTCACCTGTTTTTGCTTCTTTTTCTGCTTTAAAACCCTTACTAAAGAGAAAACCCACTAGCCTGAATAAGAACTAGGACATGAAATTAAAGCTAAATAAACATGAATTCTGTTTGAATACTTTTTGGGTGAAATCTTTAAAAAGCCAAGTAGAAAGGGGAGGATTATTTTAAAGAATTATATAAAATCCCTGACTCTACCTAATTACTATTAACAGCTTCCACTGTATTCAGGATGTAAGGAGTGTTTTATGTACAGTCAGACACAAAAGATCACAGGGCACCTGCATCTTTAATACTTGTGTACAAGAGGGAGAAGCTACACCCTTAATCCCTGACCTCCTTTGCATCTGGCCATCCTAACAAGACAATCTTATCTATGTCCCACTGTGTTCAGTGGGACTTATTGCAGGCAATAATCACGTGACTCTTCCCCAGGTATCTTAAAGATGCATCTAAGTGTTAGGATTTGTTGCATTTCCAGGGTAGGGTGGTATTTATACGGATTTATGAATCCATACACAGTATATGTTTTTGTATTGGGTTTCCCCTGCTACAAATAATGTCAAATGGTGTGACTGTGAGAAGTTAGTAAATCTGCTAGAAAATATTTTGATACTCCTCTTTGGGTACCATCTAATACAGTTACTTGGGGGAAAGTTCCACTAAACTCAATGGGGTTTACTTCTAATTATACATATATAGGACCACATTGTAGATTATGTGGATTCTGCTTGAACGGTACAATTGCTCCTGAAAACTAGGGTCATTACCTGCCAATATTGTGTATATTGCATGGATGGAAAATTCCTGTCCAACTTCAAATGTGGTCTTCAATGATCTCTGCTCCGGCTATGCATCTCAGGAGGTGCATTTTATTGCACAGCAAGCAGCCCTCCACTTCCCAGGAATTGCATGTGGGGGTAATGAACCTCCACTACTGACCAGGGCCGGCCCACCTTGGGCGGCAGGATCCACAGGAGCAGCTTTATCCCCCTCTTGTTCCTGATGTGGACTTTCACTCAGTCCTTCTTCCCTGGCACGGAGGATGCTATTTTGTGGTTCACCTCGGGTGTCAAAATATTTCGGGCTGCTCCTGCTACTGGCACACCGGGGCTTGTGAAAACTGTACCATTGGAATACCTGCATCAGTTACTGCACGAAGCATCCTATTTAAAATGTTCAACGAAAAAAAGAAAAGGGGGGCTGCAGCTGTCGCTAGGACTGCATGGAGGTTTAGGATCTGGGTAGCACATAAGGGCCCTCCCCAGTTGCGGAACTTGTGGTGGGCTTTAGGACCTAAGCAATTTTTATTCGTTTATTATTTCGAAGTACTGAACGTATATTCATCTTACGGTGTTTTTACTTTATTTAATGTCTTATACTACTCTCGGAGCCAAGGCAAAGATGTTTTTATGGACGTTTTATCACTGCGGGACTCTGGGCGGTGCTCCGCATTTCTGCAGCAGAGGCAGGGCGAGTTCTGAGGGACGAAGGCCGGTGACGATGGAGGAAACGCTGTGTGCAGGAAACGCCAGCCTCCGAGCTTTTCCCAGCGGAACCACCAACGCCGCCTTGCCTTCGCGCCTCGGCCAAATCAAATGAGCAAGGCCGCACCTCATCTTTAGCGACAATCGTCGACAGACCAATGAGCGGACGGCTACTGAATCTCAGCCGCCAGTTGAAACGGTCGAGTTGGGCATCGCCAACATCCAATCAAATCAAAGTTGCAGCGCGAGACCTCCCCGCCCCGCCCGGTCCCACGCTAATAGGAACAGGGAGAGACAGGAGCCCGGATTCGAAGAAAATGGCCAATGAATGCTTGGGCGACTCGGGCTGTGACGGAGGAAGAAATAAAGACGACTGACAGGACTTTTGTCCAACCCAATCCCAGCTCCTGCTCGTAGCCTCTCCATAGCCGGCCTATAGTGTGACTCTCCTGCTGCCGCCGTTCAGCGGAGCGCACGGACCTTCGGAGTGACGGGCGCCTCGTCTAATAGGATGATGAGCGCTAGTTAAGAAGGAGGGTTTCCGCTTCCGGGGCTCTGGGCCGATTTTTCCCTTCCCCTCGCCTCACACTGACAGACTTTCTGTGCAATGAGAATGGCGGACCTCGGTTAAGTCGTCCAATGGATGCGAAGTGGGCGGAGTTGCCGTGTGCAGGAGGGTTCCAAGATGGCGGCGGGTGCGTGAGGCGCGATACTCGGCGCGCGATTCCCTCTTGCTGGCGCTCGCCGCCATGAAGGGCAAGGAGCGTTCCCCTGCCAAGGCCAAACGGTCCCGGGGCGGCGAGGACTCCTCTTCGGCGCGGAGCGAACGGAGCAGCAAGAAGCCAAGCAACGGCGGCGGGAAGTCGGCGAGCGGCGGCTCGGGCGAAGGTGGCGGCGGCAGCAGTCGGCGGAGCCTTCACTTGGAAAAGGCCAGCCGGGCCAGCAGCCGCGAGTATGACTCCGCCACGGTGGGCAGCTCCGGGGGTGGCGGAAGCAGCAGCCGCCACGGCTACAGCAACAGTAGCAGCAGCAGCAAGAACGCGGAGTCGTCCTCGCGGGGCAGCCGCGGTGGCGGCGGCGATTCCCGGGCGCCCCCCTCCGACTCCGGCAGCAGCAGTGAGTACAAGACGCTGAAGATCAGCGAGCTGGGATCTGCGCTGAGCGACGAGGCGATCGAGGACGGGCTCTTCCACGAGTTCAAGCGCTTCGGGGACGTAAGTGTCAAAATCAGCCGCCTGCCGCCCGGCACCGGCGCTGGCGACGAGCGGGTGGCCTTCGTCAATTTCCGGCGCCCCGAGGACGCCCGGGCTGCCAAGCATGCTCGCGGCCGCCTGGTTCTCTACGACCGGCCGCTGAAGATCGAGGCTGTCTACGTGGGGAGCAGCAGCGGAGGGGGGAGCGGCCGGCGTCGCGCCAGCCGTTCTCCTGCCCTTTTGGACAAGGAATCTCCCTACGGAGCCGCAGCGGTGGGTGTAGCAGGTGCGGCACCTGCAGCCATCAGGCACCCCTCCACTGGGGCTACTCAGAGGGCGCTTTCTCCTGCTGGTGGAGGAGCTGGCTTGGGATACAGAGACTTCAGGCTGCAGCAGCTTGCCCTGGGCCGCCTTCCTCCGCCACCGCCACCTCTGCCTAGGGAGTTGGAAAGAGAACGAGATTATGGGGGCTTCTATGACCGCGTGAGGCCCGCTTACAGTCTGGATCGAGTTGCCGGAGTGGCGGCAGCTGCATTTCGTGGGGTTGGTGGCACTGGAACAGCCAGTGAGGAAGAGATTAGCCCCGAAGATGACCAGAGAGCCAATCGTACCCTATTCCTCGGCAATCTGGACATATCGGTGACTGAATCGGATCTACGCCGAGGTTTTGACCGCTTTGGGGTAATCACTGAGGTGGACATCAAGAGGCCATCCCGAGGTCAAACTAGCACCTATGGATTTCTCAAGTTTGAAAACTTGGACATGGCCCACCGGGCTAAACTTGCTATGTCCGGTAAAGTGTTGCTGCGTAACCCTATCAAAATTGGCTATGGTAAGGCCACCCCAACCACACGACTTTGGGTGGGTGGTCTGGGGCCTTGGGTACCATTGGCTGCTCTTGCCAGGGAGTTTGACCGTTTTGGCACTATTCGCACCATTGACTATCGTAAAGGTGACTCATGGGCTTACATCCAGTATGAGAGCTTGGATGCTGCACAAGCTGCTTGTAGCCACATGCGTGGTTTTCCTTTGGGTGGGCCAGACCGCCGTCTCCGGGTGGACTTTGCTGACACTGAGCATCGTTATCAGCAACCTTATTTGCAGACATTGCCACTTCCACCCCCTCCTCACTATGATCTGGTAGCAGAGACATCTGCCTTTGGGGCACATCGTGGAGCCCCATCGGATCCACTCCGAGGTGCTCGGGATAGGACTCCACCCCTAGTGTATGGCGATCGTGACAGAGATCTCTATCCTGAGACAGAGTGGGTGCCTCCCCCACCTCCAGTTCGGGACAGGGGGAGCAGAGCAACTGTTTATGATACACTAGAAAGTTTGGAACGCCGACGAGATGGTTGGTCTCTAGAAAGAACTCGTGGGGAAAGGGAGTTAGTCATAAGCAGTAGGGATCTACCCAGGAAGCGAAGGCTAGTGGAAGATGGGCGGCATTTGGACCGTTCGCCGGACAGTGAACGATCATCTTCATCTCGCAAGCGTCACTGTCCTGCTGCAGCCTCTCCACAAGATCGTAGTCCTGAGCCAAGTCTGGGCAGAGACCGCTATAGTAGCGATGCAGAACGACCAACCTCTCGTTTGCTGTTGCTGGAGCGCCCTTCACCCATCCGAGAGCCACGCAGGGGTAGCTTGGAGCGAAGCCAGAGTGAGAAGCGTGACCGCAAAAGCTCTGAGAGGGAAAGAAAGCATCGCACACTTACCACTGCTACCACCCAAGAATGCAAGAGTCCAGCTAAAAAGGATGAGCATGCATCCGAAGGCAGCAGTGGTGGAGGATCTCGGCTTAAACCTCCACCTCAAAAGCAACAGCAGCAGGATGGAACCTCAAAGTCTGGTTCATCCCCCAAACTGTGCCTGGCCTGGCAAGGAATGCTTCTATTGAAGAACAGCAACTTTCCGTCTAACATGCACCTACTTCAAGGGGATCTGAGTGTGGCCAGCAGTCTCCTGGTGGAAGGAGCAACTGGTGGCAAAGTGGCCCAGCTAAAGATCACACAGCGCCTCCGTTTGGACCAGCCCAAGCTGGATGAAGTTACCCGTCGTATCAAAGTGGCAGGGCCCAATGGATATGCTATTCTTCTGGCTGTGCCTGGTACCACAGACAACCGTGCCTCATCTGGGGCTGGTGAAGCTAACACCACCTCTACCCAGCGGCCGCTCAGAAACCTGGTGTCCTATCTTAAACAAAAACAGGCAGCTGGGGTGATAAGCCTCCCAGTAGGGGGCAATAAAGACAAAGAAAACAGCGGGGTCTTGCATGCTTTCCCACCCTGTGATTTTTCTCAGCAGTTCCTGGATTCTACAGCCAAGGCCCTGGCTAAATCAGAGGATGACTATTTGGTCATGATCATTGTCCGTGGTGCATCTTAAAGCCCTAATACTTTCTATGCTCTCTCCTGCTGCTTCACACAGCCCCCCTCCCCTCTGTTCCAGTGTCTGCCAGGTGCTATGCGATAAGCCTTAGCCACTTCCCCAAGTATAATTTTTAATTAGATATGTAGTTAATCTTACCTCCCCTCAGTTTTCTATAAACTCTCTAGAAGGCAGACTTGTTAGCTGTTCTTTAGTATGGTTAGGCTACCATGACTGTCTTGCTGATGTGCAGGTAGCAGGAATGGAAGGTCTGCTTCAACTAAAATATGAATCCCAGAACAAGCGTATTTCTTTCTCCCCTCCCCCCTTTTTAAAAAAATACCCTTTAACAACTTGTCCTCTTTCATTTCATAACTTTAAAGTAGACATAAAAACTTCCCTACATTTACAAATCTAAATGGCCAGATTTAAAGCATTTGTGGCTCATACAGAATCACATGCCTAAAGCAAATGCCCATTGTGAGCCCTATGGTTAAGTGAAGGCCTTGGGCTTGTAGCCTTGAAATCAAAATAATCCCTCCATCAAGAACCTGAAAATAACATCTGAGTTTGAATTGATTCAGGATTGACGTCCCCAAGGCAGATGATACTTTATCTTTTGTGGTACACTAGGCTTCTTTCACTGGGTATTAGTTTTGTTGCCAAGTTCATAGAAGTGCATGCCCACAAAGGATGTGTACACAGGTGTAGTTGTGATACATGATAAAGAACCAAGAGCATTGCTATAATCCATGAACATCTTGCGCTTCAGTATGTAAGAAGCAGGTGCTTTTAAGACAACTGTGATTACTTGCATTTTTGTTATTGCCCTTTGCTAATTGTGGTAGGGACAGTGAATTCCAAAATGTAACTTGGAAATATAATTTTCTGAGATGGCACTTAACTTTTGTAAAAAGTTCTGCCACATAACCATTTCAATATCATTTTATAGCCATGAAAATAGAAGTGAATGCTACCTGGTAGTTACTTTCAGGTAAAAAATGGGCATTATGCAAGGTTTTATAGTCTGGATTGCACTGTTTTAATCTTGACATTTTTGCAGTCTTGTATTTCCAAGTGTTGTGGAAGCAGTTCAGTTTACTCAAAGAACATAATTTGTTTTTTTGGGAAATGAGGTTTTTTAAACTCCACAAAAACATCCTGATATAGGTAGGGGGGAAGTAGTTCAGACATGTGGCTTCATTTTTCTAATCTTTTCATTCAAACATTTTATTAACCCTCTAAGGCATTGTACCAGCCTCTGAGTAATGAAGAGTGCTGTTTTCCACTTGGTGTAAAATGGTTTTGCCCAGGTATAAAGATTTACATTCTTTGAAATGTGGCTTGGTGAAAGCAACATGTTGCTCATTGTAAGCTTAAATTGAGAAGCATGTTAAAGTCACTTTTTAGAGTGAAGCCTCATTTCTGAAATCAGTCAATCCTTTCACTTTTTCAGAAAAACAGCTTTAGCACCCTAAAACCCATTGATGAGTAATTGCAAGTTTCAAATAACCACCAGCACACACTGAAAATGTCTGCTGTCCTGTAATAAAGGAAGAAAACTTTGAACTGTGGGCTGAAGAGCCCCTTCAATGTGCATGCAAAATCTAGCCACTTTCCTTACTATTAATGAGAATTGTGTAGGGAGTTGTTTTCATATATTCTCTACTTCCAGACGAAGTCCCAGTAAGATAGGCCTATGTTGCCAGTTAGTGCATAACATGGCTGTTGCTGAGTTATCCATGTTATTGCACTTGTCAAGCAATGGTGGCATATAGAGTGAATTCTCTTACGGTTTTTGTAACAGAGCTTGATCTCTATGTTAGACTTCTGAGTCATTTATGGAAGGCCACCTATGTAACCCTTCAAAACCTTTATACTTGTGAACAATAGTACCCATTCTCCAATATGCAGTGCTCTTTTGAGAAAAGCCCTACAGAACTTGAATTTGCAATAAATTGTATGAATAGTCTTGCTTACAAGCAAGCCACTGATAACTGGTGTCAGAAAAACTCAACACCATGGGGTTTCCTCTTTGAAAATGGAAACAAATTATGTTCATTGCTGCTGATCTTCATGACTTGAAGTATGTTAAGGTTATGTGAAATGGGCAATTTCAATTTCCTAATTATTACTTAGATTTTTTTATTATTATTTAGTAAAAAATCTGGTTCATTTGTTAGCTAGAAAAGGAAACCTAGCATTTTAGGAGCCCTTTGTAGGGTAAAACAATTGACAAGCAACATTAAATGTCACAGCACTTAGTTAAAACCGCCATAAAATCTAAATACAAGTTTGGGGGGCTGTATTTACTTTTGAGTGTGCATAGCAGAGCAATTATCCTTTTGAGCCATCTGGGTAAGAGTTCAGCACTAGCAAATGTTGCATTTAATGCCACTTTTATACACAACAGATCAGAGTTATTTTCTCTGTATATGGCATTATGGAGCTTCAGTATGAGCGAAGCACACTTGATTGGTGCATATGTTCACAACTGTTTTCATTCATTACAGTGTATTGCGTTAGAATGGAGAATTATCTTTTTCTGATACATCATTTAATAGCCACTTTTTGTTGCTTAGGGGAAAAAACATAAGTGGCATATTGCCATTAATACTTTTTTTTTTACAATTGGAAACTTTAAACAGCGGTTTGGCTGTTAGCCAGTGACTGCATGCTTGAAAGTTCAGCATAAAGACTGCTGTTGGCTGGCAACATGGCATGAATTTAAGGCTACCTCATTATTGTGAGATCCACTTCTGTGTTCTGTAGAATGGCTTCCTACATGGGCGGTCCAAATGGGAGCAATTGAAGTGGAGGCAAGATTATAGCATTTTTAAAGCAATCTTCAGTGTGGATCACTTCCCTAGGAGTATAATAGGCAAAAGAAATAACTTATTTGGGTGTCTTAAGCAGCTGGAGCCTGGCCATGATTTAGAGTGAAAAGGTGCATGGAAAAACCTCCTGGAATTAGATGGTTAAATGGAAAAGCTAGAGGTTACCACAAAAGTGTATTCAGGAACTATACTTGGGGGACACTTGATAAAATTTGAATACTAATTAGAAGTGAAGAAATCAATGTAAAAATAAGATGTATAGTCATTTACCCTGGCTTCCATTTATTTTGTGTAGATAAGAATAGATACTCCAGATGTGTCATGGAATGTAAACATTTCCAGTTGTATTTGACCAAACTGCAATACTTTAGAAAAACTGGGGGGTGGAATTGTGCAGATGTAATTTGGTGGAATCTGATGTATATCATTGGCTTCCCCTCCCTCCTGCAACTAGTGGGCTTGCTGCTAGTAATATGCAGTAAAGTGAGAAAATACACATACAAACAGAACAGTTAACTTTCATGTTCTTGTTTGGGTTGCCTTTTTGAAAAAGCGAAATTGTGTGAATTGATTTTCCTCCTGGGTTTTTACCTTTTTTACCAGTTCAGTTGAATAACTTCAAACTGTATTTTACGTTTTAAAACCCCTGGGCTATTCATTGTGCATCTATATATAGATGTTAATTCATTTCAAAAGTTTTGTGCCAGTGAAGGGTGATTGGTGCTTTCAGACTTTCCCTAGAATATTAAAGAAAAGCCTTGTAGTTCTATAAATTACCTGTTAATGTAGGGAGAGGACAACTCTGTTGTAAACACTTGTACTGAATAACCTCTTCTTTCCTCCTGAAAGCAAGGCTGGTGAACTGCTGAAGACAACAAGGGATTCCAAGCTCTAATGGACCTTTGCGAAGAAAAGCTTTGGCTTGTGTGGAATTTACATGGGCCTCGTGGAAGAAAGCTTATCTGTTTAGTATTTGTGCATTTTACTAAAATGGCAGCTTAAAAAAAGTTGTGTATCTGCTATTGTGATGCCAATGCCCGTGTTTTAAGTGGAAAATTGACCTCTTTGCTTTGTGCTGTGTACACAAGATTTCTGCAAAAGTAAAGGAAAAAAAAACCTTTTTATGGCTCACACAGCTTAAACTAGCTGTCACTCAAAACATGCGCTCACAGTCGAGCTAATTTTGTTTCATTCTAAATAAATTGTTTCTTTTGAGGAAAGTGGTTTTTCTGCCTGGAAATGAATTGACAACAAACCTTTGACCCCTTTGTTTGCAGCTGTGGGGGTATTTTGCTGCTGCTGCCACTGCCGCCGCTCTTCCTCCTCCTCGATCTGATAGTTGTGGGTCTCAGACAAGAAGCAGGGAGACCTACGCATTGATATTGACCATCCTGTTGTATCAGATCTGAAGAATCTAGTCTGTTGTGTTGCTGTGTCCCATTGTTTACAGTGAATGGGGATCAATGGCTGCTATCTCCTCATCTTTACGAGGAAATGGTGCTGTTGCTGGCATGCAAGAAGCAGGGAAAGCATCTTTAAGTCTCAGAACAGTGTACAAATCTGGGACTTCATTGATTTTGAAGAGCTGGAGTTCCTGAATTTTAAGTTCTTGATTTGTTTTGTTCACCTAACTTGTTTGGCCTTAGTTCTGATTTTAGTTTGAAGAAAGTTTGAAATTGCTTTGCATCTTGCGCATAGAAACCTTTCCACCAAATTGAAAAAAAGAAAAAGTAACTCAAAAAAATTTAAGTGATAGCGCGTTTCCAGACAGCTTGAAAGAGCTCCTCCGCATCCAGGGGCTTTTCACCAGAGTTGTGCAGTCCTGGGTGTAGTTCTGAATGGATGAAGAGTTCCTGAGAGCTAGAATGCTGTCATTAAAACCTGTACCATTGGTATTGGTGCTCTTGACCAGTTTTGAAGCAAATTGTCTACACACCTTGGATGTGCATGCAACCTTGATCGTTTCCTAGGTACCACTGCAAACTTGTAGTTTGTAGTACAGATGATGAGAGGAGGAAAAAAAGTGGTGACACTTTGAAAAATGTGTCCCTGCATTTGGGGACCTTGAGCTTTGGAAAGCTGTTCCCACTGTGCAGGAGTACAACTCTTTGCTGCAGGAGACTTCGGGGCACGGTTGACGTCACACCACCAGAGGTCAAGAGGAAGCGAACAGTGCTGCACCTGCACCGTGGCTGCAGAAACCGCATATGTTTGCCATACTGTCTTAGAATTAACTAGTTGCCATTTGACATGCAGATGGAAGACATCTTGAAACACAAGCTTGCTCTGGTTGCCTTGAAATGTTTAACCTATTGTGGATAAAGAACACTAGCACTGTCCTGTATTCACGCAGGATGATTGCTAGGCAGCAGGTGCTTATCAACACACGGATGCAACGATTGTGTTCCACAAATTATGTGTTCCCAAGGCAAACTGCTGTTTAAAACACTTAAACAGGTAAGGGATTTTAAGAGGTCAAACTAAATTGTAATTCTAGGGAGCTGGGTTTACTGCTTTTAGGCTTTTCTCATTATATTATAGCCTTCTAAGTCCTTAGGTAACTGGTATATCTCTTACTAACTCGCTTTTATCCAAAGTGCAATGACTTCCAGGATGGCTGAGTACTAATTCAAACTTGTCATTTAATGTCACTTTTAGTTGATTTCTGATTTCCTTTTTTTAAATCTGCAAATAGTTGAGCGGTCAAGCTATTGGATGGTATCCAACTTAGTAGTACTGAGAATAGACCCATTTAAATCAATGGACTTAAGTTAATCATGACTGACTTAAGTCTGTTGATTTCAGTGAGCCTACCAAGTATGACTAGTTGGATACCACCCATTGTTCCTAGTAATAAATGCGGATAATTCTGTTGGGTAAATTAAAGTACTGGCTCAAAGGGCTGCTTCACACATGGCTTTCTATATGGTCCAGGACATCACTTTTCTGTATTAAAATCAATGCAGTCATGTGAAAATGCACACTTGGTGTTGTGTGCATACCTAGAAACATAAGCAGATGCTCATCATTTAATCATGCCTTTTCCTGCATGGGATATATATAGGAAGGTCATTGAATGTGAAGAGATAGTCATACTTAGATTTTAAGTGATTCAGATATTGTGAGATATTTAATTCTGGCAAGTGATACAACAGATTTGCTTGAGTAATGATGGAGCATATTAGAACACAGCTTGGTATCAACAGGCACAGTTTAAATTTTTGTCACAACTGTCTGGGTTTTGGCAAGTAATTTGAATTTCCCCTCAATTGTCTTTTAAGTACTGCAAGAAAACAGACCTTTTAAATAAAGAAATGGAAAGAGGTGGTTACACATCCTTTATCGAAATCTGAGTGATTAAGACCATCAGCACAATCCTGTGCATGACTCCTTGGAAGTAAATCCTGTAAAGTTCAGTGGAACTTACTTCCAAGTAAGTGTGTGTAGGATTGCAGTCTACTCTGATGGTGCGAATGCCACAGCTGATTTAGATGTTCACACTTGAAATGCAGTCTGCTGTATTTGCAGTATTCCTTTAATGATTTTTTCTTAGAGGATCGTTCAGGTGAATTGAGTTGATTCACTTTGAATTAAAACTACACAGTTGTTTGTACTTTCCCTCTTCTTGTTTACCCCAGTATCTTTTAATTGCAGTTCATTTGTGATGCTGGGGGATGCTCTAATGGCTGCTCCATAATAGTGAGTTATTTCTTCACAGGATTGGTCAGCCCCTCTGGATTGGTTAGAGGGACATCTTTGTCTGAAAGGTAAACTGTACATTTTTCTTAACATACTGAATTCCTGCTGCTTAAGTTGGCTTGGGCTATGGCATATAAGAATATGAAAAAATGGATTTAACTCTGTAAGCATACCAAGCAGACAGAAAAGTATTTAAATACTGAACCTGCTTCTTTATAACTGCATTCTATGGTAAGAATATTTTTGAAGTTCTTTGCTTATCTTGAACTGCACACCGAGTTTGCCATTCAGTATATTAAGAGCATGATCCAGCAAAAGTTAAGCCTCATTAATAGACTTTCATTAAGGGGGAGTGAAGAGCATACGTATTTTTTCTCAGAAATCAATGAGACTGAAAAGTGCTTAGCCATTGCTCTTTAGCATTAGTTAATTTTCATAAGAAAACGATTACAAACAGGAAAATATTTAAAAATAATGTACAACCAATTTAAAAAATATAACTGACACAATTGAAAGTAGATCAGTGTTTAAAGTTATAAATCTTCAAGCTAAGCATTTAATTATAAAATGTATATAAGATACACCAAACAATATAAAATATTTCTGCACCTCAATAAGAGATGGTTTGTAGTTGTATACAAACTCTTCTTCATTCTGTCTCTGAATATTTGAGAAATAGCAATTGCTTACACTTCACATTTAGTAGTGTCTGAAGGAGGACTGGGAAAACACCTATTCTTAATTAAAAGAAGTATCAATTCAATCCCCATAGAATTCACACCCCAGTGTATAGTTCTAGATGTTATGTTACCTTTTCACAACAAGGGCTACAAAGAACTTTCTCTGTATTCGTAGGATGGTATCCAACTCTGAGTTGACTCCAGATCAATGGACTTAGGTATAACTTAGTTGGATACCTCCTGTTGCTGTTTTGTTAGGTTTTAAAGGAAAATTGATTGGTTGAAAGCTATTACCAATGGAAGCTTATCTAAAGTGTCTCACCTAATACAAATTTTAAGTTTAGCAATTGGTAAAATGTAGAGGTATGGACATAAGTTAGTGTCTCGAGTTATTCTGTTTTAGGTAATTTGTTAAAACTAAGATGATAAAAAGTATAAAATCTTTACTGAAGTCAATATATTCTGGCAGTCGCTAATAGCAGAAAGTTTTTTTGTCTGTTAGTTTTTTTAGTTTTTTTATCTGTGAGTGGTCATAGACCACTGATTATTTTCTGGCAAATCTCCTCGTACCTGCTGCTTTCTGGTGTTATTGGAAAGAAAGCTGGGAGTGTGTAGACCTTGGCCAGCCAGCAGGGCACTTGTTGCACAGGTTAGTTATGCCCTAATTTAAAGATACTCTTAAGTACGTATGTACTTTTGCTTTGAAAATTTAAAAGAAATTGGTGGTCCATGGGGATCCATGGTTAGACCAAACTTCGCTAACTTTGTGACCTCCAGCTATTTTGGACTGATAGAAGTTTCAGTCCAAAACATTTGGCATGCACCAGGTTGGTGAAGACTAGATTAGATCCAACATGTAAGAAAGACTAACATTGTTCTTCCCTTAGCTTTAGAGCCTTGTGCTCTGTAAAGCGTCTTCTCCAACCTTTCCCCCCAAGATGTTATTGGACTACTAATTTCCTTATCCTTGACAGTTGCCCAGCTGATGGGATGATGGAAGTTGTTGGACTACAACATTTGGGAACAAGGTTGGGGAAGGCCACTTTAGGATCATGAGAAATTGGTTACAATTAGCACTACATCAGGGATGGAAAACTGTAGCCCTTTAGCTGTTGTTGGGTTTTTAGCCAGTGGTGAGGGATTATGGAAGTTGTCCAGCTTCACAGGTTCCACATCTGCATTACATAGTGTCAGTACTGCATTTGAACCTGAGAAGATTGTGTGAACTTTATGGATCCCATTTTGGACATCCTAACAATGTGAGGACTTTGCCTTCTGATGCTTCCTGATCTGTGGTTTTGAATCAGAAGAGAGTGATCCAACTAACTGATCTTTAGAGGTAGAGGAGAATGAGCGCATAAGGTATGCCAGGTTTCATACTTGAAGAGTATATCAAACAAGCAGGTAATACTAGCAAGGTGGCCTTAAAAGTGCTTATCCAAATAATGAAGGGTCTTTTGGTAAGAAATCAACCTTGTGTGTGAAATTACTTATATGTTGGCAACTTAATGTCAGGGGTGTCTACAGTTGTAGGCTGCATCCATTTACAGCTTTTATTGGGCATGTGGCCCTCCAGGCCTCTCTAACTAGCACTCGGGACTCTCTCCAGGCCACACTCCCTCCTGAGCCACCAGTCCTGTTTGCACTCTCATTTGAGTATTTTTGCCTGGCTGGAATGTTTTTGATCATGCTCCTTGCTTCTCTGGCTGGAACGTAGTAAGAGATATGTGGATGTGAAGAAATTAGCTTAGTATACAAAGGTAAAAAGTTCACATGCATTGCTTTGCCTGCTTTTCCCCTCTGGGCATCCCCAACAGTGGCACATGGCTTCTGGAAAGTTGTCTAGAAGGGAATGTGGACCTTGGACGGAAAAAATGTTCCCCACCTCTGGTTAATATTCAGGCTTTTGTTGTACATACAGTGATACCTTGGGTTAAGAACTTAATTCGTTCTGGAGGTCCGTTCTTAACCTGAAATTGTTCTTAACCTGAAGCACCACTTTAGCTAATGGGGCCTCCTGCTGCTGCTCCTGCGCCGCCGCACGATTTCTGTTCTCATCCTGAAGCAAAGTTCTTAACCTGAGGTAATATTTCTGGGTTAGCGGAGTCTGTAACCTGAAGCATATGTAACCTGAAGTGTATGTAACCCGAGGTACCACTGTAATGCCTCCACACTGCAGTCTTCTTTGGGGCAACACTTAGATGTATTCAGGGCTTTGTGTGTGCTGTAATCCTGCACAGAGGCAGATTTTAAATATTCTGCCCAGAAGGCAGCATCCTGAGGAACTCTGCTTTCATGGCTTAAAGTGGGAGTGAAGATGTGTACAGACATGCCTACTACATCTTAAGTAGAGGAGTGGGGACATGTGAATAGGATTCCCACTGGTTAGAAGGGTAGGGTTTTGATGTCCTGTGTAGATTCTTGTTCCTTATTAATAATGGAACCAAAATAAATTATGCAAGATAAGCAAGTATATGTAAGCATGAATAATTTATAGTTAGCTAAATTTAGATTTTCTGAGTACAGAATTTTGATTTTGGTGCACACAGCCCTCCATTTACAGCCGGTCAGATTTTAATCTCTGGCACCTTCATTTGTGGCACCTGAGCTGCTGAGAAAATGTAAATGCAAGAAAATGCCATATTTGTTTTCCTACATTAACTTGCTGTGTTTTTCTGATCACTTGGACCTCTTTCACTGCTTAGGTCAGGATGCAAAAGACAAGAAGCTCAGATGTGCACACCAAGCTGTCTTGCATAGCTTGTATATCAATTTCTGCTTTCAATCCAGCCTTGCATGCTGGAGGTAGATTTTTAGTCTGCTTGGTGTGCGTTTCTCACATTGGGACTGCAAATCTAATTGGAACAGTTTAAAAAATAAACCAGTGTAAAATGAAAGGCTACCGCAGGTTAGATTCTGGTTGCAGTTGAGCTGTTTTATCCAGTAGCCACCAGTCAGTGATACATTGAACACTAGCAATATAGTGCATTTCTCTTACTTCCTATTCTGGGCACCAAGGATTGGGGAATCTGAGAACCATCTCACTTGTTAACTGAATACAGAATGGATTTGGGAGCGTTCTGCTTTGTCATATTCAGTACTCTAGGAAAAGAGAAATAATTATTCTGTTATAACAGCCTAGTTGATGGTAAGGGAGAAGAAGTATCATGAAGGGCAAGGACTTCTGTAGCTCAGAGGTAGGGAACCTGGTGCCCTCCAGATGTTACTGGAAAACAACTCATCATCCCTGAACATTGCCCATGCTGGCTACCACTGATGGAGTCAAAAAATAGATTCCCCACCCCTCCTCCAGCTTCTTCATACCCTAATTCTATTCTAAATACCTAATCTTGACATCTTTCTAGTTTATAATACTTTAGTCTTGCTGAGTTTGAGAATTTTTGCTCTAGGGAGTAAATGACTGAGGGTGGGAGAGGAATTAGCAGTCAATTGCTATTTTAATGGGAAGTGGAAGAGAGCAAAGTGTGTAGAAAAGCACTTTATTTTTATTTTTTTATAAATATTTATTGAAGGTTTTTTTTATAAATTACAATACAAATAAAGAAACAAGATAACACATTTCATGACATATTTTCTTAACTTCTTTGGACTCCCTCGCATCTCCCGCTCCTGCGTTCCTAATTTATAAATATCTAACCAGCAATTTATCACCTTATTTCCATTCTTATTATCTAATTTTCCAATGTTGTGTCTCAAATTTTCGATATCATTTATTCAAACCTTAAAAGTTTAAATTTAGCCTAATAATTATCCAAAATTTGTCTTTTCTTAAATTTAACTTATCTTCGTATATCACTTCACCTAACTTAATGGTGCCAAATTATTTATAATCTAGCATCCTTCTTAACATTCATACAATTTACAATGTTTCTGTAGGTAGGTCTTGAATTTCTTCCAATCTTCTTCTACCGTCTCCTCTCCCAGGTCTCGGATTCTGCCGGTCATCTCGGCCAGTTCCATGTAGTCTATCAGTTGCATCTGCCATTCTTCCAGTGTGGGTAAATCTTGGGTTTTCCAGTGCTTGGCGACGAGTATCCTTGCTGCTGTTGTTGCATACATAAAGAATGTTCGGTCCTTCTTTAACACCCTCTGGCCGACAATGCCCAGAAGAAAGGCCTCTGGTTTCTTAGGAAAGGTATACTTAAATACCTTTTTCAGCTCATTATATACCATTTCCCAGAAAGCCTTCACTCTAGGGCAAGTCCACCAGAGGTGAAAGAATGTTCCTTCATTTTCTTTACATTTCCAACATTTGTTATCAGACAAATGGTATATTTTTGCAAGTTTGACTGGGGTCATGTACCATCTGTATATCATTTTCATAACATTTTCTTTCATGTAGAAAAGCACTTTAAGGGCATGGTGATGCTCTGGTCATTTGTTTCTGCTGTGTAACACAGGACCAGTAGTGAGCAAAACAGACCGTAATTTGTTTATTACCAAATCTGGCTGTGTAAAGAACAGTGTTTCTTCTGATGGAGCCAACCAGGCATTGGGGCAGTGAGGTGGAGCATAGGACAAGTGTCTTTAAAAATGCCTTAGTCATAAAAAAAGAAAATGTGATAAAAGGTTGTGACATAGAATTACATTCATGGAATTAGAGGTCTTGGTACTTTAGGTTATTTTGGAAATTTCCCAAATATTGCTTCAGTAAATGCTGATGCACATATTTCAAGGAAGACCTGGGACTCTTGGAGCCCTTCATCATTTTGGATCTTTCTTCTCTAGTTGCTTGGATTGCTGCGTGTAGTAGGACACACTAGGAACCAATACTTATACTAGTATAAAAATTGATACCCTGGCTATCGATTGTGAGAGAACGTTATTGTCATTCAACTTTTGGAGGCATAAATGCCCCCCTTTCTACATGGTGGGCAGGCAAGTTAGTCTGGTTGTTCCTAGAAAGCTTCAGGAGTTAGGATATACTCCTAGGGTTCTGAAATCTTACAGTTAGTCTCATGGTTGCATATAATAAATGGGTGACCTAGGACTGCAACCCAGGCATTCATGAGTAACAATGCCCACCCGTTACCCTGTGTTTGATGTGACTGGTTTATGGAAGACCTGAACGATTGGGAAGGGAGACTATTGCTGCAATAAAAGCATCAAAGGGATCACTGATGCTTTCTGTAGTGTGTGATTTGGCCGAAAATTCCAGTTAGCAAATAGATGTGTGAATCTGAGCTTTGCCTACCCAGGAACTATGCATTTCTGCGCACACTTGCTGTTATTGTGTATACCACTTTCAGTTTGCATTGAAGGATTCTCTTATGTACACAATTGAGAATGCGCAAGATTTGAGGTTCAGTATGCACTGCATCCTCTCAGATATATGGGATGTCTCTTGTCAATTAAAGTCATTCCTGTCCTGGCTGACAAGGCATTAAAAGTGGGGTCCTGTGTTTGGAAGTTAATGCTTCAAGGATGTCTTGAGTAATGAGTAGCTGCTCATTGCTTTCCTAGGCCATTTCCTGTAAAGTTCTTTCAGATGGAGAAAGATGGTGTTTGGAGCAGTATAACAGCACCAAGCTGTTTCTTCTTTTCATCCAAATCAGATACTTAAGTCTTGATACTCACTCTGTTTGGAGACTACTGACTGTAGTGGAGTAATTAATCAGACATGGCCAAAATAAATATGGTTGGCACCAAACATTCAGTGATAATGCCTGCTTGTGGAATGGAAATGGACTTCTTCCCTGCAGATCCCAACAATCTGGTTTCTTTGTCCTCTCTCCAGTGCCCTTCATTCTCCCTCAATGATATCTGATTTGGGGTGTGTGCAGAGGGCTTCAGGGGAATGTGTAAGTGGACACTCACATTGGATCTCACCCTGTATTACTCAGGATGGCCCATGATTTAGAGTGGGGATAAATTGTGATGTAACTAGTGCAATTATTCTGTGACGAAAGAGCAATAAAATGTCAGGAGATTTAGTGTAAGTACAGAGGCAATATACAGGGGAAAGTCATTGTGTTAGTGCAAGGAATCCTGTCTGTGCAACAGAATTTCCTCTCTTCTCCCTGTCTGTTCCTCCACCCTCAAATCTCTTCTGGGGGGTTCTGTCAACCCTCCAGAGCAGATTTGGAGATGATGTGCCAGAAGAGGAGAAGGAGAGCAATTTTTTCTTGTGCATAGAGAAGTCCTTGGACAAATGGGATGACTTCATTGGATACAAACCATAGATATATACTTGCAGTAAGGTAGAATTTTTGTTCTCCATTGACCTATATGTGACTATTGACAATACGGTAGGATCTTTAGTGACTAAGTCACAGAAATTATCAACTCAGTTTAACAGGTGGGCAATTCAGTTTGGGGAAAGAGACTGAAAATAAAACAGACATTTCAGTACATTTATGGTACAGATATATTTAGGATATTGATTCAGTGGTTCACAAAGGATATGAATTCGTCCAGAGTCTTTTTTTAAACTTTAAAAAAATTAGTTTAAATTAGTAGCCGATACATGTTAACTAAAAGTATCCCTATGTCTGTCCTGAATCTACTTCTAGTCAACTTTGTTGGGTGATGTCAATTTCTAGTAGTGAGAGAGAAGAAAAACAATTTACAAGTTTCTACTTCTTTATAGTATTCACAGTTTTTTTAGAAATTACAATGATTTATTTTAAATAATTTTTATAAATGGTCAACTCAAAAAATATCAAAGTGATATAAAATGAAGTCACTTAAACATAACATTAACGATAAGGAACAAAGTCCAACACTGAATTGAATTAAACCAAATTAAGTGATCCCATTTACTTCCCTCCTCCCCACTTCATAAACTATAAGGCCAATTTCTTCCCAAGGTATGCTTACTAGATTTTTTTCAATGAATCCGGGGACACTTTTTTTTTTTTTTTTTTGAAGCTGAGTAGAAACAGGGAGTCAGTAGTGGGGGTGGTTAGGCAAAAGACCCTGGGCCCAAGCACACATGCATATTGTATAAAGGTGCAAAGCTCTTCTTTCGCACCCTGTGAAACAAAAATGCGCAGAGTTTTAAAAAAACTGGGCAATGGCACACCGCCCACCCGTAACTCCCAAGCCTTCCCCGATCTCCTGCCCCCTTCCCCCTTTGTTTTGACACATCAGGGGAGGCTCGGGAGTCACGGGCTGGTGGCCGTTGCCCAGGAGGAATGCGCAAGGCGCGTGGTTTCTTTGCTACACAAGGTGCAAAGCCCTTCTTTCACACCCTGTGAAACATAAATGCACAGGAGGGCAACGACCGACCGCCCACAACTCCCAAGCCTCCCCTGATCTGTCAAAACAAAGGGGGAAGGGGGCAGGAGATCTGTACTGCTGGACATCCCCAGTTCCCCTTTGGCAGTGGCAGCGAGCAACTCCTGAAGCCAGCCAGAGCCAACTGCGCTACCAGGCTGGCTCCGGGCTGCTGAGGCTGCCGCTGCCACATTTCCCGGGGACAGATTTGCAAATCTTGGGGACATTCCGGGGTCGGAATTTGTCCGGGGATAGATTTGCATATCCAGGGACTGTCCCCAGGAACCGGGGACATTTGGGTAACCCTATGACCTAAGGGAGATGCATCATCCCATTACATCATTGCAGTTCCTTCTCTTTTCCTTTCTATCTAACAATACATGTTTTCTAGATAAGTTTCCTGAACTTTACATGAAATTCTAAAAGTTTCTGTGCCATGTATCTGTGTAATGGCATGTCTGGACCGTAAAGTTTTATTTTCATTAATTTCTCCAATACTTAACTTTCCCTTTTCAGTGCTGTGATACCCTGAGCAGAGTTCTTCTATGACCTTAAAACATTTCCTGGAGAGTTATTGTGAATTTAGATCAACATCATCTGAATGTGTAAAGTTAGAGTGTGTGGTACTTAGGTATGTCATTTGCACTGAATAAGATTGAGGGCTCTGCTCAGAAGAAAATACTTGGTGATGTACAAAGCAGGTTGGTTTGCCTTGTACCACTTCAGAGAATCCCAGCTTGGATTTGGGTTCAAAGCAGAGCCTTGCTGCAGAAAATGTAAAGCTTTCCAGTGAACAGGCTGGGGTCATCAACAACTAGCTCTTTGCCCCCTCTTTACAATTAGATGAAGTTAGCCTCTTCTAAGTAGATAAAGCTTGCCAAATTTCATACAGATAGGTGCAGGGGTTGTTGTGCTAGGCCCCCTTTAAAGTTGTGGGGTGGATTTGAACTGAATTTGGCACTTTTGTCACTCCTCCCAGTAACTGCTTTGGGGCAATGTGAACTTTGCACCCTCCTACTTTTTCCTTGACAGAGTGGATGACAATTTCCTGAAGCATGGAAGTATACTGCTTGTCTACAATTATGACATCATAGGCTTCAGGTGCTCAAAAAACAGTTACAGGTGAGAAGGGGACGTGTGCATACTGATGCACCCAATGTCCTTGCTTGCTCTACTCACAACCTCCTTGTGTGAAGTGGAAGGTCTGAATGGGGCTTGGTAAGCACATTCAAACCCCCTTCAGACCCACTTTTTGGGAGGGGAGAGGAGAGTAGGGACATGGGACTGAGGATCTCTATGCATGTCCTTGCACCACCTTTGAATATCTGAAAGGACACACTCACACATAACAAAGTACACACAGGAAGATTACAGTACTACCCAAACACATATAATGTTTTCTCTCTTTTTTAAATGCTAAACCTAAATGCATGTACAACTTGGGTCACAGTGGGGGGAGTCAGAGGTGAAGGCAATTTACTTCAATATAGGAACACAGGAAGCTGCCTTGCATTGAATTAGGCCATTGGTTTATCTAGCTTAGTACTGATTGGCAGTGGCTGTCCAGCGTTTCTGACTTTAAGGCTCTCTCTGAGCCCTACCCGGAAATGGAACCTGGGACATTTTTCATTAAAGGAGCAGCGTTTCCAGTGAGCTATGGCCCTGCCTCGCAATAATAAATGCCCCACTAATATGAATAATGAGAAAGATACAGTAAGTGAACTGAAAAATAAGAGCACAAGCGATTTGTTGGGGAATTACGGAATGATTTTGAGAATGATTTTTCTGGATATAGGGAATGACTGGTTGGGATTGGAATAAGATTGGATGGGGAACCTGTGGCCCTCCAGATGTTTGACTAACATGCCTGTCATTCTTGGCAGTAGGCCATGCTGGCTGGAGCTAATGGGAGTTGGGGACACAGGAGGGCCAGAGGTCCCCCAACCCTGGTTTAGATAACGTAGGACAAAAAGCAACCACCAAAACATCACCATAAACTCCTTTGTGATCTTTGGATGAAGGGCTGTATAGAAATTTAATAACTAAGTAGTAAAATAATTACTGTTTCTAAAAGTGAACTAGCAAACAACAATGAAGATTGGTGGAATTGTTCAGATACATCACTCGCAAAAGCACTCATGAGTAAGCCCTAAATGGAAACTGGAGCTGCCAGTCACAAAACTTCGCCCTCTTCACACAGGGTGCTTTCTCTTTCTGGAGAGCTTGGTTGTATTAACATTTAACTGACTGTTTTGGGGTGTCTGTTTCACTCTCCATCCTGCTGACTCCAGAAAATTCAGGAATACATTCAGTGACACCAGTGCTAAGACATATCAATGAAACTTCCGTTTACGTACCAAAAGTTAGTTGCACTTGTAGGATTCCTGTGTGCTTCTTTTCTTACCCCACTGTTATTAAACTAACCTACTTACCTACCACCTCGTTTCACTAAACTTGTCCTCCTTAAGCACTGGATTGGAAGATAACCAATGTAACAGCCAATTTATAAAACAAGATACAGGAGGAGATCCAGGAAATTACGCACCTGTCAGTGTAATGTTGGTCCCTTCTCTACTGTAAATCCACTTTGCCACAATGTCTTCATCAACCTTAACCATTGTTAAAATGAGGCCAGTGAGATTCCCTGTTAAGCGGGTTGAAGCAGTTTTGCAAGACCAGAGTTAAAAGGGTGTTTGGTTAGTAACAATAGTTAATGTCACGGCAGACGTACGATTAAGGCTTTGAAGGGAAAAGCAGAGATTTATAGATCAAGGTATTATGGCTGCAGTGACTTTCAGAAGCAGAAGTATGCAAAGTAAGAGAAGCCACTGTGCAGTTAACATTCTTCCAGATGAAATCAGTAGACATGAAATCAGTAGACATAATTAAGAAATGGCAGGGCATAGTCTACTAAGGCCTGTCTTGTCTGCAGCACAAATATAGAAAATCTTGTCCATTGTTTATGAATATACCTTTAACTTTTTATTAGAAAAAATAGGATTTGAGGCTTTTGAAATACTGAAGAACCAAGGGGGAAAATGATGCTAATGTTTTAAAATACAGCAAAACATGTGAGAATAACCAGGTAGCATCCTCCCCTCCTGCTGCTTCATATAGAAGAATTTCCTTGTTCTACCTACCACCATCAGTAGCATGCAATCTCTACTCATTTTCAGTTCTTACATGGTTCTTTGTCTGGAGGTTGCAGGCTTTTGTTTTGCTGAAATGATATGGATTATATACCATTATTTCTGTACAGATGTTTGTACATGAGTTGCACTATAGCAAAAGATGAAGTCTTGGGGACTTAAGATTGTAAAGTAGCTGAGTTCTAGCATTAGTCAGCTGCACATCAGATCAATTAGCATGATGTCTACAGTGAATAAATGCACAAGAAAATACATTTGAAAAGGAAGTTGCCAAGAAAGAGATGGCTTTTTAAACTAGTTGTGGAATGTTTGTCATCTTTAATGACAGATGTCTACACAACTCCCCCAAAGTGAAGCAGTGTACAGAAAAAGGGTGACCAATACAACATTATGGTGTAGTTGACAGCACATTGTGTATCTATTTGCAGCAGATATATGAAAAACAGCTGATCTATTTTCATGCACACATACACATTCTGGTGAGGACAGGGAGCTGATGATTCCATGGATGCATGGGCTACACACAGCCCTGAAAATAGCTAGCAAATGAGCTATCACCCAAAGTAAAGAAGTGTGTATCTGTACATAAACATGAACAACAGAAACTAGACTGCTTTTGCATCTTAGTGCGACTTAATGTTTAGGTGGCAGGTATAGGATGCTTTTGAGATAAAGCAAGATTTTTGGCCTAATTAGTTTTCACATTGCCATGCTGATGTTGAAAATCTGGAATCAGTGCATTTCCCTGGAACATATATTTCTAGTAAACATGGTAGCAGCCCACTGATGGAATAAAATGGATATCTGTTTTGGTGTCCTTGTGAAACTGTCCATACAGATGGTACATATCAGGAATTGTTCTTCTTTGCTGGACAGGTCTGCCCAACTTGGGATTGCTGGTGATGGGGTTCCCTTCTATATCTTTTTGTCTGCAGTCCAACACCACTCTACCTCTATTTAGTAGAAGCACCTTCAGATCTGGCCTGCAAACTTAACTGCAAAGTGTCTAGGTAAATATGAATGATCCCAATTTCCTTCATATCTTTGTTGGATTTGCATGTTTCTCTGTTCATCTCGTTCCATTATTTTACTGAAACATCTGTAGTAGCATAGTTAATCAGTCCAACTCAAATGAAACTAAGATCAGCAGGCCATCTATTATAGTGCTGTCTGTTACCAGGCTGTACAGTGAAAGACTTCGCAAGTCAAACCCAGCCCACCCATCATGAATGGTGATCCACTTGGCCGCGATAAAACTAGTGTCTGGAACTGGGAAAGCAGATTGTCAAGTGTGTGACAAGCCACTGTAGGGAAACATTAGATTTTTAGCTGGAGTTGCCTGCTAAAATATGCACCATATTATTGGCTTGTGCCACCTTACAGGGTTTAATACTTCACATTTAATACCTCACATTTTGGTCAGTTCACCCTCATGGCTAAGAAGTTTTAAAGGCCTGCATGAAGTTAAATACAAATGGTAATTCTCTCTGTGCATCCCATTCCATTTGAGTAGCAGCATTATGTACAAGGATAGATATTCCATTGTTGCCATCAAGTGGGTATTTGCTGGTGGGGTATTCACAAGGGTGATTAGCAAGTGGATACTTCATTCTTGCTGCCTGGAAAAAATGTTCTCACATGGAGCCGCTTGACATGTTACAAACTTCCTACATGAAAGAACATGGATTTATATTTGATATAAGAATTATTACATTTTATAATCACTGCTACTGATAGGTAGGAAACTACCTCACACCAGGTGATACTCTTGTCCCTGATGCCTTGTGCTGTGTGCTCTGATTGGTAGTGTCTTAGGCAGAGATTTCCCCTGCCACTGAATCACCTACTTTTTTACTTTTAACATTGGAAATGTGAGGTATTGAATCTAGACCTTCTGCATGAAAAGCATGTGCTTCACTTCTGAGCTATGGTCCCTTCCCATAGAATACGAAACGTGTGTCTCAGTCTTAAGTATATGCCAAGAAGTGGTGATTTGTGTGTTTATATACATGCAGCAAAACATGTGTGTGATGATCAGAAATGACTCTCGGCATTTGTAACCTGTGAACTAAACAAATTAAGGGGACTGTTGAGAGATTTCCTTGTTCATTTTGTGTGATAGCCCCTGTAGGTCATCAGAAGTGACGTGATCGTTGATCTTTTTCTGGCCCTTGTTTCCTTTTCAGTATAGGAAAAGATGCTTTCCTGTAGCATATAGAATTACAGGTTTACATATGGAAGCTTGTTCATTCTCAAACTATTATCCTCCCCATTAAACCACTTTTAACATAACCTAAAAGGCCAATATACCATATTCTGTAATGAAAAGGTCTGTTGCACCAATATATGGTACTTGATAAAATTTAAAACCTGATGCCTATGGTTAACTTACTCTCTAATCCTTTCTAGGAGACGGTGTAGTGAGAGCCAGCAGTGTTGTCTTCTGTCCAGATTCTGAAGACAGTTTGTATTTCGCAAATTACTGTTGAAATGGAATTCACTTTCGGAGGCGGGAGGAGGACATTTGCTGTTAAATGTCTTTCATCCCCTTAAGCAGCTTTTCCTCCTTGGGTTTTCTGCTTACTCTTTAAGTAGTGACCTCTTTCACACTTTTAGGTTGCTAGTATTTGGACCTTCAGAGGTGAGTTAGCTTTTTCTGTGTTTTGGGACATTGGGAAGGCATGGGATACCAGGCTTGTTAGACTTGGCTATTATAAATATTTCTTTCAATTTTGTTTGTACCTAACAATGTGTTAAAAACTCGGTTTTATGGCAGAGGCATTCAGTTGTATGTTCAGGATTTGAAGGTATACTTAATTTCAGTTTTCATAGTATATAAATTTACTATCACACTGGTATGTTAAGGATACCAGGATATCCTTAAGGATACCAGGATATCCTTCAAAAGGATATCTTTGGAAAAGTCCTTTAATTTATTTCTTTTTATTACATAGTCAACAAACTGTTATAAATGTTACATGATATGGCTTCTTCCAATCGCTGCAGAATTTTGCTTGCTTATGTAGTCAGTTCAGCTTTTTTCTTGCCTCCATTTTTGGGCTACCGGTGCAAGGAATAGTGAAAGGGAAGAAACAAGGTAACAGCTGCCCGCAAAAATGAAGGAGTAAGCATATGTCTGAGTGTAATCATGTAGCCAACCTGTAGGAGGGAATCAGAGTTCAGTTACTTAAGTTTTTGATATTTCAGTTGAATATCACTTCATTTCCCCTCAACATTACTATTGCAGAGCTTATATAGAAGGTCCAAGGAAAATAGATGAGAGTTTAAATGTTTATTCTGCAAGACTATAGACGTCCACAGTACAATACTCAAGATTAATTTTGTCCCACCCAAAGCATTTGTTGTACAATACATTTTGGAGCATGAAACAAACACCAGTCTGGCCACACAGCAATCAGATGAGATATGCTCTTACTTTGTGATATCTGATTGGTGCACTATACATACAAATAAATAAATCCCTGTGGCCTTTTTTAAGTAACTCTACCAGTTTTCCTCTGAGCAATATTTTTGTCCTCTGCCAAGGTGTTCTTAAAATGTGCCACCAGAGGGCCCACTCTTTTTTTCTTCACTGGAATACATGTCTGTTTCAAGGTATTCTGAAATGAACTCCCAGTAGAGGACTGTTTATACAGATTTCCATTCACGGGGTGCTTCCACATACAAGTAGATCTACTCCATTCAGGGGCCAATTGGCATTCAGAGGCAGGCTCCATTTAGCTATCAAGGCTAATAGTTGCTGATGGAGTTTTATGAATCTAGTTTTTCTGTGCAGTTCTATGCTGGTTTACTTTGGAAATAAGTCTTACTGTGTTTCATGGGGCTTTTTTCCAGGAAAGTGTGCGTAGGATTGCAGTCTTACCCATTATGTGAAAGAGTACTCCCTTCTGAATCTACTGTGTGTCCATTTTTCTGATTGACTCCATGAAATAATTACTTTTTTATCAACTTCCTCTACACCATGCATAATTTTATAAACCTTTTATGCCACACCATAGTCAACTTCTCCCACCAAACTAAAACACCTTAAAGCCTTAAATCTTTATTTTAGGGAAGTTTATCCAGTCCCCTATCATTTCAGTTGTTGTTCTTTGTACCCTTTCCAGTCCTTTTTGAATTGTACACGATAATGCAAATGCTGCCACACTAGATTTATACCAAAGACAGAGACAGTGACTGTTTTAGTTCTTCTCCTAATAATATTTCATGTTTTATTGCTACTGTGTCCTGAGCTGACATTTTCAGTGAGCTGTGCACTCAAGCAAATGCATTTTTCCCTCATTAGTTTCAGTTAAGACCCCATTGCTGTGTATAAGAAGTTTTGCACTAACTCAGAATTGCCTTTGCTATTCTTCTGTTAGTCATTTGCCCAGTTTAGAGAGATCTTTCTAGAGTTCATCACAACCTGTGTTTCACTACTCTGAGTAATTTTGTGTTATCCACAGTCCTGACAGCTCCATTGCTCACCCTTGGCTCCAGGTTTATGAAGTTAAATAGCATTGGCCTCAACACACATCCTTTGAGAACCCCACTGCTCCATTGTGAGAACTACTCTCGCCTTCCTGTTCTTTAACCATGTTAGCATTTCAGATCACCCCCTTATCTCAAGCTAAGTTTACTTTGCCTTTTGTGACACTATAATGGCTGTATGATTTCTCCTATCTGCTGCTTTTGACCCAAATAATTCTAATTGATTTTAGTCTTTTAACTTGATATTCTCTCTCTCTCTCTCTCTCTCTCTCTCTCTCTCTCTCTCTCTCACACACACACACACACACACACACACAATTAGCCACCTTGAAAGTGCTAGTAAAAGGAGTACTATCAGTGACCAATACGTACGTGTTCAGTAATTTCATGTTCTTTCTTTTAAGAACTCTCAGGTAATGTGACTGGGTTGCGCTCCAGTGACTTGTTAATTTGTAATTTGTCAGTTAGCTTTAAACATCTTCATTTGATGCCAGTATTGACACAGCACCTCAGATGCCCTCCAGGATAACAATAGATTCTGATTGCAACTACTACCACAGTGACTAGTGATGCAAAGATTCTGTTTAGCCTCTGCAGTCTCCCTCATTCAGTAATTTTTTTACGCCTTTCATTAAGGTACTGTGTCTCCCTGGTAGGTTTCCTGCACTTGTTGCATTTAAATACATCTTTTGCTCATGCCTTTAGGAGTTTCCTCTTCATTGCTTTAATTGTTTGCTTTCTTGTTACTTGATTCCCCCGCCCCAACCTTGTGTTATTTATTTTCCTCATTAGGGCAAGTATTTCGCTTTTAAAAGTGCAGGTAGCCAGTATAGTACCCTTCAGTTGCTACTGGACTAGAGCTCCCATCAGCCCCAGGCAGCATGACCAATGTTCAGGGATGGTGGGTGTTGTAGTTAACAACATTTGGAGGGCACCAAGTTGCCTTTTTCTTCACACTGTTGTTTAACCATGCTAGTAGCCTGTTGGACTTGTATGCCACAGGTTAGAAAGGGAATGAACATTTTATCTGAGTTTCTGTTACAGTGGTTTTAAACAAGCTCCAAGGTTACTGAAGGGATTTGGCCATCCTTTCAACTTCCATTTTATATTTTCAGTTCTGCCTGCTACATAAGTCCTGAGGCAACATCTAGCCATTTTGAAAAACAGATTGAAGACTAAAATCACACACAAAGCAGGCAACTCGGGGCAGAGTTAAAAGGCATAGCAGCTTCCTGGAGATGAGGCACAAGCAAAGGCCTGGGAGCACAAATGTGTTTTTAGAAGTTGCCAAAATGACATTAACTTTGGCATTTTCCTGAACTCAGAGGGCACGTGGTTCCACAACACGAACACTACCACAGGAAATGTGAAATTACCCAGTTCCAGGAATGTGAATGTGGGGTTGTAGGTGTGCTTCCCCATCCACATTCTCACCCAGTCATGCAGGACTAAAGACAGCTTGAGGTGAAAGTCTCTCCTAGTTGGCAATGAAATTTGCCAGCGTTATAGGACAAGCCAGCATTGGCTGGTTGCCTGGGCAAATGGGATTTATTTTCTCTTTTCTTCCCCTCCCCCTTTCTCTTTCTCCCTCTATCACATGCAGGCTGCTCAGAGGGCAACAAGGTGCCTTTGTTTTCTTTCTTGTATTTAGTCCTTTTGCTAAATCTCACTTGGTGTGTGATGCTGTGATATCATTAAGTGTGTATATTTGTTAGGTTGCAATGCCCTCCAACAGGTTCCCAGAGCATTTTCTGATAGCAAACTGTGGCTAACTGCATTGCTTTCTTCTTAGAAAATGCTTCATAGTCCATTGCCCCAGATAATTGTTTACTTTCTATTTAGAGATGACACGACAAGGTTTCTATAATCTGGTGTAGCGTTCGTGGGACTTTATAACCTTTGGGAAAATTGTATTTCTGGTTTTGAATGGGTCTGTACCACCTTAAAAATCAAACAAGTGAAGTACATTGAATGTCACAGAAAAGGGGCCTTGTATTCCTCTAGTCCCTGTGAGGGCAGAAAGGGAGAGCCAACATGGGGTGCCTACTTCTTGCTGCTATGGAAACCACTGCAGGGTTTTGGGAGCAAACCAAGGGAAAAATTGGATCCAAATCCTTTTTAGTTCCCTGACACCCTTTCAATCTAGGGAGGAAACTGTCAGCCCTATAGCTGGCACAGTGAGAGTGCTCCTCCACTTTTTCTCTCACCTTGCTGGCAAGACCTAGCAGGAAAGTAGATGTGAAAGTTTGTTTGCCTTCCATTCTTCTTTTAAAAAAAGGATTCCAGCCTCATTGAATTCAGTGGGGCTTACATCTCAATAGGCATGCAAGGGATTTTGAACTGTCAATGTCTGAATAGAGAGGTTATTTCCCCCCCCCCCCCCAGCTTTTCTGGATTATCTGTCATTTTGTTCCTGGCTGCTTCCTATGCTGCTGCAACCTGCTTGGCTAACAGCTACATATGTTCCTTTTACTGGTGTGTCAGTTACATGCTAGAGATGTATTCATTTTTTTTCCAGGGGAATGAGGCAAAGTAACCCTTAATCACATGGGGCTGTGAGGCGGGATTTAGGGCCTTATTCCATGATTATAATTTATCCTAATGTGCCCATTAATTCTATTCCAGAGGACTCTACACAGAAAAGGGAAAGACAAAGTAGGGAAAAGGCTAGTCCATGGGGATAATCAACACAATTCCCTCCAGACGTTGTTGAACTCCCAACTCCTATCAGCCTCAGCCAGTGTGGCCAGTGATCAGTGACGATGGGAGCTGCAGCTCAACACCCAGAGGACACTACTCTGACCACCCCTGGAATAGACAGTCTAGGGAAGACCGTGAGAGCGAGAGAGGGCCAGGGCTGTGAAGAAAGAAGGTAGGAAGCAAATGCCCAGCCTGCAGCAACCGTGAGCAATATTTTTCCTTATTTATATTGCATTATCCATGTACCTGGCGTTTCACAAAGGTGAGGAGAGGTTGCTTTCTCAAGGGGCTTTACAATAGACAAAAAGGAAACGGAGGAAGTGGAAGGATATGAGATTGTTTAACATTTAAACAGATGGTGCTACACAGTTGCTGCTGCTTATTTCCCTTGTGGGTGGGCAACAGTTTACTGTTAATTCCTAAGGATTCCCCCCCCCCCCCTTCTAGAGAGCTTGTACCCCACAGGCAAGAGGAAGGATTAAAAACACAAATGCATGCTTTATTTTCCTTTTCCACATACACCTTGAACAGGGTTAAGGAAAACCTTTTTTTGTGTGCTGACTTTTACTATAAAATGAATAAAAGTCCATAAATAGGTTGATAGTGTTTTGGAGGGGAAAACCCAATATGGAATTGGGGTTGAATCCAGTGAAGTCATTGTGTGAGTGGAACAACTTAACATTCGTGCAACTGAATTTCCCCTTCCTTCTCCTCTCCTAGTGGACTCCCTGCACCCTTTCAAATCTGCTGGGGGGGGGGGGAATCAGAGCAGATATCAGGGGATGTGGAGGGGAAGCAACTGGAGGAGGAGAGGGAAGGGAAGTTCTGTGGCATGAGTGGAGGTCATTCAGTTTGTGCAGTGACCTTGTTGGATACAGATTTTACTCAGCCTTGCTTTTGACAAGAAAGGAATTCTAGCACTCTTTCAATGGAAGGAAGAGGTTGTTTTAAGTTACCTGCAATAGGAGGTCCAGCGAGGACTGCAAGGCCAGCAATGAATGAGGCATGTCCCAAAGCACTGTGGAATCTGGAGGCTCCTACAAACTCTACCTGTTGAAGCAATCAGTGTTATTTATATATTTTATAAATATTTTCAACACATTGTCCCCCATTTTGAAAACAGTTTGCATGTTCCCTTCATTTGCATGTTTAGAAATACATTTTTAAAGTTAATAATAAAAATAAACCATGTAGCCTCTGCAATTAAGCAATAGGTGACCAATCTCTGGCACAGCCAGTAGAGGATTGGATTGGATTGATCTTTATTACGGCCATTGGCCCGTCACACGACAGTTTCCCATACCAACATAATATACTTAAACCTCCAAATTTAAAATCGCCAAAACTTACAAAAGATGAACAGAAACCAAGCAAAACAAAAACAAAGACCACCATCATACATTACAATAAATTTGTAACCTAAACATTGCCCTCTGCTCATAAATTAATCATGGATATCAATGGTGATATCACCTAAATACATCCTAAAACATAGATCATGGTTTAAAGGGATTATCCGAGCCACACAGGAGTCCATTTCTCTTCTTTAGGGATAGGACGCTGATCAAGAATCTGGCAACCATGAGTGATCTTAGGAGGTCATCAATTAGTAGATATCTCAGTTTGGCTTCAATCGTATCATCGGCAATTCCCTTTAGATATTGAGCAAGAAACTTGCTCCTGGCCGGTAAGTGAAAAGCCAGTAGAGGCTTATGTGATGTGATAGGAACATGGGTCTTTCTCTGGCATAGACTTGAGCGGGTGTGGCAAACCTTTTCCACCCAGAGGGCTACATCCTGACCCTTCACATACCCCAAGGTCTACTTTGACACCTGACTCCCTTATGGTAATGTCAGGTGACAACTTCAAAAGAGCTCACTGTCAGCCCCAATGAGCTTCTTGGTGCCCACAGTGAGTCTCACTTTTTTCATTTGCAGATTCTGTTTGGATTCAAACTGCACCTACAGATGGAGACTTTTCTGCCGCAGACAGGCAAAGCTATCTACAAGGCCAGTCTACAGAAGAAAAATGTCCATTTACAGGTACATAAACTACACATGCAGCAGACGTACAACTTCAAATGAGCTTCCTGTCAGCAAGCCTTGTTTGATGAGGAACAACCTGAAGCACACTTTAAGTTCCAGATCACAACCATATGTTTACCTATCCCACACTCCTGGCCCCATGTATAATATCAGGTGGGTGAGGTTTGGGGGAAATGACTGCACAGAGCAAATTAGGGTCAAATTGTTCTGTGAGTTGGAAGTTCCCCATACCTGGACTAGAGTCATATCTCTACTCCTCCCTGTTTATCCAGTGTTGTACCACTGCATTCTCCCCAGCTCAGTATATGAGGTCAAACCAACCCAAGGCACAGTGGACTATAAATGTATGTAGCTTGCAGTAGAATGGAACAGTCTCATATTTTAGACCTGTGACATGCTTGCTAAAAAGATTGGCTACCACAAGTTTAATCAATCTGAAATTAGAGGAGATGAATAGGAAGGGGACGATTTTCAGCAGGGAGAGGAGAGGGCAATCTAGACTGGGAGAACGTTTCATATCAAAGCCCTACAACCGACCCCCCCCCCCCCCCCCGCTCAAGTCAAAGGGGTTCAATTAAGCACACTTTCAAAAATGTGATAAAAGTCATATGTAGTTTGGTTCTGAGGCTGTACAGAAGACTTGTTTATTTAATGCTTTGAAGGAAGAATCACAGACTCAAAATGCATTGGGTTCAATCAAATAGATCTTCAGAGCATCTGTAAGGTTTTCTCTCTCATGTCTCCTATGTATAAATGGAGCCTCAGGTATATCATGTTCAAAGCATTTTTAATTTTCTGGTTTATCCTCTGTGTACTGAAGTAGGTGAAAGTTTTGGATGGTCTGTGCTTTATAATAATTCTGGATTGCTTTGCTATTAGCCTTTTGATAATTAATTGCTTTCTTCTGCTTACCAGTACAGGAAGTATCAGAGCCAGGTATCCACCACTGAAAATGGCAAAGCCTACAGAATAGGTCATAAGTAATGGGAAGGTTGTAGCAAGAGGACACAGCAGGTTAGTGACACCACAAAAAATGAGGTACATCTTGTGGTAATGATACTTCTTGATCCAGTTCTGATCTGCAATCCAACCAGAGAGCAAAAGGCTGACTGTCTCTGTTATACCTAAAGGGAAGCAGAAAAATAATGAATTTTCAAACAGAATTTATGTAGTAGAAGCTTTGAAAAACGCAGATAAAAGGACAGAAAGGAAAGAGTTTGTACCCTTCTTTTATTTCTGTAAAATACATGTGAAAATTCAAATTTTCAAGCCCAGAGGTTGGTGGCAGTTTACATGAAAAAAAGAATGTTATTTTACTACCTTTTATTTCTTTAACATTTAATATTTCCTTGCCGAGATCTAATCCTTTTTTTTTTTAAAAAAAAGGCTTTTGATTTAAAGAACAGTTAAGAACATGCATTAAGTATTGTCAGAAGAATCTTTCTAATTTGTCAATAAAATTGAGGATAGCTCAGTTGTATTTATTTGTGCAATTTTAAAATATCCTCCCAAAATAAAATAAAAACAGCTCAGGAAACTTTCTGTCTTTTTTATGCCACTTCTAATTTAGCTTACTACTTGGTATTCTTATGAAAACATCAGTGGCTCACATTGATTGTTTTTGTTTTTGTTCAGGACTAATTTGTTGATCTGCTTAATTGAAAGGTAAGTGCCATCCATTAGAATTTTGTATTCCATCACTACTAGTTGCCAACAGTGATATCCTGGTAATCTACCCATGGCGGGGGGGGGGGGGTGTCTCAGGAATTTCCAGATTGTTATATGCCATTTGTGAAATATATTATGAACAAATACTAAATATTTTCAAAGCCCTGGCTGTCTTTTCCCCTCCTTTCATTTTACAACAAAGTATACTGGCTGCAGTCTAGCAAACTTGTTTATGTAGAAGGTTACATGTATATATGCAGCCAGTTTCTTTGTGTTTTGTATTTTTTGTTAAGCGAAAGTTTGCACATTTGAAATTATGGCCATTTGCCATTAGCTTCAGTCTGCATGGCTCATATTTTGTATCCCTGCTCAGTAACTAGCTTTCTTAAAACAGTCACTTAGTTGCATGCAATTGCTGGGTTAGGGCCCAAGTCTCCAACTCCTACTTCTCAAAATTGCTTGCTGACAAGTACATTTGCCACAGATGTTACTCCCTTCATATGCCACTCTTGGCCTTTGGTTGGCAAATTTCAGACTGGAGGGAAGGGGAGTATTTTGGGTGGGTGACTGGCTTTGGGCTTGGAACTTCTACTTGCTGATCCCTATTATGTATCATTGTCTTACAATGGGAGACAATGGCTTCATTTAATAAAGTCTTTTTAATTACTGGAGTTTGTTTCTTATTTCATAATACAAATATCAAATGGGGAGGGGAACAGATTCTGTTCAGAACAATTTACTTAGAAGTTGATAAAGACAATTTTTTAAAAATAGATGAGGTGGCAGATTAAACACACCAGTTGGCATATAAAACACACATTTGAGACAAAGAGATGAGATATATTCCATTATTCAGTGTACTGTATTTACTATTAACATCACTCTTTTACATTCTTGATGGCTGCAGCACACCAGTGTCAGTGTTTCTAGGGAGCTATTTATTAATCCAAAATCATATTCAATTTTTCCCAGGATCATTTCTGTTGTGTTGTAATTTTTTTTATCCTTTCTTGTATTGCTATGAGATCTTTTTATAACTAATATTTTGATTTCATACTTAAAAACAACAGGTCTTTGGGTTGTTGTTTTTTAATAGAGTTGTATGTTGAACCATAAGCTGTGTTACATTTCTTTTCTACAGGAATTAGTTTCTCTTCACCCAAAGTGAATTATTAGTGAAGCTGTCATGCAGAGATCTTAAGAAAGCCACTTTAAAAGTTGAGTTTTTCTTACCAGCCATTGAAATGATGTAAGCAGTATCCATTGGCTCGATGCCCAGTGTTTTAGCTCTGGCTGCAAGGTGGAAAGTGGGGATAAAGTAGGCTAGCTGGCTGAAGAGAAAAGACCATGTGAAAATGTAGAAGAAAGGGTTTTTTAGCTGGGAAAAATCGACATGGCATTGCTTGCAAGAAAAAGGCTGCGGCTTGGAATTTCCCTCCTTGTTTGTTGGAAAGCAGTTTTGATTCCCATTCCGATTGGGATGTTTGTTTTTGTGGCTCCCGTTCTCTGGCACTTCAGAACACTTGTCGTTTTCTGGGGCTAATTGTAGTCCAACATGCTGTAGATTGTTCATACTGATGCATTCATGATCGAGGGGATCTGATCTGTTCGGTTCTGTGGTGCCAATTTTATCTTGGCTGTCTTCAGTGGTCTCTGCAATTTTTAGGTGCACAGGTGTTTGTTTGTCTTCGTGTTTAATACTTACAACTTTCTTTTTCATCATGTTAATCGGTCGTAGTAGCATGCTAGAAGGAACAAGGTTCAACATCACACCACCATATATCAGTAGGGCACCTAAATGATGAGACAGAGATTGAGATGTGACATTCTGCTGCAATAACAGGGAAATAGAAATGTTAATAAATTTTATTAGCACCCCCTCTGAAGGAACTTTTGGTGACTTTCAGAGGGTCTAAAATAAGTTAATTTTCAGTCATGCTGGGAGAATTGGCATTCTTTAAGGCAAGATATCAGAGGCTTTTCTACTTCCTTCCCAGGACTCCCCAAGGAGTCTTCTTCCACTTGCAAAAGGTTTTCCTGGTATGGAGATGATTTGGGCCTTGAATGACAAAGATGTACACAGGAGTACCCCAAAGCTATGCACTTGTTCCTTTAAGGAGCAAAGCACACTCCCTCAGTGCTACTCTCTAGACTTGACTGTGCAGGTGGGAATGAATCTACTAATAAAGTGCCTTCCTGACTAGGAAGATACCATGGTCAATAGTATAAAAAGCCACTGAGAGATTGAATAAGAGTAGCAAGGTTGCACTCCCCTTTCCCACTCTCAAAGCCGATACACATAAGGTGGTAATTACAATGAAATGTGGGGAGTGAAAGCTACCAACCTTGCCATCCATACGTTTCTATCAGGACTTGAACAAATGGTGTGAGTATAACACTCAGTCCCATTCCTGAACGGCCGATTGCATTGGCTAGAGCCAGGCGTTTCTTGAAGTACTTGACAATCATCACAGCTGCTACCTGATACAAGCTAGCAAAACCCAATCCTAAAATGAAAAGAAACACATAAGAAAGATGCTCCTTCTGGGCCCATCCAAAGGGTGGTAGGCAACCCTAGATTTGGGTGCCACACAACGAAAGGAGAGGGAGGGAAGCTTCTGTCGTACAGGCTCAAGTCATTGAGTGAGTGGAACTATTTTGTTGAATACAGCCCAAAATGTAACATCTTTATATTTTAATAAGCATATATATATATATATATATATATATATGCAGGTTTTGGTGTCCTCGGGTGTCTTCCCGTGTAAAAGTTGGGGTGTCTAGGCGACGTTTCGACGAGGTCTCACTCGTCATCTTCAGGCTGGTGCTTTCGGCTTCTGTCAGCCTCATGAAGCCGAAAGCACCAGCCTGAAGATGACGAGTGAGACCTCGTCGAAACGTCGCCTAGACACCCCAACTTTTACACGGGAAGACACCCGAGGACACCAAAACCTGCATTCCTGTACCCGTGAAAATCTACGAAAGCATATATATATATATATATATATATATATTCAATTTCAAAAGTAATCTTAAGAGCTGACAAAACTCCAGATGATGTCTTTCTCACCTTCTTCAATGTAATTCTTTTTTTTTTTTTTAGGGGAGGGCATGTGCAACAAAACATTTTTGTCTACCTACTGGGGCACATATGAATGAAAGGGGGCACTTGCCTGTCGGTGCCTCCAGTAGCCCAACAGGTAGAGTACCTCCCTTAACTTTTTCTAAGTTGGGCCCTGTGTCTCAGCAGTGGAGGGAGACCATTATTCATTCTGGTGGGGAAGGCCTTTGCAAAAAATAAACAAAAGCCCCCCCCCAACCCAACATTAGCCTGACTGTTACTCAGTTTTTCTATTTCCAGTTAGACTTTTCTGTTACTGTGGCTGATTTTTAAACATATGGTCAAGGTACGCTCACCTGTCAGGAATCCCATAGACACACAAAGAAAGGGGATGTTTGTGGCCAATATGCTGATAAGACAACCAATTCCAACCAGGCAAGCCCCAATCACTGATGCTGGTCGTTCTCCTATAATTTCACATACTACGGTTACCAGTGGTGCTGCAACAGATAAGAAAAACAGCTTCATGGTGGCTTGGGGAAAGGGGTACAACTGGCAAAAGGAGAGACTTGGAGGTAGGCATTTTTGCCAGTTTTAGGGAATATTGAACCTGGCTTATGCTTAACTTTTGGAAACTCTATAATAGAGCTGTCAGGAGAATGTTTTCTGCTGCCTAAACAGAGCTGAGAAAAAAAACTTGCTTCAACATGGCTGATGAGAGTAGTCCTTAATATTAGTGGAGTTACTTATCACATGTGTATCCTCTTTTCTCCAGGGAGTTCAGAGTCGTATGCATGGCATTTCCCCTTTCTATCCTATGTGAGATAGATGAGGCTGACAGACAGTGATTAATCCAGTAAGTTCTGTGGGCAGCGTGAAGATTTCAGTGCAGGTGTCCCCATTTTAAGTCTGGCACTATCCGCTACATCAGGGGTGGCCCAAAGGTGGTCTGGGATCTACTGGTTTATCTGGGCAATTTGTGGGAGACCAGCAGCAGTTTATGTCCTTCCTTGCTCCACTGGGGAGACCTTAGGGTTCAAGGAAAAAATGAAGTAGTTCCCCTAAACCTGAATTTTGCCACCATATTGACACATGGATGCCATTGATGTGCATCTATACTAAACAGTAATTTACACATTGTCTGTTCTTACATCTTGGTCTTAGATGCTTATAAGCTTTCAAGTGTTTTCAGGATGGCTGTATACATAGGTTAATGACAGTAGTTACTTAGGCTTTTCTTTCTTATTGTAAGCAACCCATGGTACAGCAAACAAATGCCGTACATGTGTAAAAAGTACCACTAAAAGTGTTTCTTCAAATAAAGTATGTCTTCACCAAGTCATATTCAACCGTATTTGTGCTAACCTGCTAGGAATCGAAGTGAGGACATGATAGAGCCAATCCAGCTGATTTGTTCAGAAGAACCGCCAACATGCTCTTGAAAGGCCACAAAGAAAATGGCAAAGTTTTTCGCTGTTCCCATTGTAGATACATTTACCTTAAAAGAAACAAAACATCCAGTAAAATTGAAGCACATGTATTGCCTGCTGCCACTTGTCCCTGCCCTACAGAATGTAGCATTTTCCATTTTTAGAATAACACCTCTTATTCCCTGGGCAAATTTGTGATGGCTTTTAACTTTGGATCAATCACAGTTGATATGAAACTAAATGAAATGGTGCTGAACTCCATTGAGATTTCCCAAGTCCAGAAATTAGCTGACCTAGGAGAAAAAGTAGCCTGGGAGGAGAGGAATAGGAAGAGAGGGATGGATGGTGCAACATCCCTCCCAACTCTCCACTTCTCATTCCCTGACCCATCCACTGTGCTCAATTTATGGCTTTTAAGCAAGCATTGAAAGACAGATTTGCAGCTGGTGGTCTAGTTCCATCCTGGCAAATTGAAAGGGAAATTTTGTTATGCATGAGTATTGAAAGTGTCCCATAGGCTGCCAAGGAAGTTCCCAAGGGGGAGAGTTCTTACTGGGAATGGCTTTAGTAAGAGAGCCCTGTAAGTGCAGACCAGCACTGAAAGGGAGCCCTACTTGCCAAGGAGCAATTGGGAGCAGACTTTTAAGCTCAAGGTTGCTCCTTTTCAGCCATGTCTTTACCTGCCTACATAGGTTGTCCAGTGTTGGCTAGATGGGTCTGGTCTGGGGAAATGTCTCACAGGCAATATTGGGACCCCTGCTGGGTCTGAGGGCTCCCCCACCACTCTGTGGTTGTAAAATGTTAGGTGGGAGATTTAATCGCATGGCGTGCACCCCTCCCCTTAATGTTTCTCTTCTTGGCTATTAATATGTTTTTTTGGGATTGAGCATTCAAATTCTGTCCGTCCCCCCGTCCCCCGCTGCCCCCAGTTTTATTCTGTGGCTTCTGAAAATGTACAGAGTGGCGTTCAACTAAGTGGTTGCATGCATGGAACAAAGTCCACCTGTGCAGTGGAACACTGCCCCTGTGTACTCCCTGCACCCCCATAAATTTGTGGGGAGGGTTAAGAAACCCCAGAAAAGTCGACAGTAAGGTCTTATTTCATGTGTGGACCTCATTCCCTGTGCAAATACCCCCTTTTTTCTTTTACGTAAAATGCAATATACATATAGGTGAAGGACTGTAGCTCAGTGGCAGAGCATTAGTCTCCCATGCAGAAGATCTCAGGTTCAATCCCTTGTGTCTCCTGCCTGAAACCCTGGAGAGCCTTTACCAGTCAGTGTAGAGAATACTGAACTGGCCCGGTATAAGGGAGCTTCCAACGTTCCATAACCAAACCTCCACAGACTTTGTTACAATTCTTACTTACCAGAAAAAAGTTAAGCATAATCATCCACCCCCAGCCTCCATCGGGAGCTTCTGCACCGTCGTGTTGTTTGGTGCTTTCTTCAGCTTCTGGCTCACCCTCTGTTCTCTCCATTCCTGCTGCAGATTTGAGCTCCAGCAAGTAGCTGCAATTGACTTTGTTAAAGGGCTCTTACACCCAAAAGATAATAGTCCACATTGCTGACAAACCCTCAAAATAAAAGCTGCCATTGCTGCTTTAACACGGTCTGCAGTTTTTCAACTTAAACATTAACCCAATGTTTTTAAACACTAAAACAGTGGTATCACCCTAGTGAACAAGATGGACCTCTTAATTTTACTGCCTTCCTAGTTGTTTTTGACTGCTTCAAAATTAAAAGAAAAAAAATCAGAGTGGTTTTGTTTATTTAAAGCTCTGTGGCGGTTAAGGGGTATTTTTATCAGCTAAGACTTTTGCAGCAAGATCCTTCTGCTTGACAAGGGAAGCCTCGGAAGTAAATGTCAGAAACTGTCCTGTATTGTGAGTCACACAACTGCTGCCTCTCAGGGAAAAGGCTTCTGAATTGACCCTAGTACATCCTGGGCAGGAAAGAACACAAAAAGGCTTGTCTCCATAGTGCTTTGCTGAAGCCTGGGCTCTAGCATGTCTTGCATGCTTTTTAATTCAAACTCCAGGTTTCCCTTTCATCTTAATTGTGCTTTGGTCTCAACTCTTGATTTCAGCATACACCTGGTGAGCAAAAAATTCAGGCATCCAGTAGGCATTAGTTTAAGGAACAGCCCAAGCACCTGAAAAGAAGGCTTGTTGAAGAGGACAAGAAAGACTTGCTGTTCTTCTGCACAGGCTTTTTAAGCAACTGCTTGCTGCCTCAGCTAACTTCTGCTAGGCCCTGCTTATTTACTAGCTTCCCCTGCTCAGGTCCCTCTCCCCACCAAGGTGGGCTAACAGCAGAGGCAGGAGCCTGGCCATGCCTCCCACATTCTTAATTCCTTCCTGCTAGAGGGTTCAGGATCAAGGCAGGCTTCATTTATACAGAATCATTTAATTGTAGAGTCGGGAGGGACCACAAGGGTCATCTAGTTCATGAGTAGGCAAACTAAGGCCTGGGGGCCAGATCCATCCCAGTCGCCTTCTCAGTCCAGCCCACGGACGGTCTGGGAATTAGCGTGTTTTTACATCAGTAGAATGTATGCTTTTATTTGGATCCCTTCCAGTCGGGATTCAGGCCTCATCATGGGACTGAAACTGCCTTGGTCGCACTGGTTGATGATCTCCGGCGGGCTAGGGACAAAGGTGAGAGCTGTTTCCTAGTTCTGCTGGATCTCTCAGCGGCGTTTGATACCATCGACCATAACATCCTTCTGGACCGTCTTGAGGGGCTGGGAGCTGGGGGCACTGTCCTACAGTGGTTCCGCTCCTTCCTCCTGGGCCGTGTTCAGAAAGTGGTGGTGGGGGATGAGTGTTCAGACCCCTGGGCTCTCACTTGTGGGGTGCCTCAGGGTTCTGTCCTCTCCCCCATGCTTTTCAACATCTACATGCAGCCGCTGGGAGAGATCATCAGGAGGTTTGGGCTGGGTGTTCATCAGTATGCAGATGATACCCAGCTCTACCTCTCTTTTAAATCATAACCAGTGAGGGCAGTGAAGGTCCTGTGTGAGTGTCTGGAGGCGGTTGGAGGATGGATGGCGGCTAACAGATTGAGGTTGAATCCTGACAAGACAGAAGTACTGTTTCTGGGGGACAGGAGGCGGGCAGGTGTGGAGGATTCCCTAGTCCTGAATGGGGTAACTGTGCCCCTGAAGGACCAGGTGCGCAGCCTGGGAGTCATTTTGGACTCACAGCTGTCCATGGAGGCACAGGTCAAATCTGTGTCCAGGGCAGCTGTTTACCAGCTCCATCTGGTACGTAGGCTGAGACCCTATCTGCCTGCGGACTGTCTCGCCAGAGTGGTGCATGCTCTGGTTATCTCCCGCTTGGACTACTGCAATGCACTCTACGTGGGGCTACCTTTGAAGGTGACTCGGAAACTACAACTAATCCAGAATGCGGCAGTTAGACTGGTGACTGGGAGCGGCCGCCGAGACCATATAACACCGGTCTTGAAAGACCTACATTGGCTCCCAGTATGTTTCCGAGCACAATTCAAAGTGTTGATGCTGACCTTTAAAGCCCTAAACGGCCTCGGTCCAGTATACCTGAAGGAGCGTCTCCACCCCCATCATTCTGCCCGGACGCTGAGGTCCAGCGCCGAGGGCCTTCTGGCGGTTCCCTCATTGCGAGAAGCAAAGCTACATGGAACCAGGCAGAGGGCCTTCTCGGTAGTGGCGCCCACCCTGTGGAACGCCCTTCCAGCAGATGTCAAAGCAATAAACAACTACCTGACATTCAGAAGACATCTTAAGGCAGCCCTGTTCAGGGAAGTTTTTAACGTGTGATTTTACTGTATTTTTGGTTTTTATGGAAGCCGCCCAGAGTGGCTGGGGAGGCCCAGCCAGATGGGCGGGGTATAAATAAATTATTATTATTATTATTATTATTTAAAATGCATCTCTGGGTTATTTGTGGGGCATAGGAATTCGTTCATTTCCTCCCCCCACCCAAAAAAAATATTGTCCGGCCCACCACATGTTTTGAGGGATGGTGGACTGGCCCACGACTGAAAAAGGTTGCTGACCTCTGTTGTGGGGCATAGGAATTTATTCAAAAAAAAATTTCAAAATATAGTCTGGCCCCCCACAAGGTCTGAGGGACAGTCCCCTGCTGAAAGTTTGCTGACCCCTGTTCAACCTCCTGCAATGCAGGAATCTTTTGCCCAACATAGGGCACGATCCTGAGATTAAGAGTCTCATGCTCCACTGACTGAGCGATCCCTTTTGTTCAGTGTTCCATTTTAAATGCCTGCCTGCAGCTGTAGAAGCTATAAAGAGAACCTACAGTGCCAGTACCCCTACTAGGAAATGTGTGTTTGGACTAGTTATGCAATGTTCTTTGGTATGAAAGTAAATAATTGCAAAATAACCGTGACAGGTCAAAACACTGGCCATTTCCTCTTAATGGCTCCGTTGTACCTTTAAAATAAGAAACCCTGCATGTTTGAAGGTCAGCAGCTGAAACCTAGCTTCAGAGGAAGCCCTCTGTACTCTGATTATAAGAGTCTTGATATCATTGGCGAAAACAATGTCTTTTTTCCTACAAGTGGATTGAGCCAGTGCCCCTGGAGGTAAAGCCCTTGTCCTGGCTCACTTTGAATTATTATTTTTAAAGAAATAGCTCAGCATAACACCATCTGCATGAATTTATTTGATTTTTAGATTACACAATAAAAAATATTCCCTAGCACATGAAAAGGTAGGTTGGTTTTCATCTTGAGGAATATGTGATATTTCCTTCTTTAAACAAGTATCCATAAAAATAAATTTCTTTATTCAAATATTCTAGGTTAGAAATGTGTTCTTGTTTTTTTAAAATAAAAACTACAGAAATTTGATTAAGATTTATCCCCCTGGGGTAAACACTTCATTTTACAGCAGTTACATCCAAAATACAAGTTGGATTGTATTTTTCATGCAGTGTATGATGCACAAGGTAAGGCATTTAATCATATAATTGTTTTGATATGCTCATTAGTAATTACCTTTAGATGGTACTGTTGCTACTATTTCAGTCCCTTTCTACCACAACACTTGCACAATGAGCAGAGATGCATACATAAAAGGAATATAGATAAACAGCACCATATTCTAAACAGGGAGCATGTTCTCTCTCAACTATACAGGTATAAGTATGTCATCTACTAAACAATATTTTTTTGTAGAGAGAGAGCAAGGTATGTATGGATTCTGTGCATATTTTATAATTACATCTCAAAGCAGGTGCAGGCATATGATAGAATACTCGTATTATTCAAATAATCGGTTTTATAGGGTAAAGATCCTTACACAAGCTTGGAGAGTATGATTTGAAACTGCAGAAGCAGCTATCAGAGGCTCAACAGCAAGGAGCCTGTGTAGAATGTCAACTACACATGAATTGGATCAGTGTTTTCCAAACTTGGCCCTCCCATCATCCCTAGCTAGCAGGACCAGTGGTCAGGGATGATGGGAGTTGTAGTCCCAAAATAGTTGGAGACCCAAATTTGGGAAACACTTGATTAGATTAGAAAGGGAAATGGGAGCAGAGGGTGATGAACCTTGGCATACTCCACACAACTACCACAAGGGACCCACTTTCCAGAACCTCCCTACCAGGTAGGAACAATCTGGACAGCTTCAAATCCAAACCCAGACAGATGGTCCAGGAAAATATGGTTAATAAGGAAAGGTTGAAAGGAGAATCAACAGGATCACCTTCATCTTGTATTTTCTGGCATAGTAATCCGCTAGAGCAGCTAATACATTTTACTTCAACTGGGATGGAAGCTAGATTGAAAAGGATTCTGTTATGTGTCGTGGCTATCCTGCTGCCCTTCATCCTAGGATTAGGTTGTACTTGAGTGTTCTGATGAGCACAAACCCCACATTCCACACTTGACATGAGTCCCTGCACTATTTTCTTACACATTGTAGTCATGTGCCTTTTTTTAGTGTTACATTTCTGGCTCTATTAACACTTTCCATTGAGTTAACCTATGGCAGAGTTTGGTCTGAAATGTATTGGTCCTCAGGACTCCAGAGGGGATTCAGATTTGTTCGTTCTTAGGATGTCCTAAATGCTAGATGTATAGGTCTCTGGAATTAGAACATAAAATCAAGAATTGTAGAGCTGGAAGGGACCGCGAGGATCGTCTGGTCCAACGTCCTGCAATGCAGGAATCGTTTGCCCGTGGAGCTTGAACCTGCAACTCTGAGAGTCCCATGCTCTACTGACTAAGCTATCCCTGATTCATGAAATAGCCAGGTTTACTATCAACCCTGTGTGTATCTCTTGATCAGCTAGTGGAATTCAAGAAACTCAGAAGAGAGAGCTTTACAGATGGTAGCTAATACACTGCCATCAGCTAACAAGCAGATGACACAAAACAGTTTGTCTCATTAGTCATGCAACTATTATGGTCAAGTCCCTTTTAAATATGTGATTGTTAGTTTTGTACATAGAAGGAAGCTCAGTATACCAAGCAACTGCATTTTCTTAAGACAAGTGAATGTCATTGCCTGGCTAGACACACCAAATAAAACAACATTAAGTCAAATGGTAGTGAACAAGCAGTGTGTTCTAGTTTGTTTATTTATTGATTTATTGAGTATTGGGGCCACCTGACAAGGTGCTCTCCCCAGCCATTAACAGGAAAACATTCCACACATGATAATATGAAATGGCACAAGTTCAGAGCAATTAAGATTCCATACCAACTTGGGAGAATGTTTACAGTCCAATCCAGCTAGGTTCTACCTAGTGATACTGGATATTCAACCTGTATTAATCTGTAGAAGAGTAGTCCACAAAGGTGCATAAATGTTGAAGAGCAAGGAGTATTGTGGATGTATAAGGTTAAGATGCCATTTTGTGTACTGCTACTGTGATGCCATCATGCTTCTGGATCATGATATTGCTGAAAGAAACAGAAGGTTTGTTTTTAAACACACCACTTTCATAGAATGAAACAAGTCCCAAATGTTAACCAAAATAACTGCAGCCCACTGTTGTTGCCTTTAGATCGGTTGCTTTTCATATCACACATAGATTCTCTTCGCTTGTCATCATTTGTAATACAGCTATAGACATTTTTATGACACCTCTTTAATCACCATTATTTCAAATAGTAGCAAAATCAGGTAGACTATAAACCCAGAATTATTTATTAAACCTTTTTCCTTGTAAACCTTATCAGTGCCCTATTTGGGCATTGGCTCTACTCACATGTTGACCAACATGGGAGTTGGGGTGCATCACCACCTTTAGAGCACTTCAAAAGTTTTGAGGCTCCACACATACACAGTTTAAAGCCCTGTGCTACTGGAGATCTAAATCCACAGGGAGACTCTGTAAGTAGAAGCTTCCCACCTCAGACCTTCACCCTCAAATTCATGGAAGGCTCCAAATGTGATCATGGTGGCATGCTGGAGGGAACAAGGCTTGGAAGCACACCCCTGCTTACAAGAAACTTAACACTTAAAATAAGGCTTAAACCAGCCTTATATTTGTGCACTAGCCTGGTACCCATTTCATGTAGGCAACTGAGTGAACTGGCAGAGAAAGGTTGGTATACTCCATCCCTCATCAGTGCCCAACACAGAATGCAGCTCTTCACCCCTGCCAACCCCAGCAGACTAGTAATTGGGAGGTGTATTTACAAGGCTTCAATAAGTATATATGTTTAAAGCCTAAAATTAGTCCTACAGAACTCCAAAGTCAGTGAAGCCACATGCACCAAGGAAGAATATTTCAATTTATTCCATGATATCAGCATCCTAAACAGATGATCCTATTTCCTCTTATGTTTGCCACAACCCATTAGCAGAAGAGAGCAAATTATTCCATAGCAGAGGGGAAACTACAAGGACGAGGCTCTTGCAACATGCAATATGATCAAAGGAGGGTGCAGCAGTATAGCTAAGAAAAGTAGGAAGAACAATAACCTACTTCCCAGCTACACTGAGAGCCTGATGGCAAAACACATTAACTGAGGCTAGTTAAGATCTTTGTGTCTTCTTCACTCTTAAGAGTACTTTTGCAAGTTGGCTCAAATTCCAAGAACAAAAGATCAGAAATTGAAGCTGTTTTTTCCAAACAAGTTACCATGCACATGGAAGACAGAACTCAAGAGAGCAGCAAGGATTAACCAATTTATCCATATGAGAAGGCAACTTAAGCAATGGGCCTGTCATAAAGTAAGTAATAGCTCCAAATACACATACCCAGTATCTGATTCGAGGCACACTACAGGAATATCTGTTGGATCAGACGTTAGTTTGGCTGCTTGCTGGGCTAGAACAGATATCACACCTGCATGTTCATCTGAGAGGGTACCACGACCTAGAAGACAATGGTTTATCATTTAAAATGAGTAAAGAAATACAGGATGTGGTCAGTTCAGGGATGCAAAACAAAAAATGCTGACTGAAAAGGGGGAAACCAAATGTAGTCCTTAACCAGAGAATTTTCAATTCCATAAACTGAAAATACTAACAAAGAATGGATGCCAATTGCAGTATTATGGAAGCTTGGCAATTACAAAGTAATAATTAATGTTTTTCAGGCAATCATCCAAGTGCTAGCATTTTACATTTTTATGAATATTTTTACACAATATAACATTTAAACCACATTAAATGGGCTCTTAATTTCCCCATCAAATATTTCAAATTAAATATATGAAAGTACTGAGACAAAAAATCTGAAAGTACTGAGGGTTTTTTTAAAGCTTTGTTTACTTAATATATGTAAAATAAATATACTAAGTTGCATCACTCTCTAAGGCAACAAAAATTTCCTGATGCAATTTACCCTAATGGGCAATTTTTTTTCTCCCAAATAAAAAATATTTAGAAAACCCAAATAACTATTCCTTTCCTACTTCTTCTGCCCTTCTTCCTCCCATTCCATATCCCATTTTAGCACCCTTTCCCCATATTTCCTTTCCCCCCTGCCTGCCCACTATCTGACGGTCTGACTTGTTTACAGCTGCTAGGGAATGGTTAAGTGAAAGCCAAGAAGGTCTCAGACATAAGGAACATCTGTCAATTTTTCTAGGACACAGAGATTTTATAGAGGCAGCCTTAAGAAACAGAGCCACTTGAGGAAGAAAGATGATATGCAAGATCTGTTAGTGTTGTTGCATAAGAAAGTGAAGAGCGTGTGCATAGGGGGTTAAGGTATAAATGAGCTGAATCAAGAGAGGAAGAGAACTAAGTCCCTGCCTTGCCAAAGTGATCCCTGTGTCATCACTTTTACAGGTCACCTTTAAAGAAAACTAATAGCAGCAAGAATTTTGTAGCTGTGTTGTGTTAGTGATTATTAACTAGCAGTACGTTTTAATTTGTCAAGCCTTCACAAATCTTAAATAGAGGTGTTCAGAACATACAGGAGCATCCATTACTGATTTACTTGAGGCTAGCTGGCTGATCTAAAGTCATTCACTATAGCTGTGCACTTTAGAACCGTGCAATACAAGGAGATTGTATTAAGTTGTACAAGTCGTCTAGATAGCAATGCAACTACCACATAAGCAAGCAATAGGAGGTCTCTTATTAGACTCTCTTTGCTGTTAATGCTATAACTACCAATCTGACTTTTAAATAATTTCTTTGTATACATAGCACTTTAGATTAAAACAAGGTTTTAATCATTGCCTAATTTAAACTAGTAAAAACGATGCTCAGAATTTATGTAGATCTCTTTTCAGGCACCATCTTGAGGACATTTGGCAAAAAGGGAGGATGTAGATGCCACAGACACATTTATCACCGCTTTTCAGCTACACAGGTAACTATTATGCACATATACCCAACCGGTGCTTTTTTCCCTAAAAAAAATATGTTTAGGGGTACTCTCATTTTCCTACTCATATTGAAATACTGCCCCTCAATGAGGCCAAACTTAGATTCACAAAA